>NW_027363823.1:0-440828 GCF_046119375.1 Phyllobates terribilis | reverse complement strand
AAGCTACTGACTGAATGAAAGGAGCTGGCATCTCACTCTCTTTGAATCTTCTTTATCATGCTAGGATTAACAGGAAAAAGCAAAAAATTTCAGAATTGCACCTTGCAATGTGGAGATATTACTGTTTGTGCATTTACAATATTCATTGATTTTTGCCATTGAAAAACGTCCAGAAATGTTTGAAGCTACTGACTGAATGAAAGGAGCTGGCATCTCACTCTCTTTGAATCTTCTTTATCATGCTAGGATTAACAGGAAAAAGCTAAAAATTTCAGAATTGCACCTTGCAATGTGGAGATATTACTGTTTGTGCATTTACAATATTCATTGATTTTTGCCATTGAAAAACATGTTTTTCATATACCAGAAATGTTTGAAGCTACTGACTGAATGAAAGGAGCTGGCATCTCACTCTCTTTGAATCTTCTTTATCATGCTAGGATTAGCAGGAAAAAGCAAAAAATTTCAGAATTGCACCTTGCAATGTGGAGATATTACTGTTTGTGCATTTACAATATTCATTGATTTTTGCCATTGAAAAACATGTTTTTCATATACCAGAAATGTTTGAAGCTACTGACTGAATGAAAGGAGCTGGCATCTCACTCTCTTTGAATCTTCTTTATCATGCTAGGATTAGCAGGAAAAAGCAAAAAATTTCAGAATTGCACCTTGCAATGTGTAGATATTACTGTTTGTGCATTTACAATATTCATTGATTTTTGCCATTGAAAAACATGTTTTTCATATACCAGAAATGTTTGAAGCTACTGACTGAATGAAAGGAGCTGGCATCTCACTCTCTTTGAATCTTCTTTATCATGCTAGGATTAACAGGAAAAAGCAAAAAATTTCAGAATTGCACCTTGCAATGTGGAGATATTACTGTTTGTGCATTTACAATATTCATTGATTTTTGCCATTGAAAAACGTCCAGAAATGTTTGAAGCTACTGACTGAATGAAAGGAGCTGGCATCTCACTCTCTTTGAATCTTCTTTATCATGCTAGGATTAGCAGGAAAAAGCAAAAAATTTCCGAATTGCACCTTGCAATGTGGAGATATTACTGTTTGTGCATTTACAATATTCATTGATTTTTGCCATTGAAAAACATGTTTTTCATATACCAGAAATGTTTGAAGCTACTGACTGAATGAAAGGAGCTGGCATCTCACTCTCTTTGAATCTTCTTTATCATGCTAGGATTAGCAGGAAAAAGCAAAAAATTTCAGAATTGCACCTTGCAATGTGGAGATATTACTGTTTGTGCATTTACAATATTCATTGATTTTTGCCATTGAAAAACGTTTTTCATATACCAGAAATGTTTGAAGCTACTGACTGAATGAAAGGAGCTGGCATCTCACTCTCTTTGAATCTTGTTTATCATGCTAGAATTAACAGGAAAAAGCAAAAAATTTCAGAATTGCACCTTGCAATGTGGAGATATTACTGTTTGTGCATTTACAATATTCATTGATTTTTGCCATTGAAAAACGTCCAGAAATGTTTGAAGCTACTGACTGAATGAAAGGAGCTGGCATCTCACTCTCTTTGAATCTTCTTTATCATGCTAGGATTAACAGGAAAAAGCTAAAAATTTCAGAATTGCACCTTGCAATGTGGAGATATTACTGTTTGTGCATTTACAATATTCATTGATTTTTGCCATTGAAAAACATGTTTTTCATATACCAGAAATGTTTGAAGCTACTGACTGAATGAAAGGAGCTGGCATCTCACTCTCTTTGAATCTTCTTTATCATGCTAGGATTAGCAGGAAAAAGCAAAAAATTTCAGAATTGCACCTTGCAATGTGGAGATATTACTGTTTGTGCATTTACAATATTCATTGATTTTTGCCATTGAAAAACATGTGTTTTTCATATACCAGAAATGTTTGAAGCTACTGACTGAATGAAAGGAGCTGGCATCTCACTCTCTTTGAATCTTCTTTATCATGCTAGGATTAGCAGGAAAAAGCAAAAAATTTCAGAATTGCACCTTGCAATGTGGAGATATTACTGTTTGTTCATTTACAATATTCATTGATTTTTGCCATTGAAAAACATGTTTTTCATATACCAGAAATGTTTGAAGCTACTGACTGAATGAAAGGAGCTGGCATCTCACTCTCTTTGAATCTTCTTTATCATGCTAGGATTAACAGGAAAAAGCAAAAAATTTCAGAATTGCACCTTGCAATGTGGAGATATTACTGTTTGTGCATTTACAATATTCATTGATTTTTGCCATTGAAAAACGTCCAGAAATGTTTGAAGCTACTGACTGAATGAAAGGAGCTGGCATCTCACTCTCTTTGAATCTTCTTTATCATGCTAGGATTAGCAGGAAAAAGCAAAAAATTTCAGAATTGCACCTTGCAATGTGGAGATATTACTGTTTGTGCATTTACAATATTCATTGATTTTTGCCATTGAAAAACATGTTTTTCATATACCAGAAATGTTTGAAGCTACTGACTGAATGAAAGGAGCTGGCATGTCACTCTCTTTGAATCTTCTTTATCATGCTAGGATTAACAGGAAAAAGCAAAAAATTTCAGAATTGCACCTTGCAATGTGGAGATATTACTGTTTGTGCATTTACAATATTCATTGATTTTTGCCATTGAAAAACATGTTTTTCATATACCAGAAATGTTTGAAGCTACTGACTGAATGAAAGGAGCTGGCATCTCACTCTCTTTGAATCTTCTTTATCATGCTAGGATTAACAGGAAAAAGCAAAAAATTTCAGAATTGCACCTTGCAATGTGGAGATATTACTGTTTGTGCATTTACAATATTCATTGATTTTTGCCATTGAAAAACGTCCAGAAATGTTTGAAGCTACTGACTGAATGAAAGGAGCTGGCATCTCACTCTCTTTGAATCTTCTTTATCATGCTAGGATTAGCAGGAAAAAGCAAAAAATTTCAGAATTGCACCTTGCAATGTGGAGATATTACTGTTTGTGCATTTACAATATTCATTGATTTTTGCCATTGAAAAACATGTTTTTCATATACCAGAAATGTTTGAAGCTACTGACTGAATGAAAGGAGCTGGCATCTCACTCTCTTTGAATCTTCTTTATCATGCTAGGATTAGCAGGAAAAAGCAAAAAATTTCAGAATTGCACCTTGCAATGTGGAGATATTACTGTTTGTGCATTTACAATATTCATTGATTTTTGCCATTGAAAAACGTTTTTCATATACCAGAAATGTTTGAAGCTACTGACTGAATGAAAGGAGCTGGCATCTCACTCTCTTTGAATCTTCTTTATCATGCTAGGATTAACAGGAAAAAGCAAAAAATTTCAGAATTGCACCTTGCAATGTGGAGATATTACTGTTTGTGCATTTACAATATTCATTGATTTTTGCCATTGAAAAACATCCAGAAATGTTTGAAGCTACTGACTGAATGAAAGGAGCTGGCATCTCACTCTCTTTGAATCTTCTTTATCATGCTAGGATTAGCAGGAAAAAGCAAAAAATTTCAGAATTGCACCTTGCAATGTGGAGATATTACTGTTTGTGCATTTACAATATTCATTGATTTTTGCCATTGAAAAACATGTTTTTCATATACCAGAAATGTTTGAAGCTACTGACTGAATGAAAGGAGCTGGCATCTCACTCTCTTTGAATCTTCTTTATCATGCTAGGATTAGCAGGAAAAAGCAAAAAATTTCAGAATTGCACCTTGCAATGTGGAGATATTACTGTTTGTGCATTTACAATATTCATTGATTTTTGCCATTGAAAAACGTTTTTCATATACCAGAAATGTTTGAAGCTACTGACTGAATGAAAGGAGCTGGCATCTCACTCTCTTTGAGTCTTCTTTATCATGCTAGGATTAACAGGAAAAAGCAAAAAATTTCAGAATTGCACCTTGCAATGTGGAGATATTACTGTTTGTGCATTTACAATATTCATTGATTTTTGCCATTGAAAAACGTCCAGAAATGTTTGAAGCTACTGACTGAATGAAAGGAGCTGGCATCTCACTCTCTTTGAATCTTCTTTATCATGCTAGGATTAACAGGAAAAAGCAAAAAATTTCAGAATTGCACCTTGCAATGTGGAGATATTACTGTTTGTGCATTTACAATATTCATTGATTTTTGCCATTGAAAAACGTCCAGAAATGTTTGAAGCTACTGACTGAATGAAAGGAGCTGGCATCTCACTCTCTTTGAATCTTCTTTATCATGCTAGGATTAGCAGGAAAAAGCAAAAAATTTCAGAATTGCACCTTGCAATGTGGAGATATTACTGTTTGTGCATTTACAATATTCATTGATTTTTGCCATTGAAAAACATGTTTTTCATATACCAGAAATGTTTGAAGCTACTGACTGAATGAAAGGAGCTGGCATCTCACTCTCTTTGAATCTTCTTTATCATGCTAGGATTAGCAGGAAAAAGCAAAAAATTTCAGAATTGCACCTTGCAATGTGGAGATATTACTGTTTGTGCATTTACAATATTCATTGATTTTTGCCATTGAAAAACATGTTTTTCATATACCAGAAATGTTTGAAGCTACTGACTGAATGAAAGGAGCTGGCATCTCACTCTCTTTGAATCTTCTTTATCATGCTAGGATTAACAGGAAAAAGCAAAAAATTTCAGAATTGCACCTTGCAATGTGGAGATATTACTGTTTGTGCATTTACAATATTCATTGATTTTTGCCATTGAAAAACGTCCAGAAATGTTTGAAGCTACTGACTGAATGAAAGGAGCTGGCATCTCACTCTCTTTGAATCTTCTTTATCATGCTAGGATTAGCAGGAAAAAGCAAAAAATTTCAGAATTGCACCTTGCAATGTGGAGATATTACTGTTTGTGCATTTACAATATTCATTGATTTTTGCCATTGAAAAACATGTTTTTCATATACCAGAAATGTTTGAAGCTACTGACTGAATGAAAGGAGCTGGCATCTCACTCTCTTTGAATCTTCTTTATCATGCTAGGATTAGCAGGAAAAAGCAAAAAATTTCAGAATTGCACCTTGCAATGTGGAGATATTACTGTTTGTGCATTTACAATATTCATTGATTTTTGCCATTGAAAAACATGTTTTTCATATACCAGAAATGTTTGAAGCTACTGACTGAATGAAAGGAGCTGGCATCTCACTCTCTTTGAATCTTCTTTATCATGCTAGGATTAACAGGAAAAAGCAAAAAATTTCAGAATTGCACCTTGCAATGTGGAGATATTACTGTTTGTGCATTTACAATATTCATTGATTTTTGCCATTGAAAAACGTCCAGAAATGTTTGAAGCTACTGACTGAATGAAAGGAGCTGGCATCTCACTCTCTTTGAATCTTCTTTATCATGCTAGGATTAACAGGAAAAAGCTAAAAATTTCAGAATTGCACCTTCCAATGTGAAGATATTACTGTTTGTGCATTTACAATATTCATTGATTTTTGCCATTGAAAAACATGTTTTTCATATACCAGAAATGTTTGAAGCTACTGACTGAATGAAAGGAGCTGGCATCTCACTCTCTTTGAATCTTCTTTATCATGCTAGGATTAGCAGGAAAAAGCAAAAAATTTCAGAATTGCACCTTGCAATGTGGAGATATTACTGTTTGTGCATTTACAATATTCATTGATTTTTGCCATTGAAAAACATGTTTTTCATATACCAGAAATGTTTGAAGCTACTGACTGAATGAAAGGAGCTGGCATCTCACTCTCTTTGAATCTTCTTTATCATGCTAGGATTAACAGGAAAAAGCAAAAAATTTCAGAATTGCACCTTGCAATGTGGAGATATTACTGTTTGTGCATTTACAATATTCATTGATTTTTGCCATTGAAAAACGTCCAGAAATGTTTGAAGCTACTGACTGAATGAAAGGAGCTGGCATCTCACTCTCTTTGAATCTTCTTTATCATGCTAGGATTAACAGGAAAAAGCTAAAAATTTCAGAATTGCACCTTGCAATGTGGAGATATTACTGTTTGTGCATTTACAATATTCATTGATTTTTGCCATTGAAAAACATGTTTTTCATATACCAGAAATGTTTGAAGCTACTGACTGAATGAAAGGAGCTGGCATCTCACTCTCTTTGAATCTTCTTTATCATGCTAGGATTAGCAGGAAAAAGCAAAAAATTTCAGAATTGCACCTTGCAATGTGGAGATATTACTGTTTGTGCATTTACAATATTCATTGATTTTTGCCATTGAAAAACATGTTTTTCATATACCAGAAATGTTTGAAGCTACTGACTGAATGAAAGGAGCTGGCATCTCACTCTCTTTGAATCTTCTTTATCATGCTAGGATTAGCAGGAAAAAGCAAAAAATTTCAGAATTGCACCTTGCAATGTGGAGATATTACTGTTTGTGCATTTACAATATTCATTGATTTTTGCCATTGAAAAACATGTTTTTCATATACCAGAAATGTTTGAAGCTACTGACTGAATGAAAGGAGCTGGCATCTCACTCTCTTTGAATCTTCTTTATCATGCTAGGATTAACAGGAAAAAGCAAAAAATTTCAGAATTGCACCTTGCAATGTGGAGATATTACTGTTTGTGCATTTACAATATTCATTGATTTTTGGCATTGAAAAACGTCCAGAAATGTTTGAAGCTACTGACTGAATGAAAGGAGCTGGCATCTCACTCTCTTTGAATCTTCTTTATCATGCTAGGATTAGCAGGAAAAAGCAAAAAATTTCCGAATTGCACCTTGCAATGTGGAGATATTACTGTTTGTGCATTTACAATATTCATTGATTTTTGCCATTGAAAAACATGTTTTTCATATACCAGAAATGTTTGAAGCTACTGACTGAATGAAAGGAGCTGGCATCTCACTCTCTTTGAATCTTCTTTATCATGCTAGGATTAGCAGGAAAAAGCAAAAAATTTCAGAATTGCACCTTGCAATGTGGAGATATTACTGTTTGTGCATTTACAATATTCATTGATTTTTGCCATTGAAAAACATGTTTTTCATATACCAGAAATGTTTGAAGCTACTGACTGAATGAAAGGAGCTGGCATCTCACTCTTTGAATCTTCTTTATCATGCTAGGATTAGCAGGAAAAAGCAAAAAATTTCAGAATTGCACCTTGCAATGTGGAGATATTACTGTTTGTGCATTTACAATATTCATTGATTTTTGCCATTGAAAAACATGTTTTTCATATACCAGAAATGTTTGAAGCTACTGACTGAATGAAAGGAGCTGGCATCTCACTCTCTTTGAATCTTCTTTATCATGCTAGGATTAACAGGAAAAAGCAAAAAATTTCAGAATTGCACCTTGCAATGTGGAGATATTACTGTTTGTGCATTTACAATATTCATTGATTTTTGCCATTGAAAAACGTCCAGAAATGTTTGAAGCTACTGACTGAATGAAAGGAGCTGGCATCTCACTCTCTTTGAATCTTCTTTATCATGCTAGGATTAGCAGGAAAAAGCAAAAAATTTCAGAATTGCACCTTGCAATGTGGAGATATTACTGTTTGTGCATTTACAATATTCATTGATTTTTGCCATTGAAAAACATCATGTTATTCATATACCAGAAATGTTTGAAGCTACTGACTGAATGAAAGGAGCTGGCATCTCACTCTCTTTGAATCTTCTTTATCATGCTAGGATTAGCAGGAAAAAGCAAAAAATTTCCGAATTGCACCTTGCAATGTGGAGATATTACTGTTTGTGCATTTACAATATTCATTGATTTTTGCCATTGAAAAACATGTTTTTCATATACCAGAAATGTTTGAAGCTACTGACTGAATGAAAGGAGCTGGCATCTCACTCTCTTTGAATCTTCTTTATCATGCTAGGATTAGCAGGAAAAAGCAAAAAATTTCAGAATTGCACCTTGCAATGTGGAGATATTACTGTTTGTGCATTTACAATATTCATTGATTTTTGCCATTGAAAAACATGTTTTTCATATACCAGAAATGTTTGAAGCTACTGACTGAATGAAAGGAGCTGGCATCTCACTCTCTTTGAATCTTCTTTATCATGCTAGGATTAACAGGAAAAAGCTAAAAATTTCAGAATTGCACCTTGCAATGTGGAGATATTACTGTTTGTGCATTTACAATATTCATTGATTTTTGCCATTGAAAAACATGTTTTTCATATACCAGAAATGTTTGAAGCTACTGACTGAATGAAAGGAGCTGGCATCTCACTCTCTTTGAATCTTCTTTATCATGCTAGGATTAACAGGAAAAAGCTAAAAATTTCAGAATTGCACCTTGCAATGTGGAGATATTACTGTTTGTGCATTTACAATATTCATTGATTTTTGCCATTGAAAAACATGTTTTTCATATACCAGAAATGTTTGAAGCTACTGACTGAATGAAAGGAGCTGGCATCTCACTCTCTTTGAATCTTCTTTATCATGCTAGGATTAGCAGGAAAAAGCAAAAAATTTCAGAATTGCACCTTGCAATGTTGAGATATTACTGTTTGTGCATTTACAATATTCATTGATTTTTGCCATTGAAAAACATGTTTTTCATATACCAGAAATGTTTGAAGCTACTGACTGAATGAAAGGAGCTGGCATCTCACTCTCTTTGAATCTTCTTTATCATGCTAGGATTAACAGGAAAAAGCAAAAAATTTCAGAATTGCACCTTGCAATGTGGAGATATTACTGTTTGTGCATTTACAATATTCATTGATTTTTGCCATTGAAAAACGTCCAGAAATGATTGAAGCTACTGACTGAATGAAAGGAGCTGGCATCTCACTCTCTTTGAATCTTCTTTATCATGCTAGGATTAGCAGGAAAAAGCAAAAAATTTCAGAATTGCACCTTGCAATGTGGAGATATTACTGTTTGTGCATTTACAATATTCATTGATTTTTGCCATTGAAAAACATCATGTTATTCATATACCAGAAATGTTTGAAGCTACTGACTGAATGAAAGGAGCTGGCATCTCACTCTCTTTGAATCTTCTTTATCATGCTAGGATTAGCAGGAAAAAGCAAAAAATTTCCGAATTGCACCTTGCAATGTGGAGATATTACTGTTTGTGCATTTACAATATTCATTGATTTTTGCCATTGAAAAACATGTTTTTCATATACCAGAAATGTTTGAAGCTACTGACTGAATGAAAGGAGCTGGCATCTCACTCTCTTTGAATGTTCTTTATCATGCTAGGATTAACAGGAAAAAGCAAAAAATTTCAGAATTGCACCTTGCAATGTGGAGATATTACTGTTTGTGCATTTACAATATTCATTGATTTTTGCCATTGAAAAACGTCCAGAAATGTTTGAAGCTACTGACTGAATGAAAGGAGCTGGCATCTCACTCTCTTTGAATCTTCTTTATCATGCTAGGATTAGCAGGAAAAAGCAAAAAATTTCAGAATTGCACCTTGCAATGTGGAGATATTACTGTTTGTGCATTTACAATATTCATTGATTTTTGCCATTGAAAAACATCATGTTATTCATATACCAGAAATGTTTGAAACTACTGACTGAATGAAAGGAGCTGGCATCTCACTCTCTTTGAATCTTCTTTATCATGCTAGGATTAGCAGGAAAAAGCAAAAAATTTCCGAATTGCACCTTGCAATGTGGAGATATTACTGTTTGTGCATTTACAATATTCATTGATTTTTGCCATTGAAAAACATGTTTTTCATATACCAGAAATGTTTGAAGCTACTGACTGAATGAAAGGAGCTGGCATCTCACTCTCTTTGAATCTTCTTTATCATGCTAGGATTAACAGGAAAAAGCAAAAAATTTCAGAATTGCACCTTGCAATGTGGAGATATTACTGTTTGTGCATTTACAATATTCATTGATTTTTGCCATTGAAAAACATGTTTTTCATATACCAGAAATGTTTGAAGCTACTGACTGAATGAAAGGAGCTGGCATCTCACTATTTGAATCTTCTTTATCATGCTAGGATTAGCAGGAAAAAGCAAAAAATTTCAGAATTGCACCTTGCAATGTGGAGATATTACTGTTTGTGCATTTACAATATTCATTGATTTTTGCCATTGAAAAACATGTTTTTCATATACCAGAAATGTTTGAAGCTACTGACTGAATGAAAGGAGCTGGCATCTCACTCTCTTTGAATCTTCTTTATCATGCTAGGATTAACAGGAAAAAGCAAAAAATTTCAGAATTGCACCTTGCAATGTGGAGATATTACTGTTTGTGCATTTACAATATTCATTGATTTTTGCCATTGAAAAACATGTTTTTCATATACCAGAAATGTTTGAAGCTACTGACTGAATGAAAGGAGCTGGCATCTCACTCTCTTTGAATCTTCTTTATCATGCCAGGATTAACAGGAAAAAGCAAAAAATTTCAGAATTGCACCTTGCAATGTGGAGATATTACTGTTTGTGCATTTACAATATTCATTGATTTTTGCCATTGAAAAATGTCCAGAAATGTTTGAAGCTACTGACTGAATGAAAGGAGCTGGCATCTCACTCTCTTTGAATCTTCTTTATCATGCTAGGATTAGCAGGAAAA
This sequence comes from Phyllobates terribilis, assembly GCF_046119375.1. Taxonomy (NCBI): domain Eukaryota; kingdom Metazoa; phylum Chordata; class Amphibia; order Anura; family Dendrobatidae; genus Phyllobates; species Phyllobates terribilis. The sequence goes on along the minus strand of NW_027363823.1, from coordinate 430,271 downwards.
AGCAAAAAATTTCAGAATTGCACCTTGCAATGTGGAGATATTACTGTTTGTGCATTTACAATATTCATTGATTTTTGCCATTGAAAAACATGTTTTTCATATACCAGAAATGTTTGAAGCTACTGACTGAATGAAAGGAGCTGGCATCTCACTCTCTTTGAATCTTCTTTATCATGCTAGGATTAGCAGGAAAAAGCAAAAAATTTCAGAATTGCACCTTGCAATGTGGAGATATTACTGTTTGTGCATTTACAATATTCATTGATTTTTGCCATTGAAAAACATGTTTTTCATATACCAGAAATGTTTGAAGCTACTGACTGAATGAAAGGAGCTGGCATCTCACTCTCTTTGAATCTTCTTTATCATGCTAGGATTAACGGGAAAAATCAAAAAATTTCAGAATTGCACCTTGCAATGTGGAGATATTACTGTTTGTGCATTTACAATATTCATTGATTTTTGCCATTGAAAAACATGTTTTTCATATTCCAGAAATGTTTGAAGCTACTGACTGAATGAAAGGAGCTGGCATCTCACTCTCTTTGAATCTTCTTTATCATGCTAGGATTAACAGGAAAAAGCAAAAAATTTCAGAATTGCACCTTGCAATGTGGAGATATTACTGTTTGTGCATTTACAATATTCATTGATTTTTGCCATTGAAAAACGTCCAGAAATGTTTGAAGCTACTGACTGAATGAAAGGAGCTGGCATCTCACTCTCTTTGAATCTTCTTTATCATGCTAGTATTAGCAGGAAAAAGCAAAATTCAGAATTGCACCTTGCAATGTGGAGATATTACTGTTTGTGCATTTACAATATTCATTGATTTTTGCCATTGAAAAACGTTTTTCATATACCAGAAATGTTTGAAGCTACTGACTGAATGAAAGGAGCTGGCATCTCACTCTCTTTGAATCTTCTTTATCATGCTAGGATTAACAGGAAAAAGCAAAAAATTTCAGAATTGCACCTTGCAATGTGGAGATATTACTGTTTGTGCATTTACAATATTCATTGATTTTTGCCATTGAAAAACGTCCAGAAATGTTTGAAGCTACTGACTGAATGAAAGGAGCTGGCATCTCACTCTCTTTGAATCTTCTTTATCATGCTAGGATTAGCAGGAAAAAGCAAAAAATTTCAGAATTGCACCTTGCAATGTGGAGATATTACTGTTTGTGCATTTACAATATTCATTGATTTTTGCCATTGAAAAACATGTTTTTCATATACCAGAAATGTTTGAAGCTACTGACTGAATGAAAGGAGCTGGCATCTCACTCTCTTTGAATCTTCTTTATCATGCTAGGATTAACAGGAAAAAGCAAAAAATTTCAGAATTGCACCTTGCAATGGGGAGATATTACTGTTTGTGCATTTACAATATTCATTGATTTTTGCCATTGAAAAACATGTTTTTCATATACCAGAAATGTTTGAAGCTACTGACTGAATGAAAGGAGCTGGCATCTCACTCTCTTTGAATCTTCTTTATCATGCTAGGATTAACAGGAAAAAGCAAAAAATTTCAGAATTGCACCTTGCAATGTGGAGATATTACTGTTTGTGCATTTACAATATTCATTGATTTTTGCCATTGAAAAACGTCCAGAAATGTTTGAAGCTACTGACTGAATGAAAGGAGCTGGCATCTCACTCTCTTTGAATCTTCTTTATCATGCTAGGATTAGCAGGAAAAAGCAAAAAATTTCAGAATTGCACCTTGCAATGTGGAGATATTACTGTTTGTGCATTTACAATATTCATTGATTTTTGCCATTGAAAAACATGTTTTTCATATACCAGAAATGTTTGAAGCTACTGACTGAATGAAAGGAGCTGGCATCTCACTCTCTTTGAATCTTCTTTATCATGCTAGGATTAACAGGAAAAAGCAAAAAATTTCAGAATTGCACCTTGCAATGTGGAGATATTACTGTTTGTGCATTTACAATATTCATTGATTTTTGCCATTGAAAAACGTCCAGAAATGTTTGAAGCTACTGACTGAATGAAAGGAGCTGGCATCTCACTCTCTTTGAATCTTCTTTATCATGCTAGGATTAGCAGGAAAAAGCAAAAAATTTCAGAATTGCACCTTGCAATGTGGAGATATTACTGTTTGTGCATTTACAATATTCATTGATTTTTGCCATTGAAAAACATGTTTTTCATATACCAGAAATGTTTGAAGCTACTGACTGAATGAAAGGAGCTGGCATCTCACTCTCTTTGAATCTTCTTTATCATGCTAGGATTAGCAGGAAAAAGCAAAAAATTTCAGAATTGCACCTTGCAATGTGGAGATATTACTGTTTGTGCATTTACAATATTCATTGATTTTTGCCATTGAAAAACATGTTTTTCATATACCAGAAATGTTTGAAGCTACTGACTGAATGAAAGGAGCTGGCATCTCACTCTCTTTGAATCTTCTTTATCATGCTAGGATTAACAGGAAAAATCAAAAAATTTCAGAATTGCACCTTGCAATGTGGAGATATTACTGTTTGTGCATTTACAATATTCATTGATTTTTGCCATTGAAAAACATGTTTTTCATATTCCAGAAATGTTTGAAGCTACTGACTGAATGAAAGGAGCTGGCATCTCACTCTCTTTGAATCTTCTTTATCATGCTAGGATTAACAGGAAAAAGCAAAAAATTTCAGAATTGCACCTTGCAATGTGGAGATATTACTGTTTGTGCATTTACAATATTCATTGATTTTTGCCATTGAAAAACGTCCAGAAATGTTTGAAGCTACTGACTGAATGAAAGGAGCTGGCATCTCACTCTCTTTGAATCTTCTTTATCATGCTAGGATTAGCAGGAAAAAGCAAAAAATTTCAGAATTGCACCTTGCAATGTCAAGATATTACTGTTTGTGCATTTACAATATTCATTGATTTTTGCCATTGAAAAACATGTTTTTCATATACCAGAAATGTTTGAAGCTACTGACTGAATGAAAGGAGCTGGCATCTCACTCTCTTTGAATCTTCTTTATCATGCTAGGATTAGCAGGAAAAAGCAAAAAATTTCAGAATTGCACCTTGCAATGTGGAGATATTACTGTTTGTGCATTTACAATATTCATTGATTTTTGCCATTGAAAAACATGTTTTTCATATACCAGAAATGTTTGAAGCTACTGACTGAATGAAAGGAGCTGGCATCTCACTCTCTTTGAATCTTCTTTATCATGCTAGGATTAACAGGAAAAAGCAAAAAATTTCAGAATTGCACCTTGCAATGTGGAGATATTACTGTTTGTGCATTTACAATATTCATTGATTTTAGCCATTGAAAAACGTCCAGAAATGTTTGAAGCTACTGACTGAATGAAAGGAGCTGGCATCTCACTCTCTTTGAATCTTCTTTATCATGCTAGGATTAACAGGAAAAAGCTAAAAATTTCAGAATTGCACCTTGCAATGTGGAGATATTACTGTTTGTGCATTTACAATATTCATTGATTTTTGCCATTGAAAAACATGTTTTTCATATACCAGAAATGTTTGAAGCTACTGACTGAATGAAAGGAGCTGGCATCTCACTCTCTTTGAATCTTCTTTATCATGCTAGGATTAGCAGGAAAAAGCAAAAAATTTCAGAATTGCACCTTGCATTGTGGAGATATTACTGTTTGTGCATTTACAATATTCATTGATTTTTGCCATTGAAAAACGTTTTTCATATACCAGAAATGTTTGAAGCTACTGACTGAATGAAAGGAGCTGGCATCTCACTCTCTTTGAATCTTCTTTATCATGCTAGGATTAGCAGGAAAAAGCAAAAAATTTCAGAATTGCACCTTGCAATGTGGAGATATTACTGTTTGTGCATTTACAATATTCATTGATTTTTGCCATTGAAAAACATGTTTTTCATATACCAGAAATGTTTGAAGCTACTGACTGAATGAAAGGAGCTGGCATCTCACTCTGAATCTTCTTTATCATGCTAGGATTAACAGGAAAAAGCAAAAAATTTCAGAATTGCACCTTGCAATGTGGAGATATTACTGTTTGTGCATTTACAATATTCATTGATTTTTGCCATTGAAAAACATGTTTTTCATATACCAGAAATGTTTGAAGCTACTGACTGAATGAAAGGAGCTGGCATCTCACTCTCTTTGAATCTTCTTTATCATGCTAGGATTAACTGGAAAAAGCAAAAAATTTCAGAATTGCACCTTGCAATGTGGAGATATTACTGTTTGTGCATTTACAATATTCATTGATTTTTGCCATTGAAAAACGTCCAGAAATGTTTGAAGCTACTGACTGAATGAAAGGAGCTGGCATCTCACTCTCTTTGAATCTTCTTTATCATGCTAGGATTAACAGGAAAAAGCTAAAAATTTCAGAATTGCACCTTGCAATGTGGAGATATTACTGTTTGTGCATTTACAATATTCATTGATTTTTGCCATTGAAAAACATGTTTTTCATATACCAGAAATGTTTGAAGCTACTGACTGAATGAAAGGAGCTGGCATCTCACTCTCTTTGAATCTTCTTTATCATGCTAGGATTAGCAGGAAAAAGCAAAAAATTTCAGAATTGCACCTTGCAATGTGGAGATATTACTGTTTGTGCATTTACAATATTCATTGATTTTTGCCATTGAAAAACATGTTTTTCATATACCAGAAATGTTTGAAGCTACTGACTGAATGAAAGGAGCTGGCATCTCACTCTCTTTGAATCTTCTTTATCATGCTAGGATTAGCAGGAAAAAGCAAAAAATTTCAGAATTGCACCTTGCAATGTGGAGATATTACTGTTTGTGCATTTACAATATTCATTGATTTTTGCCATTGAAAAACATGTTTTTCATATACCAGAAATGTTTGAAGCTACTGACTGAATGAAAGGAGCTGGCATCTCACTCTCTTTGAATCTTCTTTATCATGCTAGGATTAACAGGAAAAAGCAAAAAATTTCAGAATTGCACCTTGCAATGTGGAGATATTACTGTTTGTGCATTTACAATATTCATTGATTTTTGCCATTGAAAAACATGTTTTTCATATACCAGAAATGTTTGAAGCTACTGACTGAATGAAAGGAGCTGGCATCTCACTCTCTTTGAATCTTCTTTATCATGCTAGGATTAACAGGAAAAAGCAAAAAATTTCAGAATTGCACCTTGCAATGTGGAGATATTACTGTTTGTGCATTTACAATATTCATTGATTTTTGCCATTGAAAAACGTCCAGAAATGTTTGAAGCTACTGACTGAAAGGAGCTGGCATCTCACTCTCTTTGAATCTTCTTTATCATGCTAGGATTAACAGGAAAAAGCTAAAAATTTCAGAATTGCACCTTGCAATGTGGAGATATTACTGTTTGTGCATTTACAATATTCATTGATTTTTGCCATTGAAAAACATGTTTTTCATATACCAGAAATGTTTGAAGCTACTGACTGAATGAAAGGAGCTGGCATCTCACTCTCTTTGAATCTTCTTTATCATGCTAGGATTAGCAGGAAAAAGCAAAAAATTTCAGAATTGCACCTTGCAATGTGGAGATATTACTGTTTGTGCATTTACAATATTCATTGATTTTTACCATTGAAAAACATGTTTTTCATATACCAGAAATGTTTGAAGCTACTGACTGAATGAAAGGAGCTGGCATCTCACTCTCTTTGAATCTTCTTTATCATGCTAGGATTAGCAGGAAAAAGCAAAAAATTTCAGAATTGCACCTTGCAATGTGGAGATATTACTGTTTGTGCATTTACAATATTCATTGATTTTTGCCATTGAAAAACATGTTTTTCATATACCAGAAATGTTTGAAGCTACTGACTGAATGAAAGAAGCTGGCATCTCACTCTCTTTGAATCTTCTTTATCATGCTAGGATTAACAGGAAAAAGCAAAAAATTTCAGAATTGCACCTTGCAATGTGGAGATATTACTGTTTGTGCATTTACAATATTCATTGATTTTTGCCATTGAAAAACGTCCAGAAATGTTTGAAGCTACTGACTGAATGAAAGGAGCTGGCATCTCACTCTCTTTGAATCTTCTTTATCATGCTAGGATTATCAGGAAAAAGCAAAAAATTTCAGAATTGCACCTTGCAATGTGGAGATATTACTGTTTGTGCATTTACAATATTCATTGATTTTTGCCATTGAAAAACATGTTTTTCATATACCAGAAATGTTTGAAGCTACTGACTGAATGAAAGGAGCTGGCATCTCACTCTCTTTGAATCTTCTTTATCATGCTAAGAGGAGCAGGAAAAAGTAAAAAATTTCAGAATTGCACCTTGCAATGCGGAGAAATTACTGTTTGTGCATTTATAATATTAAATGATTTTTGCCATTGAAAAACGTCCAGAAATGATTGAAGCTACTGACTGAACGAAAGGAGCTGGCATCTCACTCTCTTTGAATCTTCTTTATCATGCTAAGAGGAGCAGGAAAAAGCAAAAAATTTCAGAATTGCACCTTGCAATGCGGACAAATTACTGTTTGTGCATTTACAATATTCATTGATTTTTGCCATTGAAAAACATCATGTTATTCATATACCAGAAATGTTTGAAGCTACTGACTGAATGAAAGGAGCTGGCATCTCACTCTCTTTGAATCTTCTTTATCATGCTAAGAGGAGCAGGAAAAAGCAAAAAATTTCAGAATTGCACCTTGCAATGCGGAGAAATTACTGTTTGTGCATTTACAATATTCATTGATTTTTGCCATTGAAAAACGTCCAGAAATGATTGAAGCTACTGACTGAATGAAAGGAGCTGGCATCTCACTCTCTTTGAATCTTCTTTATCATGCTAAGAGGAGCAGGAAAAAGCAAAAAATTTCAGAATTGCACCTTGCAATGCGGAGAAATTACTGTTTGTGCATTTACAATATTCATTGATTTTTGCCATTGAAAAACGTCCAGAAATGATTGAAGCTACTGACTGAATGAAAGGAGCTGGCATCTCACTCTCTTTGAATCTTGTTTATCATGCTAAGAGGAGCAGGAAAAAGCAAAAAATTTCAGAATTGCACCTTGCAATGCGGAGAAATTACTGTTTGTGCATTTACAATATTCATTGATTTTTGCCATTGAAAAACGTCCAGAAATGATTGAAGCTACTGACTGAATGAAAGGAGCTGGCATCTCACTCTCTTTGAATCTTCTTTATCATGCTAAGAGGAGCAGGAAAAAGCAAAAAATTTCAGAATTGCACCTTGCAATGCGGAGAAATTACTGTTTGTGCATTTACAATATTCATTGATTTTTGCCATTGAAAAACATCATGTTATTCATATACCAGAAATGATTGAAGCTACTGACTGAATGAAAGGAGCTGGCATCTCACTCTCTTTGAATCTTCTTTATCATGCTAAGAGGAGCAGGAAAAAGTAAAAAATTTCAGAATTGCACCTTGCAATGCGGAGAAATTACTGTTTGTGCATTTATAATATTCAATGATTTTTGCCATTGAAAAACGTCCAGAAATGATTGAAGCTACTGACTGAACGAAAGGAGCTGGCATCTCACTCTCTTTGAATCTTCTTTATCATGCTAAGAGGAGCAGGAAAAAGCAAAAAATTTCAGAATTGCACCTTGCAATGCGGAGAAAATACTGTTTGTGCATTTACAATATTAATTGATTTTTGCCATTGAAAAACATCATGTTATTCATATACCAGAAATGTTTGAAGCTACTGACTGAATGAAAGGAGCTGGCATCTCACTCTCTTTGAATCTTCTTTATCATGCTAAGAGGAGCAGGAAAAAGCAAAAAATTTCAGAATTGCACCTTGCAATGCGGAGAAATTACTGTTTGTGAATTTACAATATTCATTGATTTTTGCCATTGAAAAACGTCCAGAAATGATTGAAGCTACTGACTGAATGAAAGGAGCTGGCATCTCACTCTCTTTGAATCTTCTTTATCATGCTAAGAGGAGCAGGAAAAAGCAAAAAATTTCAGAATTGCACCTTGCAATGCGGAGAAATTACTGTTTGTGCATTTACAATATTCATTGATTTTTGCCATTGAAAAACATCCAGAAATGATTGAAGCTACTGACTGAATGAAAGGAACTGGCATCTCACTCTCTTTGAATCTTGTTTATCATGCTAAGAGGAGCAGGAAAAAGCAAAAAATTTCAGAATTGCACCTTGCAATGCGGAGAAATTACAGTTTGTGCATTTACAATATTCATTGATTTTTGCCATTGAAAAACGTCCAGAAATGATTGAAGCTACTGACTGAATGAAAGGAGCTGGCATCTCACTCTCTTTGAATCTTCTTTATCATGATAAGAGGAGCAGGAAAAAGCAAAAAATTTCAGAATTGCACCTTGCAATGCGGAGAAATTACTGTTTGTGCATTTACAATATTCATTGATTTTTGCCATTGAAAAACATCATGTTATTCATATACCAGAAATGATTGAAGCTACTGACTGAATGAAAGGAGCTGGCATCTCACTCTCTTTGAATCTTCTTTATCATGCTAAGAGGAGCAGGAAAAAGTAAAAAATTTCAGAATTGCACCTTGCAATGCGGAGAAATTACTGTTTGTGCATTTATAATATTCAATGATTTTTGCCATTGAAAAACGTCCAGAAATGATTGAAGCTACTGACTGAACGAAAGGAGCTGGCATCTCACTCTCTTTGAATCTTCTTTATCATGCTAAGAGGAGCAGGAAAAAGCAAAAAATTTCAGAATTGCACCTTGCAATGCGGAGAAATTACTGTTTGTGCATTTACAATATTCATTGATTTTTGCCATTGAAAAACATCCAGAAATGATTGAAGCTACTGACTGAATGAAAGGAGTTGGCATCTCACTCTCTTTGAATCTTCTTTATCATGCTAAGAGGAGCAGGAAAAAGCAAAAAATTTCAGAATTGCACCTTGCAATGCGGAGAAATTACTGTTTGTGCATTTACAATATTCATTGATTTTTGCCATTGAAAAACATCATGTTATTCATATACCAGAAATGTTTGAAGCTACTGACTGAATGAAAGGAGCTGACATCTCACTCTCTTTGAATCTTCTTTATCATGCTAAGAGGAGCAGGAAAAAGCAAAAAATTTCAGAATTGCACCTTGCAATGCGGAGAAATTACTGTTTGTGCATTTACAATATTCATTGATTTTTGCCATTGAAAAACATCCAGAAATGATTGAAGCTACTGACTGAATGAAAGGAGCTGGCATCTCACACTCTTTGAATCTTCTTTATCATGCTAAGAGGAGCAGGAAAAAGCAAAACATTTCAGAATTGCACCTTGCAATGCGGAGAAATTACTTTTTGTGCATTTACAATATTCATTGATTTTTGCCATTGAAAAACATCATGTTATTCATATACCAGAAATGTTTGAAGCTACTGACTGAATGAAAGGAGCTGGCATCTCACTCTCTTTGAATCTTCTTTATCATGCTAAGAGGAGCAGGAAAAAGCAAAAAATTTCAGAATTGCACCTTGCAATGCGGAGAAATTACTGTTTGTGCATTTACAATATTCATTGATTTTTGCCATTGAAAAACATCATGTTATTCATATACCAGAAATGTTTGAAGCTACTGACTGAATGAAAGGAGCTGGCATCTCACTCTCTTTGAATCTTCTTTATCATGCTAAGAGGAGCAGGAAAAAGCAAAAAATTTCAGAATTGCACCTTGCAATGTGGAAAAATTACTCTTTGTGCATTTACAATATTCATTGATTTTTACCATTGAAAAACGTCCAGAAATGATTGAAGCTACTGACTGAATGAAAGTAACTGGCATCTCACTCTCTTTGAATCTTCTTTATCATGCTAAGAGGAGCAGGAAAAAGCAAAAAATTTCAGACTTGCACCTTGCAATGCGGAGAAATTACTGTTTGTGCATTTACAATATTCATTGATTTTTGCCATTGAAAAACATCATGTTATTCATATACCAGAAATGTTTGAAGCTACTGACTGAATGAAAGGAGCTGGCATCTCACTCTCTTTGAATCTTCTTTATCATGCTAAGAGGAGCAGGAAAAAGCAAAAAATTTCAGAATTGCACCTTGCAATGCGGAGAAATTACTGTTTGTGCATTTACAATATTCATTGATTTTTGCCATTGAAAAACGTCCAGAAATGATTGAAGCTACTGACTGAATGAAAGGAGCTGGCATCTCACTCTCTTTGAATCTTCTTTATCATGCTAAGAGGAGCAGGAAAAATCAAAAAATTTCAGAATTGCACCTTGCAATGCGGAGAAATTACTGTTTGTGCATTTACAATATTCATTGATTTTTGCCATTGAAAAACATGTTATTCATATACCAGAAATGTTTGAAGCTACTGACTGAATGAAAGGAGCTGGCACCTCACTCTCTTTGAATCTTCTTTATCATGCTAAGAGGAGCGGGAAAAAGCAAAAAATTTCAGAATTGCACCTTGCAATGCGGAGAAATTACTGTTTGTGCATTTACAATATTCATTGATTTTTGCCATTGAAAAACGTCCAGAAATGATTGAAGGTACTGACTGAATGAAAGGAGCTGGCATCTCACTCTCTTTGAATCTTCTTTATCATGCTAAGAGGAGCAGGAAAAAGCAAAAAATTTCAGAATTGCACCTTGCAATGCGGAGAAATTACTGTTTGTGCATTTACAATATTCATTGATTTTTGCCACTGAAAAACGTCCAGAAATGATTGAAGCTACTAACTGAATGAAAGGAGCTGGCATCTCACTCTCTTTGAATCTTCTTTATCATGCTAAGAGGAGCAGGAAAAAGCAAAAAATTTCAGAATTGCACCTTGCAATGCGGAGAAATTACAGTTTGTGCATTTACAATATTCATTGATTTTTGCCATTGAAAAACATCCAGAAATGATTGAAGCTACTGACTGAATGAAAGGAGCTGGCATCTCACTCTCTTTGAATCTTCTTTATCATGCTAAGAGGAGCAGGAAAAAGCAAAAAATTTCAGAATTGCACCTTGCAATGCGGAGAAATTACTGTTTGTGCATTTACAATATTCATTGATTTTTGCCATTGAAAAACATCATGTTATTCATATACCAGAAATGTTTGAAGCTACTGACTGAATGAAAGGAGCTGGCATCTCACTCTCTTTGAATCTTCTTTATCATGCTAAGAGGAGCAGGAAAAAGCAAAAAATTTCAGAATTGCACCTTGCAATGTGGAGAAATTACTGTTTGTGCATTTACAATATTCATTGATTTTTACCATTGAAAAACGTCCAGAAATGATTGAAGCTACTGACTGAATGAAAGTAGCTGGCATCTCACTCTCTTTGAATCTTCTTTATCATGCTAAGAGGAGCAGGAAAAAGCAAAAAATTTCAGACTTGCACCTTGCAATGCGGAGAAATTACTGTTTGTGCATTTACAATATTCATTGATTTTTGCCATTGAAAAACATCATGTTATTCATATACCAGAAATGTTTGAAGCTACTGACTGAATGAAAGGAGCTGGCATCTCACTCTCTTTGAATCTTCTTTATCATGCTAAGAGGAGCAGGAAAAAGCAAAAAATTTCAGAATTGCACCTTGCAATGCGGAGAAATTACTGTTTGTGCATTTACAATATTCATTGATTTTTGCCATTGAAAAACATCATGTTATTCATATACCAGAAATGTTTAAAGCTACTGACTGAATGAAAGGAGCTGGCATCTCACTCTCTTTGAATCTTCTTTATCATGCTAAGAGGAGCAGGAAAAAGCAAAAAATTTCAGAATTGCACCTTGCAATGCGGAGAAATTACTGTTTGTGCATTTACAATATTCATTGATTTTTGCCATTGAAAAACGTCCAGAAATGATTGAAGCTAGTGACTGAATGAAAGGAGCCGGCATCTCACTCTCTTTGAATCTTCTTTATCATGCTAAGAGGAGCAGGAAAAATCAAAAAATTTCAGAATTGCACCTTGCAATGCGGAGAAATTACTGTTTGTGCATTTACAATATTCATTGATTTTTGCCATTGAAAAACATGTTATTCATATACCAGAAATGTTTGAAGCTACTGACTGAATGAAAGGAGCTGGCACCTCACTCTCTTTGAATCTTCTTTATCATGCTAAGAGGAGCGGGAAAAAGCAAAAAATTTCAGAATTGCACCTTGCAATGCGGAGAAATTACTGTTTGTGCATTTACAATATTCATTGATTTTTGCCATTGAAAAACATGTTATTCATATACCAGAAATGTTTGAAGCTACTGACTGAATGAAAGGAGCTGGCATCTCACTCTCTTTGAATCTTCTTTATCATGCTAAGAGGAGCAGGAAAAAGCAAAAAATTTCAGAATTGCACCTTGCAATGCGGAGAAATTACAGTTTGTGCATTTACAATATTCATTGATTTTTGCCATTGAAAAACATCCAGAAATGATTGAAGCTACTGACTGAATGAAAGGAGCTGGCATCTCACTCTCTTTGAATCTTCTTTATCATGCTAAGAGGAGCAGGAAAAAGCAAAAAATTTCAGAATTGCACCTTGCAATGCGGAGAAATTACTGTTTGTGCATTTACAATATTCATTGATTTTTGCCATTGAAAAACATCATGTTATTCATATACCAGAAATGTTTGAAGCTACTGACTGAATGAAAGGAGCTGGCATCTCACTCTCTTTGAATCTTCTTTATCATGCTAAGAGGAGCAGGAAAAAGCAAAAAATTTCAGAATTGCACCTTGCAATGTGGAGAAATTACTGTTTGTGCATTTACAATATTCATTGATTTTTACCATTGAAAAACGTCCAGAAATGATTGAAGCTACTGACTGAATGAAAGTAGCTGGCATCTCACTCTCTTTGAATCTTCTTTATCATGCTAAGAGGAGCAGGAAAAAGCAAAAAATTTCAGACTTGCACCTTGCAATGCGGAGAAATTACTGTTTGTGCATTTACAATATTCATTGATTTTTGCCATTGAAAAACATCATGTTATTCATATACCAGAAATGTTTGAAGCTACTGACTGAATGAAAGGAGCTGGCATCTCACTCTCTTTGAATCTTCTTTATCATGCTAAGAGGAGCAGGAAAAAGCAAAAAATTTCAGAATTGCACCTTGCAATGCGGAGAAATTACTGTTTGTGCATTTACAATATTCATTGATTTTTGCCATTGAAAAACATCATGTTATTCATATACCAGAAATGTTTGAAGCTACTGACTGAATGAAAGGAGCTGGCATCTCACTCTCTTTGAATCTTCTTTATCATGCTAAGAGGAGCAGGAAAAAGCAAAAAATTTCAGAATTGCACCTTGCAATGCGGAGAAATTACTGTTTGTGCATTTACAATATTCATTGATTTTTGCCATTGAAAAACGTCCAGAAATGATTGAAGCTACTGACTGAATGTAAGGAGCTGGCATCTCACTCTCTTTGAATCTTCTTTATCATGCTAAGAGGAGCAGGAAAAATCAAAAAATTTCAGAAGTGCACCTTGCAATGCGGAGAAATTACTGTTTGTGCATTTACAATATTCATTGATTTTTGCCATTGAAAAACATGTTATTCATATACCAGAAATGTTTGAAGCTACTGACTGAATGAAAGAAGCTGGCACCTCACTCTCTTTGAATCTTCTTTATCATGCTAAGAGGAGCGGGAAAAAGCAAAAAATTTCAGAATTGCACCTTGCAATGCGGAGAAATTACTGTTTGTGCATTTACAATATTCATTGATTTTTGCCATTGAAAAACGTCCAGAAATGATTGAAGGTACTGACTGAATGAAAGGAGCTGGCATCTCACTCTCTTTGAATCTTCTTTATCATGCTAAGAGGAGCAGGAAAAAGCAAAAAATTTCAGAATTGCACCTTGCAATGCGGAGAAATTACTGTTTGTGCATTTACAATATTCATTGATTTTTGCCATTGAAAAACGTCCAGAAATGATTGAAGCTACTGACTGAATGAAAGGAGCTGGCATCTCACTCTCTTTGAATCTTCTTTATCATGCTAAGAGGAGCAGGAAAAAGCAAAAAATTTCAGAATTGCACCTTGCAATGCGGAGAAATTACAGTTTGTGCATTTACAATATTCATTGATTTTTGCCATTGAAAAACATCCAGAAATGATTGAAGCTACTGACTGAATGAAAGGAGCTGGCATCTCACTCTCTTTGAATCTTCTTTATCATGCTAAGAGGAGCAGGAAAAAGCAAAAAATTTCAGAATTGCACCTTGCAATGCGGAGAAATTACTGTTTGTGCATTTACAATATTCATTGATTTTTGCCATTGAAAAACATCATGTTATTCATATACCAGAAATGTTTGAAGCTACTGACTGAATGAAAGGAGCTGGCATCTCACTCTCTTTGAATCTTCTTTATCATGCTAAGAGGAGCAGGAAAAAGCAAAAAATTTCAGAATTGCACCTTGCAATGTGGAGAAATTACTGTTTGTGCATTTACAATATTCATTGATTTTTACCATTGAAAAACGTCCAGAAATGATTGAAGCTACTGACTGAATGAAAGTAGCTGGCATCTCACTCTCTTTGAATCTTCTTTATCATGCTAAGAGGAGCAGGAAAAAGCAAAAAATTTCAGACTTGCACCTTGCAATGCGGAGAAATTACTGTTTGTGCATTTACAATATTCATTGATTTTTGCCATTGAAAAACGTCCAGAAATGATTGAAGGTACTGACTGAATGAAAGGAGCTGGCATCTCACTCTCTTTGAATCTTCTTTATCATGCTAAGAGGAGCAGGAAAAAGCAAAAAATTTCAGAATTGCACCTTGCAATGCGGAGAAATTACTGTTTGTGCATTTACAATATTCATTGATTTTTGCCACTGAAAAACGTCCAGAAATGATTGAAGCTACTGACTGAATGAAAGGAGCTGGCATCTCACTCTCTTTGAATCTTCTTTAACATGCTAAGAGGAGCAGGAAAAAGCAAAAAATTTCAGAATTGCACCTTGCAATGCGGAGAAATTACAGTTTGTGCATTTACAATATTCATTGATTTTTGCCATTGAAAAACATCCAGAAATGATTGAAGCTACTGACTGAATGAAAGGAGCTGGCATCTCACTCTCTTTGAATCTTCTTTATCATGCTAAGAGGAGCAGGAAAAAGCAAAAAATTTCAGAATTGCACCTTGCAATGCGGAGAAATTACTGTTTGTGCATTTACAATATTCATTGATTTTTGCCATTGAAAAACATCATGTTATTCATATACCAGAAATGTTTGAAGCTACTGACTGAATGAAAGGAGCTGGCATCTCACTCTCTTTGAATCTTCTTTATCATGCTAAGAGGAGCAGGAAAAAGCAAAAAATTTCAGAATTGCACCTTGCAATGTGGAGAAATTACTGTTTGTGCATTTACAATATTCATTGATTTTTACCATTGAAAAACGTCCAGAAATGATTGAAGCTACTGACTGAATGAAAGTAGCTGGCATCTCACTCTCTTTGAATCTTCTTTATCATGCTAAGAGGAGCAGGAAAAAGCAAAAAATTTCAGACTTGCACCTTGCAATGCGGAGAAATTACTGTTTGTGCATTTACAATATTCATTGATTTTTGCCATTGAAAAACATCATGTTATTCATATACCAGAAATGTTTGAAGCTACTGACTGAATGAAAGGAGCTGGCATCTCACTCTCTTTGAATCTTCTTTATCATGCTAAGAGGAGCAGGAAAAAGCAAAAAATTTCAGAATTGCACCTTGCAATGCGGAGAAATTACTGTTTGTGCATTTACAATATTCATTGATTTTTGCCATTGAAAAACATGTTATTCATATACCAGAAATGTTTGAAGCTACTGACTGAATGAAAGAAGCTGGCACCTCACTCTCTTTGAATCTTCTTTATCATGCTAAGAGGAGCGGGAAAAAGCAAAAAATTTCAGAATTGCACCTTGCAATGCGGAGAAATTACTGTTTGTGCATTTACAATATTCATTGATTTTTGCCATTGAAAAACGTCCAGAAATGATTGAAGGTACTGACTGAATGAAAGGAGCTGGCATCTCACTCTCTTTGAATCTTCTTTATCATGCTAAGAGGAGCAGGAAAAAGCAAAAAATTTCAGAATTGCACCTTGCAATGCGGAGAAATTACTGTTTGTGCATTTACAATATTCATTGATTTTTGCCATTGAAAAACGTCCAGAAATGATTGAAGCTACTGACTGAATGAAAGGAGCTGGCATCTCACTCTCTTTGAATCTTCTTTATCATGCTAAGAGGAGCAGGAAAAAGCAAAAAATTTCAGAATTGCACCTTGCAATGCGGAGAAATTACAGTTTGTGCATTTACAATATTCATTGATTTTTGCCATTGAAAAACATCCAGAAATGATTGAAGCTACTGACTGAATGAAAGGAGCTGGCATCTCACTCTCTTTGAATCTTCTTTATCATGCTAAGAGGAGCAGGAAAAAGCAAAAAATTTCAGAATTGCACCTTGCAATGCGGAGAAATTACTGTTTGTGCATTTACAATATTCATTGATTTTTGCCATTGAAAAACATCATGTTATTCATATACCAGAAATGTTTGAAGCTACTGACTGAATGAAAGGAGCTGGCATCTCACTCTCTTTGAATCTTCTTTATCATGCTAAGAGGAGCAGGAAAAAGCAAAAAATTTCAGAATTGCACCTTGCAATGTGGAGAAATTACTGTTTGTGCATTTACAATATTCATTGATTTTTACCATTGAAAAACGTCCAGAAATGATTGAAGCTACTGACTGAATGAAAGTAGCTGGCATCTCACTCTCTTTGAATCTTCTTTATCATGCTAAGAGGAGCAGGAAAAAGCAAAAAATTTCAGACTTGCACCTTGCAATGCGGAGAAATTACTGTTTGTGCATTTACAATATTCATTGATTTTTGCCATTGAAAAACGTCCAGAAATGATTGAAGGTACTGACTGAATGAAAGGAGCTGGCATCTCACTCTCTTTGAATCTTCTTTATCATGCTAAGAGGAGCAGGAAAAAGCAAAAAATTTCAGAATTGCACCTTGCAATGCGGAGAAATTACTGTTTGTGCATTTACAATATTCATTGATTTTTGCCACTGAAAAACGTCCAGAAATGATTGAAGCTACTGACTGAATGAAAGGAGCTGGCATCTCACTCTCTTTGAATCTTCTTTAACATGCTAAGAGGAGCAGGAAAAAGCAAAAAATTTCAGAATTGCACCTTGCAATGCGGAGAAATTACAGTTTGTGCATTTACAATATTCATTGATTTTTGCCATTGAAAAACATCCAGAAATGATTGAAGCTACTGACTGAATGAAAGGAGCTGGCATCTCACTCTCTTTGAATCTTCTTTATCATGCTAAGAGGAGCAGGAAAAAGCAAAAAATTTCAGAATTGCACCTTGCAATGCGGAGAAATTACTGTTTGTGCATTTACAATATTCATTGATTTTTGCCATTGAAAAACATCATGTTATTCATATACCAGAAATGTTTGAAGCTACTGACTGAATGAAAGGAGCTGGCATCTCACTCTCTTTGAATCTTCTTTATCATGCTAAGAGGAGCAGGAAAAAGCAAAAAATTTCAGAATTGCACCTTGCAATGTGGAGAAATTACTGTTTGTGCATTTACAATATTCATTGATTTTTACCATTGAAAAACGTCCAGAAATGATTGAAGCTACTGACTGAATGAAAGTAGCTGGCATCTCACTCTCTTTGAATCTTCTTTATCATGCTAAGAGGAGCAGGAAAAAGCAAAAAATTTCAGACTTGCACCTTGCAATGCGGAGAAATTACTGTTTGTGCATTTACAATATTCATTGATTTTTGCCATTGAAAAACATCATGTTATTCATATACCAGAAATGTTTGAAGCTACTGACTGAATGAAAGGAGCTGGCATCTCACTCTCTTTGAATCTTCTTTATCATGCTAAGAGGAGCAGGAAAAAGCAAAAAATTTCAGAATTGCACCTTGCAATGCGGAGAAATTACTGTTTGTGCATTTACAATATTCATTGATTTTTGCCATTGAAAAACATGTTATTCATATACCAGAAATGTTTGAAGCTACTGACTGAATGAAAGGAGCTGGCACCTCACTCTCTTTGAATCTTCTTTATCATGCTAAGAGGAGCGGGAAAAAGCAAAAAATTTCAGAATTGCACCTTGCAATGCGGAGAAATTACTGTTTGTGCATTTACAATATTCATTGATTTTTGCCATTGAAAAACATGTTATTCATATACCAGAAATGTTTGAAGCTACTGACTGAATGAAAGGAGCTGGCATCTCATTCTCTTTGAATCTTCTTTATCATGCTAAGAGGAGCAGGAAAAAGCAAAAAATTTCAGAATTGCACCTTGCAATGCGGAGAAATTACAGTTTGTGCATTTACAATATTCATTGATTTTTGCCATTGAAAAACATCCAGAAATGATTGAAGCTACTGACTGAATGAAAGGAGCTGGCATCTCACTCTCTTTGAATCTTCTTTATCATGCTAAGAGGAGCAGGAAAAAGCAAAAAATTTCAGAATTGCACCTTGCAATGCGGAGAAATTACTGTTTGTGCATTTACAATATTCATTGATTTTTGCCATTGAAAAACATCATGTTATTCATATACCAGAAATGTTTGAAGCTACTGACTGAATGAAAGGAGCTGGCATCTCACTCTCTTTGAATCTTCTTTATCATGCTAAGAGGAGCAGGAAAAAGCAAAAAATTTCAGAATTGCACCTTGCAATGTGGAGAAATTACTGTTTGTGCATTTACAATATTCATTGATTTTTACCATTGAAAAACGTCCAGAAATGATTGAAGCTACTGACTGAATGAAAGTAGCTGGCATCTCACTCTCTTTGAATCTTCTTTATCATGCTAAGAGGAGCAGGAAAAAGCAAAAAATTTCAGACTTGCACCTTGCAATGCGGAGAAATTACTGTTTGTGCATTTACAATATTCATTGATTTTTGCCATTGAAAAACATCATGTTATTCATATACCAGAAATGTTTGAAGCTACTGACTGAATGAAAGGAGCTGGCATCTCACTCTCTTTGAATCTTCTTTATCATGCTAAGAGGAGCAGGAAAAAGCAAAAAATTTCAGAATTGCACCTTGCAATGCGGAGAAATTACTGTTTGTGCATTTACAATATTCATTGATTTTTGCCATTGAAAAACATCATGTTATTCATATACCAGAAATGTTTGAAGCTACTGACTGAATGAAAGGAGCTGGCATCTCACTCTCTTTGAATCTTCTTTATCATGCTAAGAGGAGCAGGAAAAAGCAAAAAATTTCAGAATTGCACCTTGCAATGCGGAGAAATTACTGTTTGTGCATTTACAATATTCATTGATTTTTGCCATTGAAAAACATGTTATTCATATACCAGAAATGTTTGAAGCTACTGACTGAATGAAAGGAGCTGGCACCTCACTCTCTTTGAATCTTCTTTATCATGCTAAGAGGAGCGGGAAAAAGCAAAAAATTTCAGAATTGCACCTTGCAATGCGGAGAAATTACTGTTTGTGCATTTACAATATTCATTGATTTTTGCCATTGAAAAACATGTTATTCATATACCAGAAATGTTTGAAGCTACTGACTGAATGAAAGGAGCTGGCATCTCATTCTCTTTGAATCTTCTTTATCATGCTAAGAGGAGCAGGAAAAAGCAAAAAATTTCAGAATTGCACCTTGCAATGCGGAGAAATTACAGTTTGTGCATTTACAATATTCATTGATTTTTGCCATTGAAAAACATCCAGAAATGATTGAAGCTACTGACTGAATGAAAGGAGCTGGCATCTCACTCTCTTTGAATCTTCTTTATCATGCTAAGAGGAGCAGGAAAAAGCAAAAAATTTCAGAATTGCACCTTGCAATGCGGAGAAATTACTGTTTGTGCATTTACAATATTCATTGATTTTTGCCATTGAAAAACATCATGTTATTCATATACCAGAAATGTTTGAAGCTACTGACTGAATGAAAGGAGCTGGCATCTCACTCTCTTTGAATCTTCTTTATCATGCTAAGAGGAGCAGGAAAAAGCAAAAAATTTCAGAATTGCACCTTGCAATGTGGAGAAATTACTGTTTGTGCATTTACAATATTCATTGATTTTTACCATTGAAAAACGTCCAGAAATGATTGAAGCTACTGACTGAATGAAAGTAGCTGGCATCTCACTCTCTTTGAATCTTCTTTATCATGCTAAGAGGAGCAGGAAAAAGCAAAAAATTTCAGACTTGCACCTTGCAATGCGGAGAAATTACTGTTTGTGCATTTACAATATTCATTGATTTTTGCCATTGAAAAACATCATGTTATTCATATACCAGAAATGTTTGAAGCTACTGACTGAATGAAAGGAGCTGGCATCTCACTCTCTTTGAATCTTCTTTATCATGCTAAGAGGAGCAGGAAAAAGCAAAAAATTTCAGAATTGCACCTTGCAATGCGGAGAAATTACTGTTTGTGCATTTACAATATTCATTGATTTTTGCCATTGAAAAACATCATGTTATTCATATACCAGAAATGTTTGAAGCTACTGACTGAATGAAAGGAGCTGGCATCTCACTCTCTTTGAATCTTCTTTATCATGCTAAGAGGAGCAGGAAAAAGCAAAAAATTTCAGAATTGCACCTTGCAATGCGGAGAAATTACTGTTTGTGCATTTACAATATTCATTGATTTTTGCCATTGAAAAACGTCCAGAAATGATTGAAGCTACTGACTGAATGAAAGGAGCTGGCATCTCACTCTCTTTGAATCTTCTTTATCATGCTAAGAGGAGCAGGAAAAAGCAAAAAATTTCAGAAGTGCACCTTGCAATGCGGAGAAATTACTGTTTGTGCATTTACAATATTCATTGATTTTTGCCATTGAAAAACATGTTATTCATATACCAGAAATGTTTGAAGCTACTGACTGAATGAAAGGAGCTGGCACCTCACTCTCTTTGAATCTTCTTTATCATGCTAAGAGGAGCGGGAAAAAGCAAAAAATTTCAGAATTGCACCTTGCAATGCGGAGAAATTACTGTTTGTGCATTTACAATATTCATTGATTTTTGCCATTGAAAAACGTCCAGAAATGATTGAAGGTACTGACTGAATGAAAGGAGCTGGCATCTCACTCTCTTTGAATCTTCTTTATCATGCTAAGAGGAGCAGGAAAAAGCAAAAAATTTCAGAATTGCACCTTGCAATGCGGAGAAATTACTGTTTGTGCATTTACAATATTCATTGATTTTTGCCATTGAAAAACGTCCAGAAATGATTGAAGCTACTGACTGAATGAAAGGAGCTGGCATCTCACTCTCTTTGAATCTTCTTTATCATGCTAAGAGGAGCAGGAAAAAGCAAAAAATTTCAGAATTGCACCTTGCAATGCGGAGAAATTACAGTTTGTGCATTTACAATATTCATTGATTTTTGCCATTGAAAAACATCCAGAAATGATTGAAGCTACTGACTGAATGAAAGGAGCTGGCATCTCACTCTCTTTGAATCTTCTTTATCATGCTAAGAGGAGCAGGAAAAAGCAAAAAATTTCAGAATTGCACCTTGCAATGCGGAGAAATTACTGTTTGTGCATTTACAATATTCATTGATTTTTGCCATTGAAAAACATCATGTTATTCATATACCAGAAATGTTTGAAGCTACTGACTGAATGAAAGGAGCTGGCATCTCACTCTCTTTGAATCTTCTTTATCATGCTAAGAGGAGCAGGAAAAAGCAAAAAATTTCAGAATTGCACCTAGCAATGTGGAGAAATTACTGTTTGTGCATTTACAATATTCATTGATTTTTACCATTGAAAAACGTCCAGAAATGATTGAAGCTACTGACTGAATGAAAGTAGCTGGCATCTCACTCTCTTTGAATCTTCTTTATCATGCTAAGAGGAGCAGGAAAAAGCAAAAAATTTCAGACTTGCACCTTGCAATGCGGAGAAATTACTGTTTGTGCATTTACAATATTCATTGATTTTTGCCATTGAAAAACATTATGTTATTCATATACCAGAAATGTTTGAAGCTACTGACTGAATGAAAGGAGCTGGCATCTCACTCTCTTTGAATCTTCTTTATCATGCTAAGAGGAGCAGGAAAAATCAAAAAATTTCAGAATTGCACCTTGCAATGCGGAGAAATTACTGTTTGTGCATTTACAATATTCATTGATTTTTGCCATTGAAAAACGTCCAGAAATGATTGAAGCTACTGACTGAATGAAAGGAGCTGGCATCTCACTCTCTTTGAATCTTCTTTATCATGCTAAGAGGAGCAGGAAAAAGCAAAAAATTT
Organism: Phyllobates terribilis; assembly: GCF_046119375.1. Taxonomy (NCBI): domain Eukaryota; kingdom Metazoa; phylum Chordata; class Amphibia; order Anura; family Dendrobatidae; genus Phyllobates; species Phyllobates terribilis. Next base: position 407,970 of record NW_027363823.1, on the reverse strand, counting down.
CAGAATTGCACCTTGCAATGCGGAGAAATTACTGTTTGTGCATTTACAATATTCATTGATTTTTGCCATTGAAAAACATCATGTTATTCATATACCAGAAATGATTGAAGCTACTGACTGAATGAAAGGAGCTGGCATCTCACTCTCTTTGAATCTTCTTTATCATGCTAAGAGGAGCAGGAAAAAGTAAAAAATTTCAGAATTGCACCTTGCAATGCGGAGAAATTACTGTTTGTGCATTTATAATATTCAATGATTTTTGCCATTGAAAAACGTCCAGAAATGATTGAAGCTACTGACTGAACGAAAGGAGCTGGCATCTCACTCTCTTTGAATCTTCTTTATCATGCTAAGAGGAGCAGGAAAAAGCAAAAAATTTCAGAATTGCACCTTGCAATGCAGAGAAATTACTGTTTGTGCATTTACAATATTCATTGATTTTTGCCATTGAAAAACGTCCAGAAATGATTGAAGCTACTGACTGAATGAAAGGAGCTGGCATCTCACTCTCTTTGAATCTTCTTTATCATGCTAAGAGGAGCAGGAAAAAGCAAAAAATTTCAGAATTGCACCTTGCAATGCGGAGAAATTACTGTTTGTGCATTTACAATATTCATTGATTTTTGCCATTGAAAAACATCATGTTATTCATATACCAGAAATGTTTGAAGCTACTGACTGAATGAAAGGAGCTGACATATCACTCTCTTTGAATCTTCTTTATCATGCTAAGAGGAGCAGGAAAAAGCAAAAAATTTCAGAATTGCACCTTGCAATGCAGAGAAATTACTGTTTGTGCATTTACAATATTCATTGATTTTTGCCATTGAAAAACGTCCAGAAATGATTGAAGCTACTTACTGAATGAAAGGAGCTGGCATCTCACTCTCTTTGAATCTTCTTTATCATGCTAAGAGGAGCAGGAAAAAGCAAAAAATTTCAGAATTGCACCTTGCAATGCGGAGAAATTACTGTTTGTGCATTTACAATATTCATTGATTTTTGCCATTGAAAAACATCATGTTATTCATATACCAGAAATGTTTGAAGCTACTGACTGAATGAAAGGAGCTGGCATCTCACTCTCTTTGAATCTTCTTTATCATGCTAAGAGGAGCAGGAAAAAGCAAAAAATTTCAGAATTGCACCTTGCAATGCGGAGAAATTACTGTTTGTGCATTTACAATATTCATTGATTTTTGCCATTGAAAAACATCATGTTATTCATATACCAGAAATGTTTGAAGCTACTGACTGAATGAAAGGAGCTGGCATCTCACTCTCTTTGAATCTTCTTTATCATGCTAAGAGGAGCAGGAAAAAGCAAAAAATTTCAGAATTGCACCTTGCAATGCGGAGAAATTACTGTTTGTGCATTTACAATATTCATTGATTTTTGCCATTGAAAAACGTCCAGAAATGATTGAAGCTACTGACTGAATGAAAGGAGCTGGCATCTCACTCTCTTTGAATCTTCTTTATCATGCTAAGAGGAGCAGGAAAAAGCAAAAAATTTCAGAATTGCACCTTGCAATGCGGAGAAATTACTGTTTGTGCATTTACAATATTCATTGATTTTTGCCATTGAAAAACGTCCAGAAATGATTGAAGCTACTGACTGAATGAAAGGAGCTGGCATCTCACTCTCTTTGAATCTTGTTTATCATGCTAAGAGGAGCAGGAAAAAGCAAAAAATTTCAGAATTGCACCTTGCAATGCGGAGAAATTACTGTTTGTGCATTTACAATATTCATTGATTTTTGCCATTGAAAAACGTCCAGAAATGATTGAAGCTACTGACTGAATGAAAGGAGCTGGCATCTCACTCTCTTTGAATCTTCTTTATCATGCTAAGAGGAGCAGGAAAAAGCAAAAAATTTCAGAATTGCACCTTGCAATGCGGAGAAATTACTGTTTGTGCATTTACAATATTCATTGATTTTTGCCATTGAAAAACATCATGTTATTCATATACCAGAAATGATTGAAGCTACTGACTGAATGAAAGGAGCTGGCATCTCACTCTCTTTGAATCTTCTTTATCATGCTAAGAGGAGCAGGAAAAAGTAAAAAATTTCAGAATTGCACCTTGCAATGCGGAGAAATTACTGTTTGTGCATTTATAATATTCAATGATTTTTGCCATTGAAAAACGTCCAGAAATGATTGAAGCTACTGACTGAACGAAAGGAGCTGGCATCTCACTCTCTTTGAATCTTCTTTATCATGCTAAGAGGAGCAGGAAAAAGCAAAAAATTTCAGAATTGCACCTTGCAATGCGGAGAAATTACTGTTTGTGCATTTACAATATTCATTGATTTTTGCCATTGAAAAACATCATGTTATTCATATACCAGAAATGTTTGAAGCTACTGACTGAATGAAAGGAGCTGGCATCTCACTCTCTTTGAATCTTCTTTATCATGCTAAGAGGAGCAGGAAAAATCAAAAAATTTCAGAATTGCACCTTGCAATGCGGAGAAATTACTGTTTGTGAATTTACAATATTCATTGATTTTTGCCATTGAAAAACGTCCAGAAATGATTGAAGCTACTGACTGAATGAAAGGAGCTGGCATCTCACTCTCTTTGAATCTTCTTTATCATGCTAAGAGGAGCAGGAAAAAGCAAAAAATTTCAGAATTGCACCTTGCAATGCGGAGAAATTACTGTTTGTGCATTTACAATATTCATTGATTTTTGCCATTGAAAAACATCCAGAAATGATTGAAGCTACTGACTGAATGAAAGGAACTGGCATCTCACTCTCTTTGAATCTTGTTTATCATGCTAAGAGGAGCAGGAAAAAGCAAAAAATTTCAGAATTGCACCTTGCAATGCGGAGAAATTACAGTTTGTGCATTTACAATATTCATTGATTTTTGCCATTGAAAAACGTCCAGAAATGATTGAAGCTACTGACTGAATGAAAGGAGCTGGCATCTCACTCTCTTTGAATCTTCTTTATCATGCTAAGAGGAGCAGGAAAAAGCAAAAAATTTCAGAATTGCACCTTGCAATGCGGAGAAATTACTGTTTGTGCATTTACAATATTCATTGATTTTTGCCATTGAAAAACATCATGTTATTCATATACCAGAAATGATTGAAGCTACTGACTGAATGAAAGGAGCTGGCATCTCACTCTCTTTGAATCTTCTTTATCATGCTAAGAGGAGCAGGAAAAAGTAAAAAATTTCAGAATTGCACCTTGCAATGCGGAGAAATTACTGTTTGTGCATTTATAATATTCAATGATTTTTGCCATTGAAAAACGTCCAGAAATGATTGAAGCTACTGACTGAACGAAAGGAGCTGGCATCTCACTCTCTTTGAATCTTCTTTATCATGCTAAGAGGAGCAGGAAAAAGTAAAAAATTTCAGAATTGCACCTTGCAATGCGGAGAAATTACTGTTTGTGCATTTACAATATTCATTGATTTTTGCCATTGAAAAACATCCAGAAATGATTGAAGCTACTGACTGAATGAAAGGAGCTGGCATCTCACTCTCTTTGAATCTTCTTTATCATGCTAAGAGGAGCAGGAAAAAGCAAAAAATTTCAGAATTGCACCTTGCAATGCGGAGAAATTACTGTTTGTGCATTTACAATATTCATTGATTTTTGCCATGGAAAAACATCATGTTATTCATATACCAGAAATGTTTGAAGCTACTGACTGAATGAAAGGAGCTGACATCTCACTCTCTTTGAATCTTCTTTATCATGCTAAGAGGAGCAGGAAAAAGCAAAAAATTTCAGAATTGCACCTTGCAATGCGGAGAAATTACTGTTTGTGCATTTACAATATTCATTGATTTTTGCCATTGAAAAACATCCAGAAATGATTGAAGCTACTGACTGAATGAAAGGAGCTGGCATCTCACACTCTTTGAATCTTCTTTATCATGCTAAGAGGAGCAGGAAAAAGCAAAACATTTCAGAATTGCACTTTGCAATGCGGAGAAATTACTTTTTGTGCATTTACAATATTCATTGATTTTTGCCATTGAAAAACATCATGTTATTCATATACCAGAAATGTTTGAAGCTACTGACTGAATGAAAGGAGCTGGCATCTCACTCTCTTTGAATCTTCTTTATCATGCTAAGAGGAGCAGGAAAAAGCAAAAAATTTCAGAATTGCACCTTGCAATGCGGAGAAATTACTGTTTGTGCATTTACAATATTCATTGATTTTTGCCATTGAAAAACATCATGTTATTCATATACCAGAAATGTTTGAAGCTACTGACTGAATGAAAGGAGCTGGCATCTCACTCTCTTTGAATCTTCTTTATCATGCTAAGAGGAGCAGGAAAAAGCAAAAAATTTCAGAATTGCACCTTGCAATGTGGAGAAATTACTGTTTGTGCATTTACAATATTCATTGATTTTTACCATTGAAAAACGTCCAGAAATGATTGAAGCTACTGACTGAATGAAAGTAACTGGCATCTCACTCTCTTTGAATCTTCTTTATCATGCTAAGAGGAGCAGGAAAAAGCAAAAAATTTCAGACTTGCACCTTGCAATGCGGAGAAATTACTGTTTGTGCATTTACAATATTCATTGATTTTTGCCATTGAAAAACATCATGTTATTCATATACCAGAAATGTTTGAAGCTACTGACTGAATGAAAGGAGCTGGCATCTCACTCTCTTTGAATCTTCTTTATCATGCTAAGAGGAGCAGGAAAAAGCAAAAAATTTCAGAATTGCACCTTGCAATGCGGAGAAATTACTGTTTGTGCATTTACAATATTCATTGATTTTTGCCATTGAAAAACGTCCAGAAATGATTGAAGCTACTGACTGAATGAAAGGAGCTGGCATCTCACTCTCTTTGAATCTTCTTTATCATGCTAAGAGGAGCAGGAAAAATCAAAAAATTTCAGAATTGCACCTTGCAATGCGGAGAAATTACTGTTTGTGCATTTACAATATTCATTGATTTTTGCCATTGAAAAACATGTTATTCATATACCAGAAATGTTTGAAGCTACTGACTGAATGAAAGGAGCTGGCACCTCACTCTCTTTGAATCTTCTTTATCATGCTAAGAGGAGCGGGAAAAAGCAAAAAATTTCAGAATTGCACCTTGCAATGCGGAGAAATTACTGTTTGTGCATTTACAATATTCATTGATTTTTGCCATTGAAAAACGTCCAGAAATGATTGAAGGTACTGACTGAATGAAAGGAGCTGGCATCTCACTCTCTTTGAATCTTCTTTATCATGCTAAGAGGAGCAGGAAAAAGCAAAAAATTTCAGAATTGCACCTTGCAATGCGGAGAAATTACTGTTTGTGCATTTACAATATTCATTGATTTTTGCCATTGAAAAACGTCCAGAAATGATTGAAGGTACTGACTGAATGAAAGGAGCTGGCATCTCACTCTCTTTGAATCTTCTTTATCATGCTAAGAGGAGCAGGAAAAAGCAAAAAATTTCAGAATTGCACCTTGCAATGCGGAGAAATTACTGTTTGTGCATTTACAATATTCATTGATTTTTGCCATTGAAAAACGTCCAGAAATGATTGAAGCTACTGACTGAATGAAAGGAGCTGGCATCTCACTCTCTTTGAATCTTCTTTATCATGCTAAGAGGAGCAGGAAAAAGCAAAAAATTTCAGAATTGCACCTTGCAATGCGGAGAAATTACAGTTTGTGCATTTACAATATTCATTGATTTTTGCCATTGAAAAACATCCAGAAATGATTGAAGCTACTGACTGAATGAAAGGAGCTGGCATCTCACTCTCTTTGAATCTTCTTTATCATGCTAAGAGGAGCAGGAAAAAGCAAAAAATTTCAGAATTGCACCTTGCAATGCGGAGAAATTACTGTTTGTGCATTTACAATATTCATTGATTTTTGCCATTGAAAAACATCATGTTATTCATATACCAGAAATGTTTGAAGCTACTGACTGAATGAAAGGAGCTGGCATCTCACTCTCTTTGAATCTTCTTTATCATGCTAAGAGGAGCAGGAAAAAGCAAAAAATTTCAGAATTGCACCTTGCAATGTGGAGAAATTACTGTTTGTGCATTTACAATATTCATTGATTTTTACCATTGAAAAACGTCCAGAAATGATTGAAGCTACTGACTGAATGAAAGTAGCTGGCATCTCACTCTCTTTGAATCTTCTTTATCATGCTAAGAGGAGCAGGAAAAATCAAAAAATTTCAGAATTGCACCTTGCAATGCGGAGAAATTACTGTTTGTGCATTTACAATATTCATTGATTTTTGCCATTGAAAAACGTCCAGAAATGATTGAAGCTACTGACTGAATGAAAGGAGCTGGCATCTCACTCTCTTTGAATCTTCTTTATCATGCTAAGAGGAGCAGGAAAAAGCAAAAAATTTCAGAATTGCACCTTGCAATGCGGAGAAATTACTGTTTGTGCATTTACAATATTCATTGATTTTTGCCATTGAAAAACATCATGTTATTCATATACCAGAAATGATTGAAGCTACTGACTGAATGAAAGGAGCTGGCATCTCACTCTCTTTGAATCTTCTTTATCATGCTAAGAGGAGCAGGAAAAAGTAAAAAATTTCAGAATTGCACCTTGCAATGCGGAGAAATTACTGTTTGTGCATTTATAATATTCAATGATTTTTGCCATTGAAAAACGTCCAGAAATGATTGAAGCTACTGACTGAACGAAAGGAGCTGGCATCTCACTCTCTTTGAATCTTCTTTATCATGCTAAGAGGAGCAGGAAAAAGCAAAAAATTTCAGAATTGCACCTTGCAATGCAGAGAAATTACTGTTTGTGCATTTACAATATTCATTGATTTTTGCCATTGAAAAACGTCCAGAAATGATTGAAGCTACTGACTGAATGAAAGGAGCTGGCATCTCACTCTCTTTGAATCTTCTTTATCATGCTAAGAGGAGCAGGAAAAAGCAAAAAATTTCAGAATTGCACCTTGCAATGCGGAGAAATTACTGTTTGTGCATTTACAATATTCATTGATTTTTGCCATTGAAAAACATCATGTTATTCATATACCAGAAATGTTTGAAGCTACTGACTGAATGAAAGGAGCTGACATCTCACTCTCTTTGAATCTTCTTTATCATGCTAAGAGGAGCAGGAAAAAGCAAAAAATTTCAGAATTGCACCTTGCAATGCAGAGAAATTACTGTTTGTGCATTTACAATATTCATTGATTTTTGCCATTGAAAAACGTCCAGAAATGATTGAAGCTACTTACTGAATGAAAGGAGCTGGCATCTCACTCTCTTTGAATCTTCTTTATCATGCTAAGAGGAGCAGGAAAAAGCAAAAAATTTCAGAATTGCACCTTGCAATGCGGAGAAATTACTGTTTGTGCATTTACAATATTCATTGATTTTTGCCATTGAAAAACATCATGTTATTCATATACCAGAAATGTTTGAAGCTACTGACTGAATGAAAGGAGCTGGCATCTCACTCTCTTTGAATCTTCTTTATCATGCTAAGAGGAGCAGGAAAAAGCAAAAAATTTCAGAATTGCACCTTGCAATGCGGAGAAATTACTGTTTGTGCATTTACAATATTCATTGATTTTTGCCATTGAAAAACATCATGTTATTCATATACCAGAAATGTTTGAAGCTACTGACTGAATGAAAGGAGCTGGCATCTCACTCTCTTTGAATCTTCTTTATCATGCTAAGAGGAGCAGGAAAAAGCAAAAAATTTCAGAATTGCACCTTGCAATGCGGAGAAATTACTGTTTGTGCATTTACAATATTCATTGATTTTTGCCATTGAAAAACGTCCAGAAATGATTGAAGCTACTGACTGAATGAAAGGAGCTGGCATCTCACTCTCTTTGAATCTTGTTTATCATGCTAAGAGGAGCAGGAAAAAGCAAAAAATTTCAGAATTGCACCTTGCAATGCGGAGAAATTACTGTTTGTGCATTTACAATATTCATTGATTTTTGCCATTGAAAAACGTCCAGAAATGATTGAAGCTACTGACTGAATGAAAGGAGCTGGCATCTCACTCTCTTTGAATCTTCTTTATCATGCTAAGAGGAGCAGGAAAAAGCAAAAAATTTCAGAATTGCACCTTGCAATGCGGAGAAATTACTGTTTGTGCATTTACAATATTCATTGATTTTTGCCATTGAAAAACATCATGTTATTCATATACCAGAAATGATTGAAGCTACTGACTGAATGAAAGGAGCTGGCATCTCACTCTCTTTGAATCTTCTTTATCATGCTAAGAGGAGCAGGAAAAAGTAAAAAATTTCAGAATTGCACCTTGCAATGCGGAGAAATTACTGTTTGTGCATTTATAATATTCAATGATTTTTGCCATTGAAAAACGTCCAGAAATGATTGAAGCTACTGACTGAACGAAAGGAGCTGGCATCTCACTCTCTTTGAATCTTCTTTATCATGCTAAGAGGAGCAGGAAAAAGCAAAAAATTTCAGAATTGCACCTTGCAATGCGGAGAAATTACTGTTTGTGCATTTACAATATTCATTGATTTTTGCCATTGAAAAACATCATGTTATTCATATACCAGAAATGTTTGAAGCTACTGACTGAATGAAAGGAGCTGGCATCTCACTCTCTTTGAATCTTCTTTATCATGCTAAGAGGAGCAGGAAAAATCAAAAAATTTCAGAATTGCACCTTGCAATGCGGAGAAATTACTGTTTGTGAATTTACAATATTCATTGATTTTTGCCATTGAAAAACGTCCAGAAATGATTGAAGCTACTGACTGAATGAAAGGAGCTGGCATCTCACTCTCTTTGAATCTTCTTTATCATGCTAAGAGGAGCAGGAAAAAGCAAAAAATTTCAGAATTGCACCTTGCAATGCGGAGAAATTACTGTTTGTGCATTTACAATATTCATTGATTTTTGCCATTGAAAAACATCCAGAAATGATTGAAGCTACTGACTGAATGAAAGGAACTGGCATCTCACTCTCTTTGAATCTTGTTTATCATGCTAAGAGGAGCAGGAAAAAGCAAAAAATTTCAGAATTGCACCTTGCAATGCGGAGAAATTAAAGTTTGTGCATTTACAATATTCATTGATTTTTGCCATTGAAAAACGTCCAGAAATGATTGAAGCTACTGACTGAATGAAAGGAGCTGGCATCTCACTCTCTTTGAATCTTCTTTATCATGCTAAGAGGAGCAGGAAAAAGCAAAAAATTTCAGAATTGCACCTTGCAATGCGGAGAAATTACTGTTTGTGCATTTACAATATTCATTGATTTTTGCCATTGAAAAACATCATGTTATTCATATACCAGAAATGATTGAAGCTACTGACTGAATGAAAGGAGCTGGCATCTCACTCTCTTTGAATCTTCTTTATCATGCTAAGAGGAGCAGGAAAAAGTAAAAAATTTCAGAATTGCACCTTGCAATGCGGAGAAATTACTGTTTGTGCATTTATAATATTCAATGATTTTTGCCATTGAAAAACGTCCAGAAATGATTGAAGCTACTGACTGAACGAAAGGAGCTGGCATCTCACTCTCTTTGAATCTTCTTTATCATGCTAAGAGGAGCAGGAAAAAGCAAAAAATTTCAGAATTGCACCTTGCAATGCGGAGAAATTACTGTTTGTGCATTTACAATATTCATTGATTTTTGCCATTGAAAAACATCCAGAAATGATTGAAGCTACTGACTGAATGAAAGGAGCTGGCATCTCACTCTCTTTGAATCTTCTTTATCATGCTAAGAGGAGCAGGAAAAAGCAAAAAATTTCAGAATTGCACCTTGCAATGCGGAGAAATTACTGTTTGTGCATTTACAATATTCATTGATTTTTGCCATGGAAAAACATCATGTTATTCATATACCAGAAATGTTTGAAGCTACTGACTGAATGAAAGGAGCTGACATCTCACTCTCTTTGAATCTTCTTTATCATGCTAAGAGGAGCAGGAAAAAGCAAAAAATTTCAGAATTGCACCTTGCAATGCGGAGAAATTACTGTTTGTGCATTTACAATATTCATTGATTTTTGCCATTGAAAAACATCCAGAAATGATTGAAGCTACTGACTGAATGAAAAGAGCTGGCATCTCACACTCTTTGAATCTTCTTTATCATGCTAAGAGGAGCAGGAAAAAGCAAAACATTTCAGAATTGCACTTTGCAATGCGGAGAAATTACTTTTTGTGCATTTACAATATTCATTGATTTTTGCCATTGAAAAACATCATGTTATTCATATACCAGAAATGTTTGAAGCTACTGACTGAATGAAAGGAGCTGGCATCTCACTCTCTTTGAATCTTCTTTATCATGCTAAGAGGAGCAGGAAAAAGCAAAAAATTTCAGAATTGCACCTTGCAATGCGGAGAAATTACTGTTTGTGCATTTACAATATTCATTGATTTTTGCCATTGAAAAACATCATGTTATTCATATACCAGAAATGTTTGAAGCTACTGACTGAATGAAAGGAGCTGGCATCTCACTCTCTTTGAATCTTCTTTATCATGCTAAGAGGAGCAGGAAAAAGCAAAAAATTTCAGAATTGCACCTTGCAATGTGGAGAAATTACTGTTTGTGCATTTACAATATTCATTGATTTTTACCATTGAAAAACGTCCAGAAATGATTGAAGCTACTGACTGAATGAAAGTAACTGGCATCTCACTCTCTTTGAATCTTCTTTATCATGCTAAGAGGAGCAGGAAAAAGCAAAAAATTTCAGACTTGCACCTTGCAATGCGGAGAAATTACTGTTTGTGCATTTACAATATTCATTGATTTTTGCCATTGAAAAACATCATGTTATTCATATACCAGAAATGTTTGAAGCTACTGACTGAATGAAAGGAGCTGGCATCTCACTCTCTTTGAATCTTCTTTATCATGCTAAGAGGAGCAGGAAAAAGCAAAAAATTTCAGAATTGCACCTTGCAATGCGGAGAAATTACTGTTTGTGCATTTACAATATTCATTGATTTTTGCCATTGAAAAACGTCCAGAAATGATTGAAGCTACTGACTGAATGAAAGGAGCTGGCATCTCACTCTCTTTGAATCTTCTTTATCATGCTAAGAGGAGCAGGAAAAATCAAAAAATTTCAGAATTGCACCTTGCAATGCGGAGAAATTACTGTTTGTGCATTTACAATATTCATTGATTTTTGCCATTGAAAAACATGTTATTCATATACCAGAAATGTTTGAAGCTACTGACTGAATGAAAGGAGCTGGCACCTCACTCTCTTTGAATCTTCTTTATCATGCTAAGAGGAGCGGGAAAAAGCAAAAAATTTCAGAATTGCACCTTGCAATGCGGAGAAATTACTGTTTGTGCATTTACAATATTCATTGATTTTTGCCATTGAAAAACGTCCAGAAAGGATTGAAGGTACTGACTGAATGAAAGGAGCTGGCATCTCACTCTCTTTGAATCTTCTTTATCATGCTAAGAGGAGCAGGAAAAAGCAAAAAATTTCAGAATTGCACCTTGCAATGCGGAGAAATTACTGTTTGTGCATTTACAATATTCATTGATTTTTGCCACTGAAAAACGTCCAGAAATGATTGAAGCTACTAACTGAATGAAAGGAGCTGGCATCTCACTCTCTTTGAATCTTCTTTATCATGCTAAGAGGAGCAGGAAAAAGCAAAAAATTTCAGAATTGCACCTTGCAATGCGGAGAAATTACAGTTTGTGCATTTACAATATTCATTGATTTTTGCCATTGAAAAACATCCAGAAATGATTGAAGCTACTGACTGAATGAAAGGAGCTGGCATCTCACTCTCTTTGAATCTTCTTTATCATGCTAAGAGGAGCAGGAAAAAGCAAAAAATTTCAGAATTGCACCTTGCAATGCGGAGAAATTACTGTTTGTGCATTTACAATATTCATTGATTTTTGCCATTGAAAAACATCATGTTATTCATATACCAGAAATGTTTGAAGCTACTGACTGAATGAAAGAAGCTGGCATCTCACTCTCTTTGAATCTTCTTTATCATGCTAAGAGGAGCAGGAAAAAGCAAAAAATTTCAGAATTGCACCTTGCAATGTGGAGAAATTACTGTTTGTGCATTTACAATATTCATTGATTTTTACCATTGAAAAACGTCCAGAAATGATTGAAGCTACTGACTGAATGAAAGTAGCTGGCATCTCACTCTCTTTGAATCTTCTTTATCATGCTAAGAGGAGCAGGAAAAAGCAAAAAATTTCAGACTTGCACCTTGCAATGCGGAGAAATTACTGTTTGTGCATTTACAATATTCATTGATTTTTGCCATTGAAAAACATCATGTTATTCATATACCAGAAATGTTTGAAGCTACTGACTGAATGAAAGGAGCTGGCATCTCACTCTCTTTGAATCTTCTTTATCATGCTAAGAGGAGCAGGAAAAAGCAAAAAATTTCAGAATTGCACCTTGCAATGCGGAGAAATTACTGTTTGTGCATTTACAATATTCATTGATTTTTGCCATTGAAAAACATCATGTTATTCATATACCAGAAATGTTTGAAGCTACTGACTGAATGAAAGGAGCTGGCATCTCACTCTCTTTGAATCTTCTTTATCATGCTAAGAGGAGCAGGAAAAAGCAAAAAATTTCAGAATTGCACCTTGCAATGCGGAGAAATTACTGTTTGTGCATTTACAATATTCATTGATTTTTGCCATTGAAAAACGTCCAGAAATGATTGAAGCTACTGACTGAATGAAAGGAGCTGGCATCTCACTCTCTTTGAATCTTCTTTATCATCGTAAGAGGAGCAGGAAAAATCAAAAAATTTCAGAAGTGCACCTTGCAATGCGGAGAAATTACTGTTTGTGCATTTACAATATTCATTGATTTTTGCCATTGAAAAACATGTTATTCATATACCAGAAATGTTTGAAGCTACTGACTGAATGAAAGGAGCTGGCACCTCACTCTCTTTGAATCTTCTTTATCATGCTAAGAGGAGCGGGAAAAAGCAAAAAATTTCAGAATTGCACCTTGCAATGCGGAGAAATTACTGTTTGTGCATTTACAATATTCATTGATTTTTGCCATTGAAAAACGTCCAGAAATGATTGAAGGTACTGACTGAATGAAAGGAGCTGGCATCTCACTCTCTTTGAATCTTCTTTATCATGCTAAGAGGAGCAGGAAAAAGCAAAAAATTTCAGAATTGCACCTTGCAATGCGGAGAAATTACTGTTTGTGCATTTACAATATTCATTGATTTTTGCCACTGAAAAACGTCCAGAAATGATTGAAGCTACTGACTGAATGAAAGGAGCTGGCATCTCACTCTCTTTGAATCTTCTTTAACATGCTAAGAGGAGCAGGAAAAAGCAAAAAATTTCAGAATTGCACCTTGCAATGCGGAGAAATTACAGTTTGTGCATTTACAATATTCATTGATTTTTGCCATTGAAAAACATCCAGAAATGATTGAAGCTACTGACTGAATGAAAGGAGCTGGCATCTCACTCTCTTTGAATCTTCTTTATCATGCTAAGAGGAGCAGGAAAAAGCAAAAAATTTCAGAATTGCACCTTGCAATGCGGAGAAATTACTGTTTGTGCATTTACAATATTCATTGATTTTTGCCATTGAAAAACATCATGTTATTCATATACCAGAAATGTTTGAAGCTACTGACTGAATGAAAGGAGCTGGCATCTCACTCTCTTTGAATCTTCTTTATCATGCTAAGAGGAGCAGGAAAAAGCAAAAAATTTCAGAATTGCACCTTGCAATGTGGAGAAATTACTGTTTGTGCATTTACAATATTCATTGATTTTTACCATTGAAAAACGTCCAGAAATGATTGAAGCTACTGACTGAATGAAAGTAGCTGGCATCTCACTCTCTTTGAATCTTCTTTATCATGCTAAGAGGAGCAGGAAAAAGCAAAAAATTTCAGAATTGCACCTTGCAATGCGGAGAAATTACTGTTTGTGCATTTACAATATTCATTGATTTTTGCCATTGAAAAACATCATGTTATTCATATACCAGAAATGTTTGAAGCTACTGACTGAATGAAAGGAGCTGGCATCTCACTCTCTTTGAATCTTCTTTATCATGCTAAGAGGAGCAGGAAAAAGCAAAAAATTTCAGAATTGCACCTTGCAATGCGGAGAAATTACTGTTTGTGCATTTACAATATTCATTGATTTTTGCCATTGAAAAACATGTTATTCATATACCAGAAATGTTTGAAGCTACTGACTGAATGAAAGGAGCTGGCACCTCACTCTCTTTGAATCTTCTTTATCATGCTAAGAGGAGCGGGAAAAAGCAAAAAATTTCAGAATTGCACCTTGCAATGCGGAGAAATTACTGTTTGTGCATTTACAATATTCATTGATTTTTGCCATTGAAAAACATGTTATTCATATACCAGAAATGTTTGAAGCTACTGACTGAATGAAAGGAGCTGGCATCTCACTCTCTTTGAATCTTCTTTATCATGCTAAGAGGAGCAGGAAAAAGCAAAAAATTTCAGAATTGCACCTTGCAATGCGGAGAAATTACAGTTTGTGCATTTACAATATTCATTGATTTTTGCCATTGAAAAACATCCAGAAATGATTGAAGCTACTGACTGAATGAAAGGAGCTGGCATCTCACTCTCTTTGAATCTTCTTTATCATGCTAAGAGGAGCAGGAAAAAGCAAAAAATTTCAGAATTGCACCTTGCAATGCGGAGAAATTACTGTTTGTGCATTTACAATATTCATTGATTTTTGCCATTGAAAAACATCATGTTATTCATATACCAGAAATGTTTGAAGCTACTGACTGAATGAAAGGAGCTGGCATCTCACTCTCTTTGAATCTTCTTTATCATGCTAAGAGGAGCAGGAAAAAGCAAAAAATTTCAGAATTGCACCTTGCAATGTGGAGAAATTACTGTTTGTGCATTTACAATATTCATTGATTTTTACCATTGAAAAACGTCCAGAAATGATTGAAGCTACTGACTGAATGAAAGTAGCTGGCATCTCACTCTCTTTGAATCTTCTTTATCATGCTAAGAGGAGCAGGAAAAAGCAAAAAATTTCAGACTTGCACCTTGCAATGCGGAGAAATTACTGTTTGTGCATTTACAATATTCATTGATTTTTGCCATTGAAAAACATCATGTTATTCATATACCAGAAATGTTTGAAGCTACTGACTGAATGAAAGGAGCTGGCATCTCACTCTCTTTGAATCTTCTTTATCATGCTAAGAGGAGCAGGAAAAAGCAAAAAATTTCAGAATTGCACCTTGCAATGCGGAGAAATTACTGTTTGTGCATTTACAATATTCATTGATTTTTGCCATTGAAAAACATCATGTTATTCATATACCAGAAATGTTTGAAGCTACTGACTGAATGAAAGGAGCTGGCATCTCACTCTCTTTGAATCTTCTTTATCATGCTAAGAGGAGCAGGAAAAAGCAAAAAATTTCAGAATTGCACCTTGCAATGCGGAGAAATTACTGTTTGTGCATTTACAATATTCATTGATTTTTGCCATTGAAAAACATGTTATTCATATACCAGAAATGTTTGAAGCTACTGACTGAATGAAAGGAGCTGGCACCTCACTCTCTTTGAATCTTCTTTATCATGCTAAGAGGAGCGGGAAAAAGCAAAAAATTTCAGAATTGCACCTTGCAATGCGGAGAAATTACTGTTTGTGCATTTACAATATTCATTGATTTTTGCCATTGAAAAACATGTTATTCATATACCAGAAATGTTTGAAGCTACTGACTGAATGAAAGGAGCTGGCATCTCACTCTCTTTGAATCTTCTTTATCATGCTAAGAGGAGCAGGAAAAAGCAAAAAATTTCAGAATTGCACCTTGCAATTCGGAGAAATTACAGTTTGTGCATTTACAATATTCATTGATTTTTGCCATTGAAAAACATCCAGAAATGATTGAAGCTACTGACTGAATGAAAGGAGCTGGCATCTCACTCTCTTTGAATCTTCTTTATCATGCTAAGAGGAGCAGGAAAAAGCAAAAAATTTCAGAATTGCACCTTGCAATGCGGAGAAATTACTGTTTGTGCATTTACAATATTCATTGATTTTTGCCATTGAAAAACATCATGTTATTCATATACCAGAAATGTTTGAAGCTACTGACTGAATGAAAGGAGCTGGCATCTCACTCTCTTTGAATCTTCTTTATCATGCTAAGAGGAGCAGGAAAAAGCAAAAAATTTCAGAATTGCACCTTGCAATGTGGAGAAATTACTGTTTGTGCATTTACAATATTCATTGATTTTTACCATTGAAAAACGTCCAGAAATGATTGAAGCTACTGACTGAATGAAAGTAGCTGGCATCTCACTCTCTTTGAATCTTCTTTATCATGCTAAGAGGAGCAGGAAAAAGCAAAAAATTTCAGACTTGCACCTTGCAATGCGGAGAAATTACTGTTTGTGCATTTACAATATTCATTGATTTTTGCCATTGAAAAACATCATGTTATTCATATACCAGAAATGTTTGAAGCTACTGACTGAATGAAAGGAGCTGGCATCTCACTCTCTTTGAATCTTCTTTATCATGCTAAGAGGAGCAGGAAAAAGCAAAAAATTTCAGAATTGCACCTTGCAATGCGGAGAAATTACTGTTTGTGCATTTACAATATTCATTGATTTTTGCCATTGAAAAACATCATGTTATTCATATACCAGAAATGTTTGAAGCTACTGACTGAATGAAAGGAGCTGGCATCTCACTCTCTTTGAATCTTCTTTATCATGCTAAGAGGAGCAGGAAAAAGCAAAAAATTTCAGAATTGCACCTTGCAATGCGGAGAAATTACTGTTTGTGCATTTACAATATTCATTGATTTTTGCCATTGAAAAACGTCCAGAAATGATTGAAGCTACTGACTGAATGAAAGGAGCTGGCATCTCACTCTCTTTGAATCTTCTTTATCATGCTAAGAGGAGCAGGAACAATCAAAAAATTTCAGAAGTGCACCTTGCAATGCGGAGAAATTACTGTTTGTGCATTTACAATATTCATTGATTTTTGCCATTGAAAAACATGTTATTCATATACCAGAAATGTTTGAAGCTACTGACTGAATGAAAGGAGCTGGCACCTCACTCTCTTTGAATCTTCTTTATCATGCTAAGAGGAGCGGGAAAAAGCAAAAAATTTCAGAATTGCACCTTGCAATGCGGAGAAATTACTGTTTGTGCATTTACAATATTCATTGATTTTTGCCATTGAAAAACGTCCAGAAATGATTGAAGGTACTGACTGAATGAAAGGAGCTGGCATCTCACTCTCTTTGAATCTTCTTTATCATGCTAAGAGGAGCAGGAAAAAGCAAAAAATTTCAGAATTGCACCTTGCAATGCGGAGAAATTACTGTTTGTGCATTTACAATATTCATTGATTTTTGCCATTGAAAAACGTCCAGAAATGATTGAAGCTACTGACTGAATGAAAGGAGCTGGCATCTCACTCTCTTTGAATCTTCTTTATCATGCTAAGAGGAGCAGGAAAAAGCAAAAAATTTCAGAATTGCACCTTGCAATGCGGAGAAATTACAGTTTGTGCATTTACAATATTCATTGATTTTTGCCATTGAAAAACATCCAGAAATGATTGAAGCTACTGACTGAATGAAAGGAGCTGGCATCTCACTCTCTTTGAATCTTCTTTATCATGCTAAGAGGAGCAGGAAAAAGCAAAAAATTTCAGAATTGCACCTTGCAATGCGGAGAAATTACTGTTTGTGCATTTACAATATTCATTGATTTTTGCCATTGAAAAACATCATGTTATTCATATACCAGAAATGTTTGAAGCTACTGACTGAATGAAAGGAGCTGGCATCTCACTCTCTTTGAATCTTCTTTATCATGCTAAGAGGAGCAGGAAAAAGCAAAAAATTTCAGAATTGCACCTTGCAATGTGGAGAAATTACTGTTTGTGCATTTACAATATTCATTGATTTTTACCATTGAAAAACGTCCAGAAATGATTGAAGCTACTGACTGAATGAAAGTAGCTGGCATCTCACTCTCTTTGAATCTTCTTTATCATGCTAAGAGGAGCAGGAAAAAGCAAAAAATTTCAGACTTGCACCTTGCAATGCGGAGAAATTACTGTTTGTGCATTTACAATATTCATTGATTTTTGCCATTGAAAAACGTCCAGAAATGATTGAAGGTACTGACTGAATGAAAGGAGCTGGCATCTCACTCTCTTTGAATCTTCTTTATCATGCTAAGAGGAGCAGGAAAAAGCAAAAAATTTCAGAATTGCACCTTGCAATGCGGAGAAATTACTGTTTGTGCATTTACAATATTCATTGATTTTTGCCACTGAAAAACGTCCAGAAATGATTGAAGCTACTGACTGAATGAAAGGAGCTGGCATCTCACTCTCTTTGAATCTTCTTTAACATGCTAAGAGGAGCAGGAAAAAGCAAAAAATTTCAGAATTGCACCTTGCAATGCGGAGAAATTACAGTTTGTGCATTTACAATATTCATTGATTTTTGCCATTGAAAAACATCCAGAAATGATTGAAGCTACTGACTGAATGAAAGGAGCTGGCATCTCACTCTCTTTGAATCTTCTTTATCATGCTAAGAGGAGCAGGAAAAAGCAAAAAATTTCAGAATTGCACCTTGCAATGCGGAGAAATTACTGTTTGTGCATTTACAATATTCATTGATTTTTGCCATTGAAAAACATCATGTTATTCATATACCAGAAATGTTTGAAGCTACTGACTGAATGAAAGGAGCTGGCATCTCACTCTCTTTGAATCTTCTTTATCATGCTAAGAGGAGCAGGAAAAAGCAAAAAATTTCAGAATTGCACCTTGCAATGTGGAGAAATTACTGTTTGTGCATTTACAATATTCATTGATTTTTACCATTGAAAAACGTCCAGAAATGATTGAAGCTACTGACTGAATGAAAGTAGCTGGCATCTCACTCTCTTTGAATCTTCTTTATCATGCTAAGAGGAGCAGGAAAAAGCAAAAAATTTCAGACTTGCACCTTGCAATGCGGAGAAATTACTGTTTGTGCATTTACAATATTCATTGATTTTTGCCATTGAAAAACATCATGTTATTCATATACCAGAAATGTTTGAAGCTACTGACTGAATGAAAGGAGCTGGCATCTCACTCTCTTTGAATCTTCTTTATCATGCTAAGAGGAGCAGGAAAAAGCAAAAAATTTCAGAATTGCACCTTGCAATGCGGAGAAATTACTGTTTGTGCATTTACAATATTCATTGATTTTTGCCATTGAAAAACATCATGTTATTCATATACCAGAAATGTTTGAAGCTACTGACTGAATGAAAGGAGCTGGGATCTCACTCTCTTTGAATCTTCTTTATCATGCTAAGAGGAGCAGGAAAAAGCAAAAAATTTCAGAATTGCACCTTGCAATGCGGAGAAATTACTGTTTGTGCATTTACAATATTCATTGATTTTTGCCATTGAAAAACGTCCAGAAATGATTGAAGCTACTGACTGAATGAAAGGAGCTGGCATCTCACTCTCTTTGAATCTTCTTTATCATGCTAAGAGGAGCAGGAAAAATCAAAAAATTTCAGAATTGCACCTTGCAATGCGGAGAAATTACTGTTTGTGCATTTACAATATTCATTGATTTTTGCCATTGAAAAACATGTTATTCATATACCAGAAATGTTTGAAGCTACTGACTGAATGAAAGGAGCTGGCACCTCACTCTCTTTGAATCTTCTTTATCATGCTAAGAGGAGCGGGAAAAAGCAAAAAATTTCAGAATTGCACCTTGCAATGCGGAGAAATTACTGTTTGTGCATTTACAATATTCATTGATTTTTGCCATTGAAAAACGTCCAGAAATGATTGAAGGTACTGACTGAATGAAAGGAGCTGGCATCTCACTCTCTTTGAATCTTCTTTATCATGCTAAGAGGAGCAGGAAAAAGCAAAAAATTTCAGAATTGCACCTTGCAATGCGGAGAAATTACTGTTTGTGCATTTACAATATTCATTGATTTTTGCCATTGAAAAACGTCCAGAAATGATTGAAGCTACTGACTGAATGAAAGGAGCTGGCATCTCACTCTCTTTGAATCTTCTTTATCATGCTAAGAGGAGCAGGAAAAAGCAAAAAATTTCAGAATTGCACCTTGCAATGCGGAGAAATTACAGTTTGTGCATTTACAATATTCATTGATTTTTGCCATTGAAAAACATCCAGAAATGATTGAAGCTACTGACTGAATGAAAGGAGCTGGCATCTCACTCTCTTTGAATCTTCTTTATCATGCTAAGAGGAGCAGGAAAAAGCAAAAAATTTCAGAATTGCACCTTGCAATGCGGAGAAATTACTGTTTGTGCATTTACAATATTCATTGATTTTTGCCATTGAAAAACATCATGTTATTCATATACCAGAAATGTTTGAAGCTACTGACTGAATGAAAGGAGCTGGCATCTCACTCTCTTTGAATCTTCTTTATCATGCTAAGAGGAGCAGGAAAAAGCAAAAAATTTCAGAATTGCACCTTGCAATGTGGAGAAATTACTGTTTGTGCATTTACAATATTCATTGATTTTTACCATTGAAAAACGTCCAGAAATGATTGAAGCTACTGACTGAATGAAAGTAGCTGGCATCTCACTCTCTTTGAATCTTCTTTATCATGCTAAGAGGAGCAGGAAAAAGCAAAAAATTTCAGACTTGCACCTTGCAATGCGGAGAAATTACTGTTTGTGCATTTACAATATTCATTGATTTTTGCCATTGAAAAACATTATGTTATTCATATACCAGAAATGTTTGAAGCTACTGACTGAATGAAAGTAGCTGGCATCTCACTCTCTTTGAATCTTCTTTATCATGCTAAGAGGAGCAGGAAAAATCAAAAAATTTCAGAATTGCACCTTGCAATGCGGAGAAATTACTGTTTGTGCATTTACAATATTCATTGATTTTTGCCATTGAAAAACGTCCAGAAATGATTGAAGCTACTGACTGAATGAAAGGAGCTGGCATCTCACTCTCTTTGAATCTTCTTTATCATGCTAAGAGGAGCAGGAAAAAGCAAAAAATTTCAGAATTGCACCTTGCAATGCGGAGAAATTACTGTTTGTGCATTTACAATATTCATTGATTTTTGCCATTGAAAAACATCATGTTATTCATATACCAGAAATGATTGAAGCTACTGACTGAATGAAAGGAGCTGGCATCTCACTCTCTTTGAATCTTCTTTATCATGCTAAGAGGAGCAGGAAAAAGCAAAAAATTTCAGAATTGCACCTTGCAATGCAGAGAAATTACTGTTTGTGCATTTACAATATTCATTGATTTTTGCCATTGAAAAACGTCCAGAAATGATTGAAGCTACTGACTGAATGAAAGGAGCTGGCATCTCACTCTCTTTGAATCTTCTTTATCATGCTAAGAGGAGCAGGAAAAAGCAAAAAATTTCAGAATTGCACCTTGCAATGCGGAGAAATTACTGTTTGTGCATTTACAATATTCATTGATTTTTGCCATTGAAAAACATCATGTTATTCATATACCAGAAATGTTTGAAGCTACTGACTGAATGAAAGGAGCTGACATCTCACTCTCTTTGAATCTTCTTTATCATGCTAAGAGGAGCAGGAAAAAGCAAAAAATTTCAGAATTGCACCTTGCAATGCAGAGAAATTACTGTTTGTGCATTTACAATATTCATTGATTTTTGCCATTGAAAAACGTCCAGAAATGATTGAAGCTACTTACTGAATGAAAGGAGCTGGCATCTCATTCTCTTTGAATCTTCTTTATCATGCTAAGAGGAGCAGGAAAAAGCAAAAAATTTCAGAATTGCACCTTGCAATGCGGAGAAATTACTGTTTGTGCATTTACAATATTCATTGATTTTTGCCATTGAAAAACATCATGTTATTCATATACCAGAAATGTTTGAAGCTACTGACTGAATGAAAGGAGCTGGCATCTCACTCTCTTTGAATCTTCTTTATCATGCTAAGAGGAGCAGGAAAAAGCAAAAAATTTCAGAATTGCACCTTGCAATGCGGAGAAATTACTGTTTGTGCATTTACAATATTCATTGATTTTTGCCATTGAAAAACATCATGTTATTCATATACCAGAAATGTTTGAAGCTACTGACTGAATGAAAGGAGCTGGCATCTCACTCTCTTTGAATCTTCTTTATCATGCTAAGAGGAGCAGGAAAAAGCAAAAAATTTCAGAATTGCACCTTGCAATGTGGAGAAATTACTGTGCATTTACAATATTCATTGATTTTTACCATTGAAAAACGTCCAGAAATGATTGAAGCTACTGACTGAATGAAAGTAGCTGGCATCTCACTCTCTTTGAATCTTCTTTATCATGCTAAGAGGAGCAGGAAAAAGCAAAAAATTTCAGACTTGCACCTTGCAATGCGGAGAAATTACTGTTTGTGCATTTACAATATTCATTGATTTTTGACATTGAAAAACATCATGTTATTCATATACCAGAAATGTTTGAAGCTACTGACTGAATGAAAGGAGCTGGCATCTCACTCTCTTTGAATCTTCTTTATCATGCTAAGCGGAGCAGGAAAAAGCAAAAAATTTCAGAATTGCACCTTGCAATGCGGAGAAATTACTGTTTGTGCATTTACAATATTCATTGATTTTTGCCATTGAAAAACGTCCAGAAATGATTGAAGCTACTGACTGAATGAAAGGAGCTGGCATCTCACTCTCTTTGAATCTTCTTTATCATGCTAAGAGGAGCAGGAAAAAGCAAAAAATTTCAGAATTGCACCTTGCAATGCGGAGAAATTACTGTTTGTGCATTTACAATATTCATTGATTTTTGCCATTGAAAAACATCATGTTATTCATATACCAGAAATGTTTGAAGCTACTGACTGAATGAAAGGAGCTGGCATCTCACTCTCTTTGAATCTTCTTTATCATGCTAAGAGGAGCAGGAAAAAGCAAAAAATTTCAGAATTGCACCTTGCAATGTGGAGAAATTACTGTTTGTGCATTTACAATATTCATTGATTTTTACCATTGAAAAACGTCCAGAAATGATTGAAGCTACTGACTGAATGAAAGTAGCTGGCATCTCACTCTCTTTGAATCTTCTTTATCATGCTAAGAGGAGCAGGAAAAAGCAAAAAATTTCAGACTTGCACCTTGCAATGCGGAGAAATTACTGTTTGTGCATTTACAATATTCATTGATTTTTGCCATTGAAAAACATTATGTTATTCATATACCAGAAATGTTTGAAGCTACTGACTGAATGAAAGGAGCTGGCATCTCACTCTCTTTGAATCTTCTTTATCATGCTAAGCGGAGCAGGAAAAAGCAAAAAATTTCAGAATTGCACCTTGCAATGCGGAGAAATTACTGTTTGTGCATTTACAATATTCATTGATTTTTGCCATTGAAAAACGTCCAGAAATGATTGAAGCTACTGACTGAATGAAAGGAGCTGGCATCTCACTCTCTTTGAATCTTCTTTATCATGCTAAGAGGAGCAGGAAAAAGCAAAAAATTTCAGAATTGCACCTTGCAATGCGGAGAAATTACTGTTTGTGCATTTACAATATTCATTGATTTTTGCCATTGAAAAACATCATGTTATTCATATACCAGAAATGTTTGAAGCTACTGACTGAATGAAAGGAGCTGGCATCTCACTCTCTTTGAATCTTCTTTATCATGCTAAGAGGAGCAGGAAAAAGCAAAAAATTTCAGAATTGCACCTTGCAATGTGGAGAAATTACTGTTTGTGCATTTACAATATTCATTGATTTTTACCATTGAAAAACGTCCAGAAATGATTGAAGCTACTGACTGAATGAAAGTAGCTGGCATCTCACTCTCTTTGAATCTTCTTTATCATGCTAAGAGGAGCAGGAAAAAGCAAAAAATTTCAGACTTGCACCTTGCAATGCGGAGAAATTACTGTTTGTGCATTTACAATATTCATTGATTTTTGCCATTGAAAAACATTATGTTATTCATATACCAGAAATGTTTGAAGCTACTGACTGAATGAAAGTAGCTGGCATCTCACTCTCTTTGAATCTTCTTTATCATGCTAAGAGGAGCAGGAAAAATCAAAAAATTTCAGAATTGCACCTTGCAATGCGGAGAAATTACTGTTTGTGCATTTACAATATTCATTGATTTTTGCCATTGAAAAACGTCCAGAAATGATTGAAGCTACTGACTGAATGAAAGGAGCTGGCATCTCACTCTCTTTGAATCTTCTTTATCATGCTAAGAGGAGCAGGAAAAAGCAAAAAATTTCAGAATTGCACCTTGCAATGCGGAGAAATTACTGTTTGTGCATTTACAATATTCATTGATTTTTGCCATTGAAAAACATCATGTTATTCATATACCAGAAATGATTGAAGCTACTGACTGAATGAAAGGAGCTGGCATCTCACTCTCTTTGAATCTTCTTTATCATGCTAAGAGGAGCAGGAAAAAGCAAAAAATTTCAGAATTGCACCTTGCAATGCAGAGAAATTACTGTTTGTGCATTTACAATATTCATTGATTTTTGCCATTGAAAAACGTCCAGAAATGATTGAAGCTACTGACTGAATGAAAGGAGCTGGCATCTCACTCTCTTTGAATCTTCTTTATCATGCTAAGAGGAGCAGGAAAAAGCAAAAAATTTCAGAATTGCACCTTGCAATGCGGAGAAATTACTGTTTGTGCATTTACAATATTCATTGATTTTTGCCATTGAAAAACATCATGTTATTCATATACCAGAAATGTTTGAAGCTACTGACTGAATGAAAGGAGCTGACATCTCACTCTCTTTGAATCTTCTTTATCATGCTAAGAGGAGCAGGAAAAAGCAAAAAATTTCAGAATTGCACCTTGCAATGCAGAGAAATTACTGTTTGTGCATTTACAATATTCATTGATTTTTGCCATTGAAAAACGTCCAGAAATGATTGAAGCTACTTACTGAATGAAAGGAGCTGGCATCTCATTCTCTTTGAATCTTCTTTATCATGCTAAGAGGAGCAGGAAAAAGCAAAAAATTTCAGAATTGCACCTTGCAATGCGGAGAAATTACTGTTTGTGCATTTACAATATTCATTGATTTTTGCCATTGAAAAACATCATGTTATTCATATACCAGAAATGTTTGAAGCTACTGACTGAATGAAAGGAGCTGGCATCTCACTCTCTTTGAATCTTCTTTATCATGCTAAGAGGAGCAGGAAAAAGCAAAAAATTTCAGAATTGCACCTTGCAATGCGGAGAAATTACTGTTTGTGCATTTACAATATTCATTGATTTTTGCCATTGAAAAACATCATGTTATTCATATACCAGAAATGTTTGAAGCTACTGACTGAATGAAAGGAGCTGGCATCTCACTCTCTTTGAATCTTCTTTATCATGCTAAGAGGAGCAGGAAAAAGCAAAAAATTTCAGAATTGCACCTTGCAATGTGGAGAAATTACTGTGCATTTACAATATTCATTGATTTTTACCATTGAAAAACGTCCAGAAATGATTGAAGCTACTGACTGAATGAAAGTAGCTGGCATCTCACTCTCTTTGAATCTTCTTTATCATGCTAAGAGGAGCAGGAAAAAGCAAAAAATTTCAGACTTGCACCTTGCAATGCGGAGAAATTACTGTTTGTGCATTTACAATATTCATTGATTTTTGACATTGAAAAACATCATGTTATTCATATACCAGAAATGTTTCAAGCTACTGACTGAATGAAAGGAGCTGGCATCTCACTCTCTTTGAATCTTCTTTATCATGCTAAGCGGAGCAGGAAAAAACAAAAAATTTCAGAATTGCACCTTGCAATGCGGAGAAATTACTGTTTGTGCATTTACAATATTCATTGATTTTTGCCATTGAAAAACATGTTATTCATATACCAGAAATGTTTGAAGCTACTGACTGAATGAAAGGAGCTGGCACCTCACTCTCTTTGAATCTTCTTTATCATGCTAAGAGGAGCGGGAAAAAGCAAAAAAATTCAGAATTGCACCTTGCAATGCGGAGAAATTACTGTTTGTGCATTTACAATATTCATTGATTTTTGCCATTGAAAAACGTCCAGAAATGATTGAAAGTACTGACTGAATGAAAGGAGCTGGCATCTCACTCTCTTTGAATCTTCTTTATCATGCTAAGAGGAGCAGGAAAAAGCAAAAAATTTCAGAATTGCACCTTGCAATGCGGAGAAATTACTGTTTGTGCATTTACAATATTCATTGATTTTTGCCATTGAAAAACGTCCAGAAATGATTGAAGCTACTGACTGAATGAAAGGAGCTGGCATCTCACTCTCTTTGAATCTTCTTTATCATGCTAAGAGGAGCAGGAAAAAGTAAAAAATTTCAGAATTACACCTTGCAATGCGGAGAAATTACAGTTTGTGCATTTACAATATTCATTGATTTTTGCCATTGAAAAACATCCAGAAATGATTGAAGCTACTGACTGAATGAAAGGAGCTGGCATCTCACTCTCTTTGAATCTTCTTTATCATGCTAAGAGGAGCAGGAAAAAGCAAAAAATTTCAGAATTGCACCTTGCAATGCGGAGAAATTACTGTTTGTGCATTTACAATATTCATTGATTTTTGCCATTGAAGAACATCATGTTATTCATATACCAGAAAAGTTTGAAGCTACTGACTGAATGAAATGAGCTGGCATCTCACTCTCTTTGAATCTTCATTATCATGCTAAGAGGAGCAGGAAAAAGCAAAAAATTTCAGAATTGCACCTTGCAATGCGGAGAAATTACTGTTTGTGCATTTACAATATTCATTGATTTTTGCCATTGAAAAACATGTTATTCATATACCAGAAATGTTTGAAGCTACTGACTGAATGAAAGGAGCTGGCACCTCACTCTCTTTGAATCTTCTTTATCATGCTAAGAGGAGCGGGAAAAAGCAAAAAAATTCAGAATTGCACCTTGCAATGCGGAGAAATTACTGTTTGTGCATTTACAATATTCATTGATTTTTGCCATTGAAAAACGTCCAGAAATGATTGAAAGTACTGACTGAATGAAAGGAGCTGGCATCTCACTCTCTTTGAATCTTCTTTATCATGCTAAGAGGAGCAGGAAAAAGCAAAAAATTTCAGAATTGCACCTTGCAATGCGGAGAAATTACTGTTTGTGCATTTACAATATTCATTGATTTTTGCCATTGAAAAACGTCCAGAAATGATTGAAGCTACTGACTGAATGAAAGGAGCTGGCATCTCACTCTCTTTGAATCTTCTTTATCATGCTAAGAGGAGCAGGAAAAAGTAAAAAATTTCAGAATTGCACCTTGCAATGCGGAGAAATTACAGTTTGTGCATTTACAATATTCATTGATTTTTGCCATTGAAAAACATCCAGAAATGATTGAAGCTACTGACTGAATGAAAGGAGCTGGCATCTCACTCTCTTTGAATCTTCTTTATCAGGCTAAGAGGAGCAGGAAAAAGCAAAAAATTTCAGAATTGCACCTTGCAATGCGGAGAAATTACTGTTTGTGCATTTACAATATTCATTGATTTTTGCCATTGAAAAACATCATGTTATTCATATACCAGAAATGTTTGAAGCTACTGACTGAATGAAAGGAGCTGGCATCTCACTCTCTTTGAATCTTCATTATCATGCTAAGAGGAGCAGGAAAAAGCAAAAAATTTCAGAATTGCACCTTGCAATGTGGAGAAATTACTGTTTGTGCATTTACAATATTCATTGATTTTTAACAATGAAAAACGTCCAGAAATGATTGAATCTACTGACTGAATGAAAGTAGCTGGCATCTCACTCTCTTTGAATCTTCTTTATCATGCTAAGAGGAGCAGGAAAAAGCAAAAAATTTCAGAATTGCACCTTGCAATGCGGAGAAATTACTGTTTGTGCATTTACAATATTCATTGATTTTTGCCATTGAAAAACATCATGTTATTCATATACCAGAAATGTTTGAAGCTACTGACTGAATGAAAGGAGCTGGCATCTCACTCTCTTTGAATCTTCTTTATCATGCTAAGAGGAGCAGGAAAAAGCAAAAAATTTCAGAATTGCACCTTGCAATGCGGAGAAATTACTGTTTGTGCATTTACAATATTCATTGATTTTTGCCATTGAAAAACATCATGTTATTCATATACCAGAAATGTTTGAAGCTACTGACTGAATGAAAGGAGCTGGCATCTCACTCTCTTTGAATCTTCTTTATCATGCTAAGAGGAGCAGGAAAAAGCAAAAAATTTCAGAATTGCACCTTGCAATGTGGAGAAATTACTGTTTGTGCATTTACAATATTCATTGATTTTTACCATTGAAAAACGTCCAGAAATGATTGAAGCTACTGACTGAATGAAAGTAGCTGGCATCTCACTCTCTTTGAATCTTCTTTATCATACTAAGAGGAGCAGGAAAAAGCAAAAAATTTCAGACTTGCACCTTGCAATGCGGAGAAATTACTGTTTGTGCATTTACAATATTCATTGATTTTTGCCATTGAAAAACATCATGTTATTCATATACCAGAAATGTTTGAAGCTACTGACTGAATGAAAGGAGCTGGCATCTCACTCTCTTTGAATCTTCTTTATCATGCTAAGAGGAGCAGGAAAAAGCAAAAAATTTCAGAATTGCACCTTGCAATGCGGAGAAATTACTGTTTGTGCATTTACAATATTCATTGATTTTTGCCATTGAAAAACGTCCAGAAATGATTGAAGCTACTGACTGAATGAAAGGAGCTGGCATCTCACTCTCTTTGAATCTTCTTTATCATGCTAAGAGGAGCAGGAAAAAGCAAAAAATTTCAGAATTGCACCTTGCAATGCGGAGAAATTACTGTTTGTGCATTTACAATATTCATTGATTTTTGCCATTGAAAAACGTCCAGAAATGATTGAAGCTACTGACTGAATGAAAGGAGCTGGCATCTCACTCTCTTTGAATCTTCTTTATCATGCTAAGAGGAGCAGGAAAAAGCAAAAAATTTCAGAATTGCACCTTGCAATGCGGAGAAATTACTGTTTGTGCATTTACAATATTCATTGATTTTTGCCATTGAAAAACATCATGTTATTCATATACCAGAAATGTTTGAAGCTACTGACTGAATGAAAGGAGCTGGCATCTCACTCTCTTTGAATCTTCTTTATCATGCTAAGAGGAGCAGGAAAAAGCAAAAAATTTCAGAATTGCACCTTGCAATGCGGAGAAATTACTGTTTGTGCATTTACAATATTCATTGATTTTTGCCATTGAAAAACGTCCAGAAATGATTGAAGCTACTGACTGAATGAAAGGAGCTGGCATCTCACTCTCTTTGAATCTTGTTTATCATGCTAAGAGGAGCAGGAAAAAGCAAAAAATTTCAGAATTGCACCTTGCAATGCGGAGAAATTACTGTTTGTGCATTTACAATATTCATTGATTTTTGCCATTGAAAAACATCATGTTATTCATATACCAGAAATGATTGAAGCTACTGACTGAATGAAAGGAGCTGGCATCTCACTCTCTTTGAATCTTCTTTATCATGCTAAGAGGAGCAGGAAAAAGTAAAAAATTTCAGAATTGCACCTTGCAATGCGGAGAAATTACTGTTTGTGCATTTAAAATATTCAATGATTTTTGCCATTGAAAAACGTCCAGAAATGATTGAAGCTACTGACTGAACGAAAGGAGCTGGCATCTCACTCTCTTTGAATCTTCTTTATCATGCTAAGAGGAGCAGGAAAAAGCAAAAAATTTCAGAATTGCACCTTGCAATGCGGAGAAATTACTGTTTGTGCATTTACAATATTCATTGATTTTTGCCATTGAAAAACGTCCAGAAATGATTGAAGCTACTGACTGAATGAAAGGAGCTGGCATCTCACTCTCTTTGAATCTTCTTTATCATGCTAAGAGGAGCAGGAAAAAGCAAAAAATTTCAGAATTGCACCTTGCAATGCGGAGAAATTACTGTTTGTGCATTTACAATATTCATTGATTTTTGCCATTGAAAAACATCATGTTATTCATATACCAGAAATGTTTGAAGCTACTGACTGAATGAAAGGAGCTGGCATCTCACTCTCTTTGAATCTTCTTTATCATGCTAAGAGGAGCAGGAAAAAGCAAAAAATTTCAGAATTGCACCTTGCAATGCGGAGAAATTACTGTTTGTGCATTTACAATATTCATTGATTTTTGCCATTGAAAAACGTCCAGAAATGATTGAAGCTACTGACTGAATGAAAGGAGCTGGCATCTCACTCTCTTTGAATCTTCTTTATCATGCTAAGAGGAGCAGGAAAAAGCAAAAAATTTCAGAATTGCACCTTGCAATGCGGAGAAATTACTGTTTGTGCATTTACAATATTCATTGATTTTTGCCATTGAAAAACATCATGTTATTCATATACCAGAAATGTTTGAAGCTACTGACTGAATGAAAGGAGCTGGCATCTCACTCTCTTTGAATCTTCTTTATCATGCTAAGAGGAGCAGGAAAAAGCAAAAAATTTCAGAATTGCACCTTGCAATGCGGAGAAATTACTGTTTGTGCATTTACAATATTCATTGATTTTTGCCATTGAAAAACGTCCAGAAATGATTGAAGCTACTGACTGAATGAAAGGAGCTGGCATCTCACTCTCTTTGAATCTTCTTTATCATGCTAAGAGGAGCAGGAAAAAGCAAAAAATTTCAGAATTGCACCTTGCAATGCGGAGAAATTACTGTTTGTGCATTTACAATATTCATTGATTTTTGCCATTGAAAAACATCATGTTATTCATATACCAGAAATGTTTGAAGCTACTGACTGAATGAAAGGAGCTGACATCTCACGCTCTTTGAATCTTCTTTATCATGCTAAGAGGAGCAGGAAAAAGCAAAAAATTTCAGAATTGCACCTTGCAATGCGGAGAAATTACTGTTTGTGCATTTACAATATTCATTGATTTTTGCCATTGAAAAACATCCAGAAATGATTGAAGCTACTGACTGAATGAAAGGAGCTGGCATCTCACTCTCTTTGAATCTTCTTTATCATGCTAAGAGGAGCAGGAAAAAGCAAAAAATTTCAGAATTGCACCTTGCAATGCGGAGAAATTACTGTTTGTGCATTTACAATATTCATTGATTTTTGCCATTGAAAAACATCATGTTATTCATATACCAGAAATGATTGAAGCTACTGACTGAATGAAAGGAGCTGGCATCTCACTCTCTTTGAATCTTCTTTATCATGCTAAGAGGAGCAGGAAAAAGTAAAAAATTTCAGAATTGCACCTTGCAATGCGGAGAAATTACTGTTTGTGCATTTATAATATTCAATGATTTTTGCCATTGAAAAACGTCCAGAAATGATTGAAGCTACTGACTGAACGAAAGGAGCTGGCATCTCACTCTCTTTGAATCTTCTTTACCATGCTAAGAGGAGCAGGAAAAAGCAAAAAATTTCAGAATTGCACCTTGCAATGCGGAGAAATTACTGTTTGTGCATTTACAATATTCATTGATTTTTGCCATTGAAAAACGTCCAGAAATGATTGAAGCTACTGACTGAATGAAAGGAGCTGGCATCTCACTCTCTTTGAATCTTCTTTATCATGCTAAGAGGAGCAGGAAAAAGCAAAAAATTTCAGAATTGCACCTTGCAATGCGGAGAAATTACTGTTTGTGCATTTACAATATTCATTGATTTTTGCCATTGAAAAACATCATGTTATTCATATACCAGAAATGTTTGAAGCTACTGACTGAATGAAAGGAGCTGGCATCTCACTCTCTTTGAATCTTCTTTATCATGCTAAGAGGAGCAGGAAAAAGCAAAAAATTTCAGAATTGCACCTTGCAATGCGGAGAAATTACTGTTTGTGCATTTACAATATTCATTGATTTTTGCCATTGAAAAACGTCCAGAAATGATTGAAGCTACTGACTGAATGAAAGGAGCTGGCATCTCACTCTCTTTGAATCTTCTTTATCATGCTAAGAGGAGCAGGAAAAAGCAAAAAATTTCAGAATTGCACCTTGCAATGCGGAGAAATTACTGTTTGTGCATTTACAATATTCATTGATTTTTGCCATTGAAAAACATCATGTTATTCATATACCAGAAATGTTTGAAGCTACTGACTGAATGAAAGGAGCTGGCATCTCACTCTCTTTGAATCTTCTTTATCATGCTAAGAGGAGCAGGAAAAAGCAAAAAATTTCAGAATTGCACCTTGCAATGCGGAGAAATTACTGTTTGTGCATTTACAATATTCATTGATTTTTGCCATTGAAAAACGTCCAGAAATGATTGAAGCTACTGACTGAATGAAAGGAGCTGGCATCTCACTCTCTTTGAATCTTCTTTATCATGCTAAGAGGAGCAGGAAAAAGCAAAAAATTTCAGAATTGCACCTTGCAATGCGGAGAAATTACTGTTTGTGCATTTACAATATTCATTGATTTTTGCCATTGAAAAACATCATGTTATTCATATACCAGAAATGTTTGAAGCTACTGACTGAATGAAAGGAGCTGACATCTCACGCTCTTTGAATCTTCTTTATCATGCTAAGAGGAGCAGGAAAAAGCAAAAAATTTCAGAATTGCACCTTGCAATGCGGAGAAATTACTGTTTGTGCATTTACAATATTCATTGATTTTTGCCATTGAAAAACGTCCAGAAATGATTGAAGCTACTGACTGAATGAAAGGAGCTGGCATCTCACTCTCTTTGAATCTTCTTTATCATGCTAAGAGGAGCAGGAAAAAGCAAAAAATTTCAGAATTGCACCTTGCAATGCGGAGAAATTACTGTTTGTGCATTTACAATATTCATTGATTTTTGCCATTGAAAAACATCATGTTATTCATATACCAGAAATGTTTGAAGCTACTGACTGAATGAAAGGAGCTGGCATCTCACTCTCTTTGAATCTTCTTTATCATGCTAAGAGGAGCAGGAAAAAGCAAAAAATTTCAGAATTGCACCTTGCAATGCGGAGAAATTACTGTTTGTGCATTTACAATATTCATTGATTTTTGCCATTGAAAAACATCATGTTATTCATATACCAGAAATGTTTGAAGCTACTGACTGAATGAAAGGAGCTGGCATCTCACTCTCTTTGAATCTTCTTTATCATGCTAAGAGGAGCAGGAAAAAGCAAAAAATTTCAGAATTGCACCTTGCAATGCGGAGAAATTACTGTTTGTGCATTTACAATATTCATTGATTTTTGCCATTGAAAAACGTCCAGAAATGATTGAAGCTACTGACTGAATGAAAGGAGCTGGCATCTCACTCTCTTTGAATCTTCTTTATCATGCTAAGAGGAGCAGGAAAAAGCAAAACATTTCAGAATTGCACCTTGCAATGCGGAGAAATTACTGTTTGTGCATTTACAATATTC
Organism: Phyllobates terribilis; assembly: GCF_046119375.1. Classification (NCBI taxonomy): domain Eukaryota; kingdom Metazoa; phylum Chordata; class Amphibia; order Anura; family Dendrobatidae; genus Phyllobates; species Phyllobates terribilis. The sequence continues at coordinate 374,528 of NW_027363823.1, read as the reverse complement.
ATTGATTTTTGCCATTGAAAAACGTCCAGAAATGATTGAAGCTACTGACTGAATGAAAGGAGCTGGCATCTCACTCTCTTTGAATCTTCTTTATCATGCTAAGAGGAGCAGGAAAAAGCAAAACATTTCAGAATTGCACCTTGCAATGCGGAGAAATTACTGTTTGTGCATTTACAATATTCATTGATTTTTGCCATTGAAAAACGTCCAGAAATGATTGAAGCTACTGACTGAATGAAAGGAGCTGGCATCTCACTCTCTTTGAATCTTCTTTATCATGCTAAGAGGAGCAGGAAAAAGCAAAAAATTTCAGAATTGCACCTTGCAATGCGGAGAAATTACTGTTTGTGCATTTACAATATTCATTGATTTTTGCCATTGAAAAACATCCAGAAATGATTGAAGCTACTGACTGAATGAAAGGAGCTGGCATCTCACTCTCTTTGAATCTTCTTTATCATGCTAAGAGGAGCAGGAAAAAGCAAAAAATTTCAGAATTGCACCTTGCAATGCGGAGAAATTACTGTTTGTGCATTTACAATATTCATTGATTTTTGCCATTGAAAAACATCATGTTATTCATATACCAGAAATGTTTGAAGCTACTGACTGAATGAAAGGAGCTGGCATCTCACTCTCTTTGAATCTTCTTTATCATGCTAAGAGGAGCAGGAAAAAGCAAAAAATTTCAGAATTGCACCTTGCAATGCGGAGAAATTACTGTTTGTGCATTTACAATATTCATTGATTTTTGCCATTGAAAAACGTCCAGAAATGATTGAAGCTACTGACTGAATGAAAGGAGCTGGCATCTCACTCTCTTTGAATCTTCTTTATCATGCTAAGAGGAGCAGGAAAAAGCAAAACATTTCAGAATTGCACCTTGCAATGCGGAGAAATTACTGTTTGTGCATTTACAATATTCATTGATTTTTGCCATTGAAAAACGTCCAGAAATGATTGAAGCTACTGACTGAATGAAAGGAGCTGGCATCTCACTCTCTTTGAATCTTCTTTATCATGCTAAGAGGAGCAGGAAAAAGCAAAAAATTTCAGAATTGCACCTTGCAATGCGGAGAAATTACTGTTTGTGCATTTACAATATTCATTGATTTTTGCCATTGAAAAACATCCAGAAATGATTGAAGCTACTGACTGAATGAAAGGAGCTGGCATCTCACTCTCTTTGAATCTTCTTTATCATGCTAAGAGGAGCAGGAAAAAGCAAAAAATTTCAGAATTGCACCTTGCAATGCGGAGAAATTACTGTTTGTGCATTTACAATATTCATTGATTTTTGCCATTGAAAAACATCATGTTATTCATATACCAGAAATGTTTGAAGCTACTGACTGAATGAAAGGAGCTGGCATCTCACTCTCTTTGAATCTTCTTTATCATGCTAAGAGGAGCAGGAAAAAGCAAAAAATTTCAGAATTGCACCTTGCAATGCGGAGAAATTACTGTTTGTGCATTTACAATATTCATTGATTTTTGCCATTGAAAAACGTCCAGAAATGATTGAAGCTACTGACTGAATGAAAGGAGCTGGCATCTCACTCTCTTTGAATCTTGATTATCATGCTAAGAGGAGCAGGAAAAAGCAAAAAATTTCAGAATTGCACCTTGCAATGCGGAGAAATTACTGTTTGTGCATTTACAATATTCATTGATTTTTGCCATTGAAAAACATCATGTTATTCATATACCAGAAATGATTGAAGCTACTGACTGAATGAAAGGAGCTGGCATCTCACTCTCTTTGAATCTTCTTTATCATGCTAAGAGGAGCAGGAAAAAGTAAAAAATTTCAGAATTGCACCTTGCAATGCGGAGAAATTACTGTTTGTGCATTTATAATATTCAATGATTTTTGCCATTGAAAAACGTCCAGAAATGATTGAAGCTACTGACTGAACGAAAGGAGCTGGCATCTCACTCTCTTTGAATCTTCTTTATCATGCTAAGAGGAGCAGGAAAAAGCAAAAAATTTCAGAATTGCACCTTGCAATGCGGAGAAATTACTGTTTGTGCATTTACAATATTCATTGATTTTTGCCATTGAAAAACGTCCAGAAATGATTGAAGCTACTGACTGAATGAAAGGAGCTGGCATCTCACTCTCTTTGAATCTTCTTTATCATGCTAAGAGGAGCAGGAAAAAGCAAAAAATTTCAGAATTGCACCTTGCAATGCGGAGAAATTACTGTTTGTGCATTTACAATATTCATTGATTTTTGCCATTGAAAAACATCATGTTATTCATATACCAGAAATGTTTGAAGCTACTGACTGAATGAAAGGAGCTGACATCTCACGCTCTTTGAATCTTCTTTATCATGCTAAGAGGAGCAGGAAAAAGCAAAAAATTTCAGAATTGCACCTTGCAATGCGGAGAAATTACTGTTTGTGCATTTACAATATTCATTGATTTTTGCCATTGAAAAACATCCAGAAATGATTGAAGCTACTGACTGAATGAAAGGAGCTGGCATCTCACTCTCTTTGAATCTTCTTTATCATGCTAAGAGGAGCAGGAAAAAGCAAAAAATTTCAGAATTGCACCTTGCAATGCGGAGAAATTACTGTTTGTGCATTTACAATATTCATTGATTTTTGCCATTGAAAAACATCATGTTATTCATATACCAGAAATGTTTGAAGCTACTGACTGAATGAAAGGAGCTGGCATCTCACTCTCTTTGAATCTTCATTATCATGCTAAGAGGAGCAGGAAAAAGCAAAAAATTTCAGAATTGCACCTTGCAATGCGGAGAAATTACTGTTTGTGCATTTACAATATTCATTGATTTTTGCCATTGAAAAACATGTTATTCATATACCAGAAATGTTTGAAGCTACTGACTGAATGAAAGGAGCTGGCACCTCACTCTCTTTGAATCTTCTTTATCATGCTAAGAGGAGCGGGAAAAAGCAAAAAAATTCAGAATTGCACCTTGCAATGCGGAGAAATTACTGTTTGTGCATTTACAATATTCATTGATTTTTGCCATTGAAAAACGTCCAGAAATGATTGAAAGTACTGACTGAATGAAAGGAGCTGGCATCTCACTCTCTTTGAATCTTCTTTATCATGCTAAGAGGAGCAGGAAAAAGCAAAAAATTTCAGAATTGCACGTTGCAATGCGGAGAAATTACTGTTTGTGCATTTACAATATTCATTGATTTTTGCCATTGAAAAACGTCCAGAAATGATTGAAGCTACTGACTGAATGAAAGGAGCTGGCATCTCACTCTCTTTGAATCTTCTTTATCATGCTAAGAGGAGCAGGAAAAAGTAAAAAATTTCAGAATTGCACCTTGCAATGCGGAGAAATTACAGTTTGTGCATTTACAATATTCATTGATTTTTGCCATTGAAAAACATCCAGAAATGATTGAAGCTACTGACTGAATGAAAGGAGCTGGCATCTCACTCTCTTTGAATCTTCTTTATCATGCTAAGAGGAGCAGGAAAAAGCAAAAAATTTCAGAATTGCACCTTGCAATGCGGAGAAATTACTGTTTGTGCATTTACAATATTCATTGATTTTTGCCATTGAAAAACATCCAGAAATGATTGAAGCTACTGACTGAATGAAAGGAGCTGGCATCTCACTCTCTTTGAATCTTCTTTATCATGCTAAGAGGAGCAGGAAAAAGCAAAAAATTTCAGAATTGCACCTTGCAATGCGGAGAAATTACTGTTTGTGCATTTACAATATTCATTGATTTTTGCCATTGAAAAACATCATGTTATTCATATACCAGAAATGTTTGAAGCTACTGACTGAATGAAAGGAGCTGGCATCTCACTCTCTTTGAATCTTCTTTATCATGCTAAGAGGAGCAGGAAAAAGCAAAAAATTTCAGAATTGCACCTTGCAATGCGGAGAAATTACTGTTTGTGCATTTACAATATTCATTGATTTTTGCCATTGAAAAACGTCCAGAAATGATTGAAGCTACTGACTGAATGAAAGGAGCTGGCATCTCACTCTCTTTGAATCTTCTTTATCATGCTAAGAGGAGCAGGAAAAAGCAAAACATTTCAGAATTGCACCTTGCAATGCGGAGAAATTACTGTTTGTGCATTTACAATATTCATTGATTTTTGCCATTGAAAAACGTCCAGAAATGATTGAAGCTACTGACTGAATGAAAGGAGCTGGCATCTCACTCTCTTTGAATCTTCTTTATCATGCTAAGAGGAGCAGGAAAAAGCAAAAAATTTCAGAATTGCACCTTGCAATGCGGAGAAATTACTGTTTGTGCATTTACAATATTCATTGATTTTTGCCATTGAAAAACATCCAGAAATGATTGAAGCTACTGACTGAATGAAAGGAGCTGGCATCTCACTCTCTTTGAATCTTCTTTATCATGCTAAGAGGAGCAGGAAAAAGCAAAAAATTTCAGAATTGCACCTTGCAATGCGGAGAAATTACTGTTTGTGCATTTACAATATTCATTGATTTTTGCCATTGAAAAACATCATGTTATTCATATACCAGAAATGTTTGAAGCTACTGACTGAATGAAAGGAGCTGGCATCTCACTCTCTTTGAATCTTCTTTATCATGCTAAGAGGAGCAGGAAAAAGCAAAAAATTTCAGAATTGCACCTTGCAATGCGGAGAAATTACTGTTTGTGCATTTACAATATTCATTGATTTTTGCCATTGAAAAACGTCCAGAAATGATTGAAGCTACTGACTGAATGAAAGGAGCTGGCATCTCACTCTCTTTGAATCTTGATTATCATGCTAAGAGGAGCAGGAAAAAGCAAAAAATTTCAGAATTGCACCTTGCAATGCGGAGAAATTACTGTTTGTGCATTTACAATATTCATTGATTTTTGCCATTGAAAAACATCATGTTATTCATATACCAGAAATGATTGAAGCTACTGACTGAATGAAAGGAGCTGGCATCTCACTCTCTTTGAATCTTCTTTATCATGCTAAGAGGAGCAGGAAAAAGTAAAAAATTTCAGAATTGCACCTTGCAATGCGGAGAAATTACTGTTTGTGCATTTATAATATTCAATGATTTTTGCCATTGAAAAACGTCCAGAAATGATTGAAGCTACTGACTGAACGAAAGGAGCTGGCATCTCACTCTCTTTGAATCTTCTTTATCATGCTAAGAGGAGCAGGAAAAAGCAAAAAATTTCAGAATTGCACCTTGCAATGCGGAGAAATTACTGTTTGTGCATTTACAATATTCATTGATTTTTGCCATTGAAAAACGTCCAGAAATGATTGAAGCTACTGACTGAATGAAAGGAGCTGGCATCTCACTCTCTTTGAATCTTCTTTATCATGCTAAGAGGAGCAGGAAAAAGCAAAAAATTTCAGAATTGCACCTTGCAATGCGGAGAAATTACTGTTTGTGCATTTACAATATTCATTGATTTTTGCCATTGAAAAACATCATGTTATTCATATACCAGAAATGTTTGAAGCTACTGACTGAATGAAAGGAGCTGACATCTCACGCTCTTTGAATCTTCTTTATCATGCTAAGAGGAGCAGGAAAAAGCAAAAAATTTCAGAATTGCACCTTGCAATGCGGAGAAATTACTGTTTGTGCATTTACAATATTCATTGATTTTTGCCATTGAAAAACGTCCAGAATTGATTGAAGCTACTGACTGAATGAAAGGAGCTGGCATCTCACTCTCTTTGAATCTTCTTTATCATGCTAAGAGGAGCAGGAAAAAGCAAAAAATTTCAGAATTGCACCTTGCAATGCGGAGAAATTACTGTTTGTGCATTTACAATATTCATTGATTTTTGCCATTGAAAAACATCATGTTATTCATATACCAGAAATGTTTGAAGCTACTGACTGAATGAAAGGAGCTGGCATCTCACTCTCTTTGAATCTTCTTTATCATGCTAAGAGGAGCAGGAAAAAGCAAAAAATTTCAGAATTGCACCTTGCAATGCGGAGAAATTACTGTTTGTGCATTTACAATATTCATTGATTTTTGCCATTGAAAAACATCATGTTATTCATATACCAGAAATGTTTGAAGCTACTGACTGAATGAAAGGAGCTGGCATCTCACTCTCTTTGAATCTTCTTTATCATGCTAAGAGGAGCAGGGAAAAGCAAAAAATTTCAGAATTGCACCTTGCAATGTGGAGAAATTACTGTTTGTGCATTTACAATATTCATTGATTTTTACCATTGAAAAACGTCCAGAAATGATTGAAGCTACTGACTGAATGAAAGGAGCTGGCACCTCACTCTCTTTGAATCTTCTTTATCATGCTAAGAGGAGCGGGAAAAAGCAAAAAAATTCAGAATTGCACCTTGCAATGCGGAGAAATTACTGTTTGTGCATTTACAATATTCATTGATTTTTGCCATTGAAAAACGTCCAGAAATGATTGAAAGTACTGACTGAATGAAAGGAGCTGGCATCTCACTCTCTTTGAATCTTCTTTATCATGCTAAGAGGAGCAGGAAAAAGCAAAAAATTTCAGAATTGCACCTTGCAATGCGGAGAAATTACTGTTTGTGCATTTACAATATTCATTGATTTTTGGCATTGAAAAACGTCCAGAAATGATTGAAGCTACTGACTGAATGAAAGGAGCTGGCATCTCACTCTCTTTGAATCTTCTTTATCATGCTAAGGGGAGCAGGAAAAAGTAAAAAATTTCAGAATTGCACCTTGCAATGCGGAGAAATTACAGTTTGTGCATTTACAATATTCATTGATTTTTGCCATTGAAAAACATCCAGAAATGATTGAAGCTACTGACTGAATGAAAGGAGCTGGCATCTCACTCTCTTTGAATCTTCTTTATCATGCTAAGAGGAGCAGGAAAAAGCAAAAAATTTCAGAATTGCACCTTGCAATGCGGAGAAATTACTGTTTGTGCATTTACAATATTCATTGATTTTTGCCATTGAAAAACATCATGTTATTCATATACCAGAAATGTTTGAAGCTACTGACTGAATGAAAGGAGCTGGCATCTCACTCTCTTTGAATCTTCATTATCATGCTAAGAGGAGCAGGAAAAAGCAAAAAATTTCAGAATTGCACCTTGCAATGCGGAGAAATTACTGTTTGTGCATTTACAATATTCATTGATTTTTGCCATTGAAAAACATGTTATTCATATACCAGAAATGTTTGAAGCTACTGACTGAATGAAAGGAGCTGGCACCTCACTCTCTTTGAATCTTCTTTATCATGCTAAGAGGAGCGGGAAAAAGCAAAAAAATTCAGAATTGCACCTTGCAATGCGGAGAAATTACTGTTTGTGCATTTACAATATTCATTGATTTTTGCCATTGAAAAACGTCCAGAAATGATTGAAAGTACTGACTGAATGAAAGGAGCTGGCATCTCACTCTCTTTGAATCTTCTTTATCATGCTAAGAGGAGCAGGAAAAAGCAAAAAATTTCAGAATTGCACGTTGCAATGCGGAGAAATTACTGTTTGTGCATTTACAATATTCATTGATTTTTGCCATTGAAAAACGTCCAGAAATGATTGAAGCTACTGACTGAATGAAAGGAGCTGGCATCTCACTCTCTTTGAATCTTCTTTATCATGCTAAGAGGAGCAGGAAAAAGTAAAAAATTTCAGAATTGCACCTTGCAATGCGGAGAAATTACAGTTTGTGCATTTACAATATTCATTGATTTTTGCCATTGAAAAACATCCAGAAATGATTGAAGCTACTGACTGAATGAAAGGAGCTGGCATCTCACTCTCTTTGAATCTTCTTTATCATGCTAAGAGGAGCAGGAAAAAGCAAAAAATTTCAGAATTGCACCTTGCAATGCGGAGAAATTACTGTTTGTGCATTTACAATATTCATTGATTTTTGCCATTGAAAAACATCATGTTATTCATATACCAGAAATGTTTGAAGCTACTGACTGAATGAAAGGAGCTGGCATCTCACTCTCTTTGAATCTTCATTATCATGCTAAGAGGAGCAGGAAAAAGCAAAAAATTTCAGAATTGCACCTTGCAATGTGGAGAAATTACTGTTTGTGCATTTACAATATTCATTGATTTTTAACAATGAAAAACGTCCAGAAATGATTGAATCTACTGACTGAATGAAAGTAGCTGGCATCTCACTCTCTTTGAATCTTCTTTATCATGCTAAGAGGAGCAGGAAAAAGCAAAAAATTTCAGAATTGCACCTTGCAATGCGGAGAAATTACTGTTTGTGCATTTACAATATTCATTGATTTTTGCCATTGAAAAACATCATGTTATTCATATACCAGAAATGTTTGAAGCTACTGACTGAATGAAAGGAGCTGGCATCTCACTCTCTTTGAATCTTCTTTATCATGCTAAGAGGAGCAGGAAAAAGCAAAAAATTTCAGAATTGCACCTTGCAATGCGGAGAAATTACTGTTTGTGCATTTACAATATTCATTGATTTTTGCCATTGAAAAACATCATGTTATTCATATACCAGAAATGTTTGAAGCTACTGACTGAATGAAAGGAGCTGGCATCTCACTCTCTTTGAATCTTCTTTATCATGCTAAGAGGAGCAGGAAAAAGCAAAAAATTTCAGAATTGCACCTTGCAATGTGGAGAAATTACTGTTTGTGCATTTACAATATTCATTGATTTTTACCATTGAAAAACGTCCAGAAATGATTGAAGCTACTGACTGAATGAAAGTAGCTGGCATCTCACTCTCTTTGAATCTTCTTTATCATACTAAGAGGAGCAGGAAAAAGCAAAAAATTTCAGACTTGCACCTTGCAATGCGGAGAAATTACTGTTTGTGCATTTACAATATTCATTGATTTTTGCCATTGAAAAACATCATGTTATTCATATACCAGAAATGTTTGAAGCTACTGACTGAATGAAAGGAGCTGGCATCTCACTCTCTTTGAATCTTCTTTATCATGCTAAGAGGAGCAGGAAAAAGCAAAAAATTTCAGAATTGCACCTTGCAATGCGGAGAAATTACTGTTTGTGCATTTACAATATTCATTGATTTTTGCCATTGAAAAACGTCCAGAAATGATTGAAGCTACTGACTGAATGAAAGGAGCTGGCATCTCACTCTATTTGAATCTTCTTTATCATGCTAAGAGGAGCAGGAAAAAGCAAAAAATTTCAGAATTGCACCTTGCAATGCGGAGAAATTACTGTTTGTGCATTTACAATATTCATTGATTTTTGCCATGGAAAAACGTCCAGAAATGATTGAAGCTACTGACTGAATGAAAGGAGCTGGCATCTCACTCTCTTTGAATCTTCTTTATCATGCTAAGAGGAGCAGGAAAAAGCAAAAAATTTCAGAATTGCACCTTGCAATGCGGAGAAATTACTGTTTGTGCATTTACAATATTCATTGATTTTTGCCATTGAAAAACATCATGTTATTCATATACCAGAAATGTTTGAAGCTACTGACTGAATGAAAGGAGCTGGCATCTCACTCTCTTTGAATCTTCTTTATCATGCTAAGAGGAGCAGGAAAAAGCAAAACATTTCAGAATTGCACCTTGCAATGCGGAGAAATTACTGTTTGTGCATTTACAATATTCATTGATTTTTGCCATTGAAAAACGTCCAGAAATGATTGAAGCTACTGACTGAATGAAAGGAGCTGGCATCTCACTCTCTTTGAATCTTGTTTATCATGCTAAGAGGAGCAGGAAAAAGCAAAAAATTTCAGAATTGCACCTTGCAATGCGGAGAAATTACTGTTTGTGCATTTACAATATTCATTGATTTTTGCCATTGAAAAACATCATGTTATTCATATACCAGAAATGATTGAAGCTACTGACTGAATGAAAGGAGCTGGCATCTCACTCTCTTTGAATCTTCTTTATCATGCTAAGAGGAGCAGGAAAAAGTAAAAAATTTCAGAATTGCACCTTGCAATGCGGAGAAATTACTGTTTGTGCATTTATAATATTCAATGATTTTTGCCATTGAAAAACGTCCAGAAATGATTGAAGCTACTGACTGAACGAAAGGAGCTGGCATCTCACTCTCTTTGAATCTTCTTTATCATGCTAAGAGGAGCAGGAAAAAACAAAAAATTTCAGAATTGCACCTTGCAATGCGGAGAAATTACTGTTTGTGCATTTACAATATTCATTGATTTTTGCCATTGAAAAACGTCCAGAAATGATTGAAGCTACTGACTGAATGAAAGGAGCTGGCATCTCACTCTCTTTGAATCTTCTTTATCATGCTAAGAGGAGCAGGAAAAAGCAAATAATTTCAGAATTGGACCTTGCAATGCGGAGAAATTACTGTTTGTGCATTTACAATATTCATTGATTTTTGCCTTTGAAAAACATCATGTTATTCATATACCAGAAATGTTTGAAGCTACTGACTGAATGAAAGGAGCTGGCATCTCACTCTCTTTGAATCTTCATTATCATGCTAAGAGGAGCAGGAAAAAGCAAAAAATTTCAGAATTGCACCTTGCAATGCGGAGAAATTACTGTTTGTGCATTTACAATATTCATTGATTTTTGCCATTGAAAAACATGTTATTCATATACCAGAAATGTTTGAAGCTACTGACTGAATGAAAGGAGCTGGCACCTCACTCTCTTTGAATCTTCTTTATCATGCTAAGAGGAGCGGGAAAAAGCAAAAAAATTCAGAATTGCACCTTGCAATGCGGAGAAATTACTGTTTGTGCATTTACAATATTCATTGATTTTTGCCATTGAAAAACGTCCAGAAATGATTGAAAGTACTGACTGAATGAAAGGAGCTGGCATCTCACTCTCTTTGAATCTTCTTTATCATGCTAAGAGGAGCAGGAAAAAGCAAAAAATTTCAGAATTGCACCTTGCAATGCGGAGAAATTACTGTTTGTGCATTTACAATATTCATTGATTTTTGCCATTGAAAAACGTCCAGAAATGATTGAAGCTACTGACTGAATGAAAGGAGCTGGCATCTCACTCTCTTTGAATCTTCTTTATCATGCTAAGAGGAGCAGGAAAAAGTAAAAAATTTCAGAATTGCACCTTGCAATGCGGAGAAATTACAGTTTGTGCATTTACAATATTCATTGATTTTTGCCATTGAAAAACATCCAGAAATGATTGAAGCTACTGACTGAATGAAAGGAGCTGGCATCTCACTCTCTTTGAATCTTCTTTATCAGGCTAAGAGGAGCAGGAAAAAGCAAAAAATTTCAGAATTGCACCTTGCAATGCGGAGAAATTACTGTTTGTGCATTTACAATATTCATTGATTTTTGCCATTGAAAAACATCATGTTATTCATATACCAGAAATGTTTGAAGCTACTGACTGAATGAAAGGAGCTGGCATCTCACTCTCTTTGAATCTTCATTATCATGCTAAGAGGAGCAGGAAAAAGCAAAAAATTTCAGAATTGCACCTTGCAATGTGGAGAAATTACTGTTTGTGCAATTACAATATTCATTGATTTTTAACAATGAAAAACGTCCAGAAATGATTGAATCTACTGACTGAATGAAAGTAGCTGGCATCTCACTCTCTTTGAATCTTCTTTATCATGCTAAGAGGAGCAGGAAAAAGCAAAAAATTTCAGAATTGCACCTTGCAATGCGGAGAAATTACTGTTTGTGCATTTACAATATTCATTGATTTTTGCCATTGAAAAACATCATGTTATTCATATACCAGAAATGTTTGAAGCTACTGACTGAATGAAAGGAGCTGGCATCTCACTCTCTTTGAATCTTCTTTATCATGCTAAGAGGAGCAGGAAAAAGCAAAAAATTTCAGAATTGCACCTTGCAATGCGGAGAAATTACTGTTTGTGCATTTACAATATTCATTGATTTTTGCCATTGAAAAACATCATGTTATTCATATACCAGAAATGTTTGAAGCTACTGACTGAATGAAAGGAGCTGGCATCTCACTCTCTTTGAATCTTCTTTATCATGCTAAGAGGAGCAGGAAAAAGCAAAAAATTTCAGAATTGCACCTTGCAATGTGGAGAAATTACTGTTTGTGCATTTACAATATTCATTGATTTTTACCATTGAAAAACGTCCAGAAATGATTGAAGCTACTGACTGAATGAAAGTAGCTGGCATCTCACTCTCTTTGAATCTTCTTTATCATACTAAGAGGAGCAGGAAAAAGCAAAAAATTTCAGACTTGCACCTTGCAATGCGGAGAAATTACTGTTTGTGCATTTACAATATTCATTGATTTTTGCCATTGAAAAACATCATGTTATTCATATACCAGAAATGTTTGAAGCTACTGACTGAATGAAAGGAGCTGGCATCTCACTCTCTTTGAATCTTCTTTATCATGCTAAGAGGAGCAGGAAAAAGCAAAAAATTTCAGAATTGCACCTTGCAATGCGGAGAAATTACTGTTTGTGCATTTACAATATTCATTGATTTTTGCCATTGAAAAACGTCCAGAAATGATTGAAGCTACTGACTGAATGAAAGGAGCTGGCATCTCACTCTCTTTGAATCTTCTTTATCATGCTAAGAGGAGCAGGAAAAAGCAAAAAATTTCAGAATTGCACCTTGCAATGCGGAGAAATTACTGTTTGTGCATTTACAATATTCATTGATTTTTGCCATTGAAAAACGTCCAGAAATGATTGAAGCTACTGACTGAATGAAAGGAGCTGGCATCTCACTCTCTTTGAATCTTCTTTATCATGCTAAGAGGAGCAGGAAAAAGCAAAAAATTTCAGAATTGCACCTTGCAATGCGGAGAAATTACTGTTTGTGCATTTACAATATTCATTGATTTTTGCCATTGAAAAACATGTTATTCATATACCAGAAATGTTTGAAGCTACTGACTGAATGAAAGGAGCTGGCATCTCACTCTCTTTGAATCTTCTTTATCATGCTAAGAGGAGCAGGAAAAAGCAAAAAATTTCAGAATTGCACCTTGCAATGCGGAGAAATTACTGTTTGTGCATTTACAATATTCATTGATTTTTGCCATTGAAAAACGTCCAGAAATGATTGAAGCTACTGACTGAATGAAAGGAGCTGGCATCTCACTCTCTTTGAATCTTGTTTATCATGCTAAGAGGAGCAGGAAAAAGCAAAAAATTTCAGAATTGCACCTTGCAATGCGGAGAAATTACTGTTTGTGCATTTACAATATTCATTGATTTTTGCCATTGAAAAACATCATGTTATTCATATACCAGAAATGATTGAAGCTACTGACTGAATGAAAGGAGCTGGCATCTCACTCTCTTTGAATCTTCTTTATCATGCTAAGAGGAGCAGGAAAAAGTAAAAAATTTCAGAATTGCACCTTGCAATGCGGAGAAATTACTGTTTGTGCATTTATAATATTCAATGATTTTTGCCATTGAAAAACGTCCAGAAATGATTGAAGCTACTGACTGAACGAAAGGAGCTGGCATCTCACTCTCTTTGAATCTTCTTTATCATGCTAAGAGGAGCAGGAAAAAGCAAAAAATTTCAGAATTTCACCTTGCAATGCGGAGAAATTACTGTTTGTGCATTTACAATATTCATTGATTTTTGCCATTGAAAAACGTCCAGAAATGATTGAAGCTACTGACTGAATGAAAGGAGCTGGCATCTCACTCTCTTTGAATCTTCTTTATCATGCTAAGAGGAGCAGGAAAAAGCAAATAATTTCAGAATTGCACCTTGCAATGCGGAGAAATTACTGTTTGTGCATTTACAATATTCATTGATTTTTGCCTTTGAAAAACATCATGTTATTCATATACCAGAAATGTTTGAAGCTACTGACTGAATGAAAGGAGCTGACATCTCACGCTCTTTGAATCTTCTTTATCATGCTAAGAGGAGCAGGAAAAAGCAAAACATTTCAGAATTGCACCTTGCAATGCGGAGAAATTACTGTTTGTGCATTTACAATATTCATTGATTTTTGCCATTGAAAAACGTCCAGAAATGATTGAAGCTACTGACTGAATGAAAGGAGCTGGCATCTCACTCTCTTTGAATCTTCTTTATCATGCTAAGAGGAGCAGGAAAAAGCAAAAAATTTCAGAATTGCACCTTGCAATGCGGAGAAATTACTGTTTGTGCATTTACAATATTCATTGATTTTTGCCATTGAAAAACATCATGTTATTCATATACCAGAAATGTTTGAAGCTACTGACTGAATGAAAGGAGCTGGCATCTCACTCTCTTTGAATCTTCTTTATCATGCTAAGAGGAGCAGGAAAAAGCAAAAAATTTCAGAATTGCACCTTGCAATGCGGAGAAATTACTGTTTGTGCATTTACAATATTCATTGATTTTTGCCATTGAAAAACGTCCAAAAATGATTGAAGCTACTGACTGAATGAAAGGAGCTGGCATCTCACTCTCTTTGAATCTTCTTTATCATGCTAAGAGGAGCAGGAAAAAGCAAAAAATTTCAGAATTGCACCTTGCAATGCGGAGAAATTACTGTTTGTGCATTTACAATATTCATTGATTTTTGCCATTGAAAAACATCATGTTATTCATATACCAGAAATGTTTGAAGCTACTGACTGAATGAAAGGAGCTGACATCTCACGCTCTTTGAATCTTCTTTATCATGCTAAGAGGAGCAGGAAAAAGCAAAACATTTCAGAATTGCACCTTGCAATGCGGAGAAATTACTGTTTGTGCATTTACAATATTCATTGATTTTTGCCATTGAAAAACGTCCAGAAATGATTGAAGCTACTGACTGAAAGAAAGGAGCTGGCATCTCACTCTCTTTGAATCTTCTTTATCATGCTAAGAGGAGCAGGAAAAAGCAAAAAATTTCAGAATTGCACCTTGCAATGCGGAGAAATTACTGTTTGTGCATTTACAATATTCATTGATTTTTGCCATTGAAAAACATCATGTTATTCATATACCAGAAATGTTTGAAGCTACTGACTGAATGAAAGGAGCTGGCATCTCACTCTCTTTGAATCTTCTTTATCATGCTAAGAGGAGCAGGAAAAAGCAAAAAATTTCAGAATTGCACCTTGCAATGCGGAGAAATTACTGTTTGTGCATTTACAATATTCATTGATTTTTGCCATTGAAAAACATCATGTTATTCATATACCAGAAATGTTTGAAGCTACTGACTGAATGAAAGGAGCTGGCATCTCACTCTCTTTGAATCTTCTTTATCATGCTAAGAGGAGCAGGAAAAAGCAAAAAATTTCAGAATTGCACCTTGCAATGCGGAGAAATTACTGTTTGTGCATTTACAATATTCATTGATTTTTGCCATTGAAAAACGTCCAGAAATGATTGAAGCTACTGACTGAATGAAAGGAGCTGGCATCTCACTCTCTTTGAATCTTCTTTATCATGCTAAGAGGAGCAGGAAAAAGCAAAACATTTCAGAATTGCACCTTGCAATGCGGAGAAATTACTGTTTGTGCATTTACAATATTCATTGATTTTTGCCATTGAAAAACGTCCAGAAATGATTGAAGCTACTGACTGAATGAAAGGAGCTGGCATCTCACTCTCTTTGAATCTTCTTTATCATGCTAAGAGGAGCAGGAAAAAGCAAAAAATTTCAGAATTGCACCTTGCAATGCGGAGAAATTACTGTTTGTGCATTTACAATATTCATTGATTTTTGCCATTGAAAAATGTCCAGAAATGATTGAAGCTACTGACTGAATGAAAGGAGCTGGCATCTCACTCTCTTTGAATCTTCTTTATCATGCTAAGAGGAGCAGGAAAAAGCAAAAAATTTCAGAATTGCACCTTGCAATGCGGAGAAATTACTGTTTGTGCATTTACAATATTCATTGATTTTTGCCATTGAAAAACATCATGTTATTCATATACCAGAAATGTTTGAAGCTACTGACTGAATGAAAGGAGCTGGCATCTCACTCTCTTTGAATCTTCTTTATCATGCTAAGAGGAGCAGGAAAAAGCAAAAAATTTCAGAATTGCACCTTGCAATGCGGAGAAATTACTGTTTGTGCATTTACAATATTCATTGATTTTTGCCATTGAAAAACGTCCAGAAATGATTGAAGCTACTGACTGAATGAAAGGAGCTGGCATCTCACTCTCTTTGAATCTTGTTTATCATGCTAAGAGGAGCAGGAAAAAGCAAAAAATTTCAGAATTGCACCTTGCAATGCGGAGAAATTACTGTTTGTGCATTTACAATATTCATTGATTTTTGCCATTGAAAAACATCATGTTATTCATATACCAGAAATGATTGAAGCTACTGACTGAATGAAAGGAGCTGGCATCTCACTCTCTTTGAATCTTCTTTATCATGCTAAGAGGAGCAGGAAAAAGTAAAAAATTTCAGAATTGCACCTTGCAATGCGGAGAAATTACTGTTTGTGCATTTATAATATTCAATGATTTTTGCCATTGAAAAACGTCCAGAAATGATTGAAGCTACTGACTGAACGAAAGGAGCTGGCATCTCACTCTCTTTGAATCTTCTTTATCATGCTAAGAGGAGCAGGAAAAAGCAAAAAATTTCAGAATTGCACCTTGCAATGCGGAGAAATTACTGTTTGTGCATTTACAATATTCATTGATTTTTGCCATTGAAAAACGTCCAGAAATGATTGAAGCTACTGACTGAATGAAAGGAGCTGGCATCTCACTCTCTTTGAATCTTCTTTATCATGCTAAGAGGAGCAGGAAAAAGCAAAAAATTTCAGAATTGCACCTTGCAATGCGGACAAATTACTGTTTGTGCATTTACAATATTCATTGATTTTTGCCATTGAAAAACATCATGTTATTCATATACCAGAAATGTTTGAAGCTACTGACTGAATGAAAGGAGCTGACATCTCACGCTCTTTGAATCTTCTTTATCATGCTAAGAGGAGCAGGAAAAAGCAAAAAATTTCAGAATTGCACCTTGCAATGCGGAGAAATTACTGTTTGTGCATTTACAATATTCATTGATTTTTGCCATTGAAAAACGTCCAGAATTGATTGAAGCTACTGACTGAATGAAAGGAGCTGGCATCTCACTCTCTTTGAATCTTCTTTATCATGCTAAGAGGAGCAGGAAAAAGCAAAAAATTTCAGAATTGCACCTTGCAATGCGGAGAAATTACTGTTTGTGCATTTACAATATTCATTGATTTTTGCCATTGAAAAACATCATGTTATTCATATACCAGAAATGTTTGAAGCTACTGACTGAATGAAAGGAGCTGGCATCTCACTCTCTTTGAATCTTCTTTATCATGCTAAGAGGAGCAGGAAAAAGCAAAAAATTTCAGAATTGCACCTTGCAATGCGGAGAAATTACTGTTTGTGCATTTACAATATTCATTGATTTTTGCCATTGAAAAACATCATGTTATTCATATACCAGAAATGTTTGAAGCTACTGACTGAATGAAAGGAGCTGGCATCTCACTCTCTTTGAATCTTCTTTATCATGCTAAGAGGAGCAGGGAAAAGCAAAAAATTTCAGAATTGCACCTTGCAATGTGGAGAAATTACTGTTTGTGCATTTACAATATTCATTGATTTTTACCATTGAAAAACGTCCAGAAATGATTGAAGCTACTGACTGAATGAAAGGAGCTGGCACCTCACTCTCTTTGAATCTTCTTTATCATGCTAAGAGGAGCGGGAAAAAGCAAAAAAATTCAGAATTGCACCTTGCAATGCGGAGAAATTACTGTTTGTGCATTTACAATATTCATTGATTTTTGCCATTGAAAAACGTCCAGAAATGATTGAAGCTACTGACTGAATGAAAGGAGCTGGCATCTCACTCTCTTTGAATCTTCTTTATCATGCTAAGAGGAGCAGGAAAAAGCAAAAAATTTCAGAATTGCACCTTGCAATGCGGAGAAATTACTGTTTGTGCATTTACAATATTCATTGATTTTTGCCATTGAAAAACATCATGTTATTCATATACCAGAAATGTTTGAAGCTACTGACTGAATGAAAGGAGCTGGCATCTCACTCTCTTTGAATCTTCTTTATCATGCTAAGAGGAGCAGGAAAAAGCAAAAAATTTCAGAATTGCACCTTGCAATGCGGAGAAATTACTGTTTGTGCATTTACAATATTCATGATTTTTGCCATTGAAAAACGTCCAGAAATGATTGAAGCTACTGACTGAATGAAAGGAGCTGGCATCTCACTCTCTTTGAATCTTGATTATCATGCTAAGAGGAGCAGGAAAAAGCAAAAAATTTCAGAATTGCACCTTGCAATGCGGAGAAATTACTGTTTGTGCATTTACAATATTCATTGATTTTTGCCATTGAAAAACATCATGTTATTCATATACCAGAAATGATTGAAGCTACTGACTGAATGAAAGGAGCTGGCATCTCACTCTCTTTGAATCTTCTTTATCATGCTAAGAGGAGCAGGAAAAAGTAAAAAATTTCAGAATTGCACCTTGCAATGCGGAGAAATTACTGTTTGTGCATTTATAATATTCAATGATTTTTGCCATTGAAAAACGTCCAGAAATGATTGAAGCTACTGACTGAACGAAAGGAGCTGGCATCTCACTCTCTTTGAATCTTCTTTATCATGCTAAGAGGAGCAGGAAAAAGCAAAAAATTTCAGAATTGCACCTTGCAATGCGGAGAAATTACTGTTTGTGCATTTACAATATTCATTGATTTTTGCCATTGAAAAACGTCCAGAAATGATTGAAGCTACTGACTGAATGAAAGGAGCTGGCATCTCACTCTCTTTGAATCTTCTTTATCATGCTAAGAGGAGCAGGAAAAAGCAAAAAATTTCAGAATTGCACCTTGCAATGCGGAGAAATTACTGTTTGTGCATTTACAATATTCATTGATTTTTGCCATTGAAAAACATCATGTTATTCATATACCAGAAATGTTTGAAGCTACTGACTGAATGAAAGGAGCTGACATCTCACGCTCTTTGAATCTTCTTTATCATGCTAAGAGGAGCAGGAAAAAGCAAAAAATTTCAGAATTGCACCTTGCAATGCGGAGAAATTACTGTTTGTGCATTTACAATATTCATTGATTTTTGCCATTGAAAAACGTCCAGAATTGATTGAAGCTACTGACTGAATGAAAGGAGCTGGCATCTCACTCTCTTTGAATCTTCTTTATCATGCTAAGAGGAGCAGGAAAAAGCAAAAAATTTCAGAATTGCACCTTGCAATGCGGAGAAATTACTGTTTGTGCATTTACAATATTCATTGATTTTTGCCATTGAAAAACATCATGTTATTCATATACCAGAAATGTTTGAAGCTACTGACTGAATGAAAGGAGCTGGCATCTCACTCTCTTTGAATCTTCTTTATCATGCTAAGAGGAGCAGGAAAAAGCAAAAAATTTCAGAATTGCACCTTGCAATGCGGAGAAATTACTGTTTGTGCATTTACAATATTCATTGATTTTTGCCATTGAAAAACATCATGTTATTCATATACCAGAAATGTTTGAAGCTACTGACTGAATGAAAGGAGCTGGCATCTCACTCTCTTTGAATCTTCTTTATCATGCTAAGAGGAGCAGGGAAAAGCAAAAAATTTCAGAATTGCACCTTGCAATGTGGAGAAATTACTGTTTGTGCATTTACAATATTCATTGATTTTTACCATTGAAAAACGTCCAAAAATGATTGAAGCTACTGACTGAATGAAAGGAGCTGGCACCTCACTCTCTTTGAATCTTCTTTATCATGCTAAGAGGAGCGGGAAAAAGCAAAAAAATTCAGAATTGCACCTTGCAATGCGGAGAAATTACTGTTTGTGCATTTACAATATTCATTGATTTTTGCCATTGAAAAACGTCCAGAAATGATTGAAAGTACTGACTGAATGAAAGGAGCTGGCATCTCACTCTCTTTGAATCTTCTTTATCATGCTAAGAGGAGCAGGAAAAAGCAAAAAATTTCAGAATTGCACCTTGCAATGCGGAGAAATTACTGTTTGTGCATTTACAATATTCATTGATTTTTGGCATTGAAAAACGTCCAGAAATGATTGAAGCTACTGACTGAATGAAAGGAGCTGGCATCTCACTCTCTTTGAATCTTCTTTATCATGCTAAGGGGAGCAGGAAAAAGTAAAAAATTTCAGAATTGCACCTTGCAATGCGGAGAAATTACAGTTTGTGCATTTACAATATTCATTGATTTTTGCCATTGAAAAACATCCAGAAATGATTGAAGCTACTGACTGAATGAAAGGAGCTGGCATCTCACTCTCTTTGAATCTTCTTTATCATGCTAAGAGGAGCAGGAATAAGCAAAAAATTTCAGAATTGCACCTTGCAATGCGGAGAAATTACTGTTTGTGCATTTACAATATTCATTGATTTTTGCCATTGAAAAACATCATGTTATTCATATACCAGAAATGTTTGAAGCTACTGACTGAATGAAAGGAGCTGGCATCTCACTCTCTTTGAATCTTCATTATCCTGCTAAGAGGAGCAGGAAAAAGCAAAAAATTTCAGAATTGCACCTTGCAATGCGGAGAAATTACTGTTTGTGCATTTACAATATTCATTGATTTTTGCCATTGAAAAACATGTTATTCATATACCAGAAATGTTTGAAGCTACTGACTGAATGAAAGGAGCTGGCACCTCACTCTCTTTGAATCTTCTTTATCATGCTAAGAGGAGCGGGAAAAAGCAAAAAAATTCAGAATTGCACCTTGCAATGCGGAGAAATTACTGTTTGTGCATTTACAATATTCATTGATTTTTGCCATTGAAAAACGTCCAGAAATGATTGAAAGTACTGACTGAATGAAAGGAGCTGGCATCTCACTCTCTTTGAATCTTCTTTATCATGCTAAGAGGAGCAGGAAAAAGCAAAAAATTTCAGAATTGCACCTTGCAATGCGGAGAAATTACTGTTTGTGCATTTACAATATTCATTGATTTTTGCCATTGAAAAACATCATGTTATTCATATACCAGAAATGTTTGAAGCTACTGACTGAATGAAAGGAGCTGGCATCTCACTCTCTTTGAATCTTCTTTATCATGCTAAGAGGAGCAGGAAAAAGCAAAAAATTTCAGAATTGCACCTTGCAATGCGGAGAAATTACTGTTTGTGCATTTACAATATTCATTGATTTTTGCCATTGAAAAACGTCCAGAAATGATTGAAGCTACTGACTGAATGAAAGGAGCTGGCATCTCACTCTCTTTGAATCTTGTTTATCATGCTAAGAGGAGCAGGAAAAAGCAAAAAATTTCAGAATTGCACCTTGCAATGCGGAGAAATTACTGTTTGTGCATTTACAATATTCATTGATTTTTGCCATTGAAAAACATCATGTTATTCATATACCAGAAATGATTGAAGCTACTGACTGAATGAAAGGAGCTGGCATCTCACTCTCTTTGAATCTTCTTTATCATGCTAAGAGGAGCAGGAAAAAGTAAAAAATTTCAGAATTGCACCTTGCAATGCGGAGAAATTACTGTTTGTGCATTTATAATATTCAATGATTTTTGCCATTGAAAAACGTCCAGAAATGATTGAAGCTACTGACTGAACGAAAGGAGCTGGCATCTCACTCTCTTTGAATCTTCTTTATCATGCTAAGAGGAGCAGGAAAAAGCAAAAAATTTCAGAATTGCACCTTGCAATGCGGAGAAATTACTGTTTGTGCATTTACAATATTCATTGATTTTTGCCATTGAAAAACGTCCAGAAATGATTGAAGCTACTGACTGAATGAAAGGAGCTGGCATCTCACTCTCTTTGAATCTTCTTTATCATGCTAAGAGGAGCAGGAAAAAGCAAAAAATTTCAGAATTGCACCTTGCAATGCGGACAAATTACTGTTTGTGCATTTACAATATTCATTGATTTTTGCCATTGAAAAACATCATGTTATTCATATACCAGAAATGTTTGAAGCTACTGACTGAATGAAAGGAGCTGACATCTCACGCTCTTTGAATCTTCTTTATCATGCTAAGAGGAGCAGGAAAAAGCAAAAAATTTCAGAATTGCACCTTGCAATGCGGAGAAATTACTGTTTGTGCATTTACAATATTCATTGATTTTTGCCATTGAAAAACGTCCAGAATTGATTGAAGCTACTGACTGAATGAAAGGAGCTGGCATCTCACTCTCTTTGAATCTTCTTTATCATGCTAAGAGGAGCAGGAAAAAGCAAAAAATTTCAGAATTGCACCTTGCAATGCGGAGAAATTACTGTTTGTGCATTTACAATATTCATTGATTTTTGCCATTGAAAAACATCATGTTATTCATATACCAGAAATGTTTGAAGCTACTGACTGAATGAAAGGAGCTGGCATCTCACTCTCTTTGAATCTTCTTTATCATGCTAAGAGGAGCAGGAAAAAGCAAAAAATTTCAGAATTGCACCTTGCAATGCGGAGAAATTACTGTTTGTGCATTTACAATATTCATTGATTTTTGCCATTGAAAAACATCATGTTATTCATATACCAGAAATGTTTGAAGCTACTGACTGAATGAAAGGAGCTGGCATCTCACTCTCTTTGAATCTTCTTTATCATGCTAAGAGGAGCAGGGAAAAGCAAAAAATTTCAGAATTGCACCTTGCAATGTGGAGAAATTACTGTTTGTGCATTTACAATATTCATTGATTTTTACCATTGAAAAACGTCCAGAAATGATTGAAGCTACTGACTGAATGAAAGGAGCTGGCACCTCACTCTCTTTGAATCTTCTTTATCATGCTAAGAGGAGCGGGAAAAAGCAAAAAAATTCAGAATTGCACCTTGCAATGCGGAGAAATTACTGTTTGTGCATTTACAATATTCATTGATTTTTGCCATTGAAAAACGTCCAGAAATGATTGAAGCTACTGACTGAATGAAAGGAGCTGGCATCTCACTCTCTTTGAATCTTCTTTATCATGCTAAGAGGAGCAGGAAAAAGCAAAAAATTTCAGAATTGCACCTTGCAATGCGGAGAAATTACTGTTTGTGCATTTACAATATTCATTGATTTTTGCCATTGAAAAACATCATGTTATTCATATACCAGAAATGTTTGAAGCTACTGACTGAATGAAAGGAGCTGGCATCTCACTCTCTTTGAATCTTCTTTATCATGCTAAGAGGAGCAGGAAAAAGCAAAAAATTTCAGAATTGCACCTTGCAATGCGGAGAAATTACTGTTTGTGCATTTACAATATTCATTGATTTTTGCCATTGAAAAACGTCCAGAAATGATTGAAGCTACTGACTGAATGAAAGGAGCTGGCATCTCACTCTCTTTGAATCTTGATTATCATGCTAAGAGGAGCAGGAAAAAGCAAAAAATTTCAGAATTGCACCTTGCAATGCGGAGAAATTACTGTTTGTGCATTTACAATATTCATTGATTTTTGCCATTGAAAAACATCATGTTATTCATATACCAGAAATGATTGAAGCTACTGACTGAATGAAAGGAGCTGGCATCTCACTCTCTTTGAATCTTCTTTATCATGCTAAGAGGAGCAGGAAAAAGTAAAAAATTTCAGAATTGCACCTTGCAATGCGGAGAAATTACTGTTTGTGCATTTATAATATTCAATGATTTTTGCCATTGAAAAACGTCCAGAAATGATTGAAGCTACTGACTGAACGAAAGGAGCTGGCATCTCACTCTCTTTGAATCTTCTTTATCATGCTAAGAGGAGCAGGAAAAAGCAAAAAATTTCAGAATTGCACCTTGCAATGCGGAGAAATTACTGTTTGTGCATTTACAATATTCATTGATTTTTGCCATTGAAAAACGTCCAGAAATGATTGAAGCTACTGACTGAATGAAAGGAGCTGGCATCTCACTCTCTTTGAATCTTCTTTATCATGCTAAGAGGAGCAGGAAAAAGCAAAAAATTTCAGAATTGCACCTTGCAATGCGGAGAAATTACTGTTTGTGCATTTACAATATTCATTGATTTTTGCCATTGAAAAACATCATGTTATTCATATACCAGAAATGTTTGAAGCTACTGACTGAATGAAAGGAGCTGACATCTCACGCTCTTTGAATCTTCTTTATCATGCTAAGAGGAGCAGGAAAAAGCAAAAAATTTCAGAATTGCACCTTGCAATGCGGAGAAATTACTGTTTGTGCATTTACAATATTCATTGATTTTTGCCATTGAAAAACGTCCAGAATTGATTGAAGCTACTGACTGAATGAAAGGAGCTGGCATCTCACTCTCTTTGAATCTTCTTTATCATGCTAAGAGGAGCAGGAAAAAGCAAAAAATTTCAGAATTGCACCTTGCAATGCGGAGAAATTACTGTTTGTGCATTTACAATATTCATTGATTTTTGCCATTGAAAAACATCATGTTATTCATATACCAGAAATGTTTGAAGCTACTGACTGAATGAAAGGAGCTGGCATCTCACTCTCTTTGAATCTTCTTTATCATGCTAAGAGGAGCAGGAAAAAGCAAAAAATTTCAGAATTGCACCTTGCAATGCGGAGAAATTACTGTTTGTGCATTTACAATATTCATTGATTTTTGCCATTGAAAAACATCATGTTATTCATATACCAGAAATGTTTGAAGCTACTGACTGAATGAAAGGAGCTGGCATCTCACTCTCTTTGAATCTTCTTTATCATGCTAAGAGGAGCAGGGAAAAGCAAAAAATTTCAGAATTGCACCTTGCAATGTGGAGAAATTACTGTTTGTGCATTTACAATATTCATTGATTTTTACCATTGAAAAACGTCCAAAAATGATTGAAGCTACTGACTGAATGAAAGGAGCTGGCACCTCACTCTCTTTGAATCTTCTTTATCATGCTAAGAGGAGCAGGAAAAAGCAAAAAAATTCAGAATTGCACCTTGCAATGCGGAGAAATTACTGTTTGTGCATTTACAATATTCATTGATTTTTGCCATTGAAAAACGTCCAGAAATGATTGAAAGTACTGACTGAATGAAAGGAGCTGGCATCTCACTCTCTTTGAATCTTCTTTATCATGCTAAGAGGAGCAGGAAAAAGCAAAAAATTTCAGAATTGCACCTTGCAATGCGGAGAAATTACTGTTTGTGCATTTACAATATTCATTGATTTTTGGCTTTGAAAAACGTCCAGAAATGATTGAAGCTACTGACTGAATGAAAGGAGCTGGCATCTCACTCTCTTTGAATCTTCTTTATCATGCTAAGGGGAGCAGGAAAAAGTAAAAAATTTCAGAATTGCACCTTGCAATGCGGAGAAATTACAGTTTGTGCATTTACAATATTCATTGATTTTTGCCATTGAAAAACATCCAGAAATGATTGAAGCTACTGACTGAATGAAAGGAGCTGGCATCTCACTCTCTTTGAATCTTCTTTATCATGCTAAGAGGAGCAGGAATAAGCAAAAAATTTCAGAATTGCACCTTGCAATGCGGAGAAATTACTGTTTGTGCATTTACAATATTCATTGATTTTTGCCATTGAAAAACGTCCAGAAATGATTGAAAGTACTGACTGAATGAAAGGAGCTGGCATCTCACTCTCTTTGAATCTTCTTTATCATGCTAAGAGGAGCAGGAAAAAGCAAAAAATTTCAGAATTGCACCTTGCAATGCGGAGAAATTACTGTTTGTGCATTTACAATATTCATTGATTTTTGCCATTGAAAAACGTCCAGAAATGATTGAAGCTACTGACTGAATGAAAGGAGCTGGCATCTCACTCTCTTTGAATCTTCTTTATCATGCTAAGAGGAGCAGGAAAAAGCAAAAAATTTCAGAATTGCACCTTGCAATGCGGAGAAATTACTGTTTGTGCATTTACAATATTCATTGATTTTTGCCATTGAAAAACATCATGTTATTCATATACCAGAAATGTTTGAAGCTACTGACTGAATGAAAGGAGCTGGCATCTCACTCTCTTTGAATCTTCATTATCATGCTAAGAGGAGCAGGAAAAAGCAAAAAATTTCAGAATTGCACCTTGCAATGTGGAGAAATTACTGTTTGTGCATTTACAATATTCATTGATTTTTAACAATGAAAAACGTCCAGAAATGATTGAATCTACTGACTGAATGAAAGTAGCTGGCATCTCACTCTCTTTGAATCTTCTTTATCATGCTAAGAGGAGCAGGAAAAAGCAAAAAATTTCAGAATTGCACCTTGCAATGCGGAGAAATTACTGTTTGTGCATTTACAATATTCATTGATTTTTGCCATTGAAAAACATCATGTTATTCATATACCAGAAATGTTTGAAGCTACTGACTGAATGAAAGGAGCTGGCATCTCACTCTCTTTGAATCTTCTTTATCATGCTAAGAGGAGCAGGAAAAAGCAAAAAATTTCAGAATTGCACCTTGCAATGCGGAGAAATTACTGTTTGTGCATTTACAATATTCATTGATTTTTGCCATTGAAAAACATCATGTTATTCATATACCAGAAATGTTTGAAGCTACTGACTGAATGAAAGGAGCTGGCATCTCACTCTCTTTGAATCTTCTTTATCATGCTAAGAGGAGCAGGAAAAAGCAAAAAATTTCAGAATTGCACCTTGCAATGCGGAGAAATTACTGTTTGTGCATTTACAATATTCATTGATTTTTGCCATTGAAAAACATCATGTTATTCATATACCAGAAATGTTTGAAGCTACTGACTGAATGAAAGGAGCTGGCATCTCACTCTCTTTGAATCTTCTTTATCATGCTAAGAGGAGCAGGGAAAAGCAAAAAATTTCAGAATTGCACCTTGCAATGTGGAGAAATTACTGTTTGTGCATTTACAATATTCATTGATTTTTACCATTGAAAAACGTCCAAAAATGATTGAAGCTACTGACTGAATGAAAGGAGCTGGCACCTCACTCTCTTTGAATCTTCTTTATCATGCTAAGAGGAGCGGGAAAAAGCAAAAAAATTCAGAATTGCACCTTGCAATGCGGAGAAATTACTGTTTGTGCATTTACAATATTCATTGATTTTTGCCATTGAAAAACGTCCAGAAATGATTGAAAGTACTGACTGAATGAAAGGAGCTGGCATCTCACTCTCTTTGAATCTTCTTTATCATGCTAAGAGGAGCAGGAAAAAGCAAAAAATTTCAGAATTGCACCTTGCAATGCGGAGAAATTACTGTTTGTGCATTTACAATATTCATTGATTTTTGGCATTGAAAAACGTCCAGAAATGATTGAAGCTACTGACTGAATGAAAGGAGCTGGCATCTCACTCTCTTTGAATCTTCTTTATCATGCTAAGGGGAGCAGGAAAAAGTAAAAAATTTCAGAATTGCACCTTGCAATGCGGAGAAATTACAGTTTGTGCATTTACAATATTCATTGATTTTTGCCATTGAAAAACATCCAGAAATGATTGAAGCTACTGACTGAATGAAAGGAGCTGGCATCTCACTCTCTTTGAATCTTCTTTATCATGCTAAGAGGAGCAGGAATAAGCAAAAAATTTCAGAATTGCACCTTGCAATGCGGAGAAATTACTGTTTGTGCATTTACAATATTCATTGATTTTTGCCATTGAAAAACGTCCAGAAATGATTGAAAGTACTGACTGAATGAAAGGAGCTGGCATCTCACTCTCTTTGAATCTTCTTTATCATGCTAAGAGGAGCAGGAAAAAGCAAAAAATTTCAGAATTGCACCTTGCAATGCGGAGAAATTACTGTTTGTGCATTTACAATATTCATTGATTTTTGCCATTGAAAAACGTCCAGAAATGATTGAAGCTACTGACTGAATGAAAGGAGCTGGCATCTCACTCTCTTTGAATCTTCTTTATCATGCTAAGAGGAGCAGGAAAAAGTAAAAAATTTCAGAATTGCACCTTGCAATGCGGAGAAATTACAGTTTGTGCATTTACAATATTCATTGATTTTTGCCATTGAAAAACATCCAGAAATGATTGAAGCTACTGACTGAATGAAAGGAGCTGGCATCTCACTCTCTTTGAATCTTCTTTATCATGCTAAGAGGAGCAGGAAAAAGCAAAAAATTTCAGAATTGCACCTTGCAATGCGGAGAAATTACTGTTTGTGCATTTACAATATTCATTGATTTTTGCCATTGAAAAACATCATGTTATTCATATACCAGAAATGTTTGAAGCTACTGACTGAATGAAAGGAGCTGGCATCTCACTCTCTTTGAATCTTCATTATCATGCTAAGAGGAGCAGGAAAAAGCAAAAAATTTCAGAATTGCACCTTGCAATGTGGAGAAATTACTGTTTGTGCATTTACAATATTCATTGATTTTTAACAATGAAAAACGTCCAGAAATGATTGAATCTACTGACTGAATGAAAGTAGCTGGCATCTCACTCTCTTTGAATCTTCTTTATCATGCTAAGAGGAGCAGGAAAAAGCAAAAAATTTCAGAATTGCACCTTGCAATGCGGAGAAATTACTGTTTGTGCATTTACAATATTCATTGATTTTTGCCATTGAAAAACATCATGTTATTCATATACCAGAAATGTTTGAAGCTACTGACTGAATGAAAGGAGCTGGCATCTCACTCTCTTTGAATCTTCTTTATCATGCTAAGAGGAGCAGGAAAAAGCAAAAAATTTCAGAATTGCACCTTGCAATGCGGAGAAATTACTGTTTGTGCATTTACAATATTCATTGATTTTTGCCATTGAAAAACATCATGTTATTCATATACCAGAAATGTTTGAAGCTACTGACTGAATGAAAGGAGCTGGCATCTCACTCTCTTTGAATCTTCTTTATCATGCTAAGAGGAGCAGGAAAAAGCAAAAAATTTCAGAATTGCACCTTGCAATGTGGAGAAATTACTGTTTGTGCATTTACAATATTCATTGATTTTTACCATTGAAAAACGTCCAGAAATGATTGAAGCTACTGACTGAATGAAAGTAGCTGGCATCTCACTCTCTTTGAATCTTCTTTATCATACTAAGAGGAGCAGGAAAAAGCAAAAAATTTCAGACTTGCACCTTGCAATGCGGAGAAATTACTGTTTGTGCATTTACAATATTCATTGATTTTTGCCATTGAAAAACATCATGTTATTCATATACCAGAAATGTTTGAAGCTACTGACTGAATGAAAGGAGCTGGCATCTCACTCTCTTTGAATCTTCTTTATCATGCTAAGAGGAGCAGGAAAAAGCAAAAAATTTCAGAATTGCACCTTGCAATGCGGAGAAATTACTGTTTGTGCATTTACAATATTCATTGATTTTTGCCATTGAAAAACGTCCAGAAATGATTGAAGCTACTGACTGAATGAAAGGAGCTGGCATCTCACTCTCTTTGAATCTTCTTTATCATGCTAAGAGGAGCAGGAAAAAGCAAAAAATTTCAGAATTGCACCTTGCAATGCGGAGAAATTACTGTTTGTGCATTTACAATATTCATTGATTTTTGCCATTGAAAAACGTCCAGAAATGATTGAAGCTACTGACTGAATGAAAGGAGCTGGCATCTCACTCTCTTTGAATCTTCTTTATCATGCTAAGAGGAGCAGGAAAAAGCAAAAAATTTCAGAATTGCACCTTGCAATGCGGAGAAATTACTGTTTGTGCATTTACAATATTCATTGATTTTTGCCATTGAAAAACATCATGTTATTCATATACCAGAAATGTTTGAAGCTACTGACTGAATGAAAGGAGCTGGCATCTCACTCTCTTTGAATCTTCTTTATCATGCTAAGAGGAGCAGGAAAAAGCAAAAAATTTCAGAATTGCACCTTGCAATGCGGAGAAATTACTGTTTGTGCATTTACAATATTCATTGATTTTTGCCATTGAAAAACGTCCAGAAATGATTGAAGCTACTGACTGAATGAAAGGAGCTGGCATCTCACTCTCTTTGAATCTTGTTTATCATGCTAAGAGGAGCAGGAAAAAGCAAAAAATTTCAGAATTGCACCTTGCAATGCGGAGAAATTACTGTTTGTGCATTTACAATATTCATTGATTTTTGCCATTGAAAAACATCATGTTATTCATATACCAGAAATGATTGAAGCTACTGACTGAATGAAAGGAGCTGGCATCTCACTCTCTTTGAATCTTCTTTATCATGCTAAGAGGAGCAGGAAAAAGTAAAAAATTTCAGAATTGCACCTTGCAATGCGGAGAAATTACTGTTTGTGCATTTATAATATTCAATGATTTTTGCCATTGAAAAACGTCCAGAAATGATTGAAGCTACTGACTGAACGAAAGGAGCTGGCATCTCACTCTCTTTGAATCTTCTTTATCATGCTAAGAGGAGCAGGAAAAAACAAAAAATTTCAGAATTGCACCTTGCAATGCGGAGAAATTACTGTTTGTGCATTTACAATATTCATTGATTTTTGCCATTGAAAAACGTCCAGAAATGATTGAAGCTACTGACTGAATGAAAGGAGCTGGCATCTCACTCTCTTTGAATCTTCTTTATCATGCTAAGAGGAGCAGGAAAAAGCAAATAATTTCAGAATTGCACCTTGCAATGCGGAGAAATTACTGTTTGTGCATTTACAATATTCATTGATTTTTGCCTTTGAAAAACATCATGTTATTCATATACCAGAAATGTTTGAAGCTACTGACTGAATGAAAGGAGCTGACATCTCACGCTCTTTGAATCTTCTTTATCATGCTAAGAGGAGCAGGAAAAAGCAAAACATTTCAGAATTGCACCTTGCAATGCCGAGAAATTACTGTTTGTGCATTTACAATATTCATTGATTTTTGCCATTGAAAAACGTCCAGAAATGATTGAAGCTACTGACTGAATGAAAGGAGCTGGCATCTCACTCTCTTTGAATCTTCTTTATCATGCTAAGGGGAGCAGGAAAAAGTAAAAAATTTCAGAATTGCACCTTGCAATGCGGAGAAATTACAGTTTGTGCATTTACAATATTCATTGATTTTTGCCATTGAAAAACATCCAGAAATGATTGAAGCTACTGACTGAATGAAAGGAGCTGGCATCTCACTCTCTTTGAATCTTCTTTATCATGCTAAGAGGAGCAGGAATAAGCAAAAAATTTCAGAATTGCACCTTGCAATGCGGAGAAATTACTGTTTGTGCATTTACAATATTCATTGATTTTTGCCATTGAAAAACGTCCAGAAATGATTGAAAGTACTGACTGAATGAAAGGAGCTGGCATCTCACTCTCTTTGAATCTTCTTTATCATGCTAAGAGGAGCAGGAAAAAGCAAAAAATTTCAGAATTGCACCTTGCAATGCGGAGAAATTACTGTTTGTGCATTTACAATATTCATTGATTTTTGCCATTGAAAAACGTCCAGAAATGATTGAAGCTACTGACTGAATGAAAGGAGCTGGCATCTCACTCTCTTTGAATCTTCTTTATCATGCTAAGAGGAGCAGGAAAAAGTAAAAAATTTCAGAATTGCACCTTGCAATGCGGAGAAATTACAGTTTGTGCATTTACAATATTCATTGATTTTTGCCATTGAAAAACATCCAGAAATGATTGAAGCTACTGACTGAATGAAAGGAGCTGGCATCTCACTCTCTTTGAATCTTCTTTATCATGCTAAGAGGAGCAGGAAAAAGCAAAAAATTTCAGAATTGCACCTTGCAATGCGGAGAAATTACTGTTTGTGCATTTACAATATTCATTGATTTTTGCCATTGAAAAACATCATGTTATTCATATACCAGAAATGTTTGAAGCTACTGACTGAATGAAAGGAGCTGGCATCTCACTCTCTTTGAATCTTCATTATCATGCTAAGAGGAGCAGGAAAAAGCAAAAAATTTCAGAATTGCACCTTGCAATGTGGAGAAATTACTGTTTGTGCATTTACAATATTCATTGATTTTTAACAATGAAAAACGTCCAGAAATGATTGAATCTACTGACTGAATGAAAGTAGCTGGCATCTCACTCTCTTTGAATCTTCTTTATCATGCTAAGAGGAGCAGGAAAAAGCAAAAAATTTCAGAATTGCACCTTGCAATGCGGAGAAATTACTGTTTGTGCATTTACAATATTCATTGATTTTTGCCATTGAAAAACATCATGTTATTCATATACCAGAAATGTTTGAAGCTACTGACTGAATGAAAGGAGCTGGCATCTCACTCTCTTTGAATCTTCTTTATCATGCTAAGAGGAGCAGGAAAAAGCAAAAAATTTCAGAATTGCACCTTGCAATGCGGAGAAATTACTGTTTGTGCATTTACAATATTCATTGATTTTTGCCATTGAAAAACATCATGTTATTCATATACCAGAAATGTTTGAAGCTACTGACTGAATGAAAGGAGCTGGCATCTCACTCTCTTTGAATCTTCTTTATCATGCTAAGAGGAGCAGGAAAAAGCAAAAAATTTCAGAATTGCACCTTGCAATGTGGAGAAATTACTGTTTGTGCATTTACAATATTCATTGATTTTTACCATTGAAAAACGTCCAGAAATGATTGAAGCTACTGACTGAATGAAAGTAGCTGGCATCTCACTCTCTTTGAATCTTCTTTATCATACTAAGAGGAGCAGGAAAAAGCAAAAAATTTCAGACTTGCACCTTGCAATGCGGAGAAATTACTGTTTGTGCATTTACAATATTCATTGATTTTTGCCATTGAAAAACATCATGTTATTCATATACCAGAAATGTTTGAAGCTACTGACTGAATGAAAGGAGCTGGCATCTCACTCTCTTTGAATCTTCTTTATCATGCTAAGAGGAGCAGGAAAAAGCAAAAAATTTCAGAATTGCACCTTGCAATGCGGAGAAATTACTGTTTGTGCATTTACAATATTCATTGATTTTTGCCATTGAAAAACGTCCAGAAATGATTGAAGCTACTGACTGAATGAAAGGAGCTGGCATCTCACTCTCTTTGAATCTTCTTTATCATGCTAAGAGGAGCAGGAAAAAGCAAAAAATTTCAGAATTGCACCTTGCAATGCGGAGAAATTACTGTTTGTGCATTTACAATATTCATTGATTTTTGCCATTGAAAAACGTCCAGAAATGATTGAAGCTACTGACTGAATGAAAGGAGCTGGCATCTCACTCTCTTTGAATCTTCTTTATCATGCTAAGAGGAGCAGGAAAAAGCAAAAAATTTCAGAATTGCACCTTGCAATGCGGAGAAATTACTGTTTGTGCATTTACAATATTCATTGATTTTTGCCATTGAAAAACATCATGTTATTCATATACCAGAAATGTTTGAAGCTACTGACTGAATGAAAGGAGCTGGCATCTCACTCTCTTTGAATCTTCTTTATCATGCTAAGAGGAGCAGGAAAAAGCAAAAAATTTCAGAATTGCACCTTGCAATGCGGAGAAATTACTGTTTGTGCATTTACAATATTCATTGATTTTTGCCATTGAAAAACGTCCAGAAATGATTGAAGCTACTGACTGAATGAAAGGAGCTGGCATCTCACTCTCTTTGA
This sequence comes from Phyllobates terribilis, assembly GCF_046119375.1. Lineage (NCBI taxonomy): Eukaryota > Metazoa > Chordata > Amphibia > Anura > Dendrobatidae > Phyllobates > Phyllobates terribilis. The sequence continues at coordinate 341,182 of NW_027363823.1, read as the reverse complement.
ATCTTGTTTATCATGCTAAGAGGAGCAGGAAAAAGCAAAAAATTTCAGAATTGCACCTTGCAATGCGGAGAAATTACTGTTTGTGCATTTACAATATTCATTGATTTTTGCCATTGAAAAACATCATGTTATTCATATACCAGAAATGATTGAAGCTACTGACTGAATGAAAGGAGCTGGCATCTCACTCTCTTTGAATCTTCTTTATCATGCTAAGAGGAGCAGGAAAAAGTAAAAAATTTCAGAATTGCACCTTGCAATGCGGAGAAATTACTGTTTGTGCATTTATAATATTCAATGATTTTTGCCATTGAAAAACGTCCAGAAATGATTGAAGCTACTGACTGAACGAAAGGAGCTGGCATCTCACTCTCTTTGAATCTTCTTTATCATGCTAAGAGGAGCAGGAAAAAACAAAAAATTTCAGAATTGCACCTTGCAATGCGGAGAAATTACTGTTTGTGCATTTACAATATTCATTGATTTTTGCCATTGAAAAACGTCCAGAAATGATTGAAGCTACTGACTGAATGAAAGGAGCTGGCATCTCACTCTCTTTGAATCTTCTTTATCATGCTAAGAGGAGCAGGAAAAAGCAAATAATTTCAGAATTGCACCTTGCAATGCGGAGAAATTACTGTTTGTGCATTTACAATATTCATTGATTTTTGCCTTTGAAAAACATCATGTTATTCATATACCAGAAATGTTTGAAGCTACTGACTGAATGAAAGGAGCTGACATCTCACGCTCTTTGAATCTTCTTTATCATGCTAAGAGGAGCAGGAAAAAGCAAAACATTTCAGAATTGCACCTTGCAATGCCGAGAAATTACTGTTTGTGCATTTACAATATTCATTGATTTTTGCCATTGAAAAACGTCCAGAAATGATTGAAGCTACTGACTGAATGAAAGGAGCTGGCATCTCACTCTCTTTGAATCTTCTTTATCATGCTAAGAGGAGCAGGAAAAAGCAAAAAATTTCAGAATTGCACCTTGCAATGCCGAGAAATTACTGTTTGTGCATTTACAATATTCATTGATTTTTGCCATTGAAAAACATCATGTTATTCATATACCAGAAATGTTTGAAGCTACTGACTGAATGAAAGGAGCTGGCATCTCACTCTCTTTGAATCTTCATTATCATGCTAAGAGGAGCAGGAAAAAGCAAAAAATTTCAGAATTGCACCTTGCGATGCGGAGAAATTACTGTTTGTGCATTTACAATATTCATTGATTTTTGCCATTGAAAAATATGTTATTCATATACCAGAAATGTTTGAAGCTACTGACTGAATGAAAGGAGCTGGCACCTCACTCTCTTTGAATCTTCTTTATCATGCTAAGAGGAGCGGGAAAAAGCAAAAAAATTCAGAATTGCACCTTGCAATGCGGAGAAATTACTGTTTGTGCATTTACAATATTCATTGATTTTTGCCATTGAAAAACGTCCAGAAATGATTGAAAGTACTGACTGAATGAAAGGAGCTGGCATCTCACTCTCTTTGAATCTTCTTTATCATGCTAAGAGGAGCAGGAAAAAGCAAAAAATTTCAGAATTGCACCTTGCAATGCGGAGAAATTACTGTTTGTGCATTTACAATATTCATTGATTTTTGCCATTGAAAAACGTCCAGAAATGATTGAAGCTACTGACTGAATGAAAGGAGCTGGCATCTCACTCTCTTTGAATCTTCTTTATCATGCTAAGAGGAGCAGGAAAAAGTAAAAAATTTCAGAATTGCACCTTGCAATGCGGAGAAATTACAGTTTGTGCATTTACAATATTCATTGATTTTTGCCATTGAAAAACATCCAGAAATGATTGAAGCTACTGACTGAATGAAAGGAGCTGGCATCTCACTCTCTTTGAATCTTCTTTATCAGGCTAAGAGGAGCAGGAAAAAGCAAAAAATTTCAGAATTGCACCTTGCAATGCGGAGAAATTACTGTTTGTGCATTTACAATATTCATTGATTTTTGCCATTGAAAAACATCATGTTATTCATATACCAGAAATGTTTGAAGCTACTGACTGAATGAAAGGAGCTGGCATCTCACTATCTTTGAATCTTCATTATCATGCTAAGAGGAGCAGGAAAAAGCAAAAAATTTCAGAATTGCACCTTGCAATGTGGAGAAATTACTGTTTGTGCATTTACAATATTCATTGATTTTTAACAATGAAAAACGTCCAGAAATGATTGAATCTACTGACTGAATGAAAGTAGCTGGCATCTCACTCTCTTTGAATCTTCTTTATCATGCTAAGAGGAGCAGGAAAAAGCAAAAAATTTCAGAATTGCACCTTGCAATGCGGAGAAATTACTGTTTGTGCATTTACAATATTCATTGATTTTTGCCATTGAAAAACATCATGTTATTCATATACCAGAAATGTTTGAAGCTACTGACTGAATGAAAGGAGCTGGCATCTCACTCTCTTTGAATCTTCTTTATCATGCTAAGAGGAGCAGGAAAAAGCAAAAAATTTCAGAATTGCACCTTGCAATGCGGAGAAATTACTGTTTGTGCATTTACAATATTCATTGATTTTTGCCATTGAAAAACATCATGTTATTCATATACCAGAAATGTTTGAAGCTACTGACTGAATGAAAGGAGCTGGCATCTCACTCTCTTTGAATCTTCTTTATCATGCTAAGAGGAGCAGGAAAAAGCAAAAAATTTCAGAATTGCACCTTGCAATGTGGAGAAATTACTGTTTGTGCATTTACAATATTCATTGATTTTTACCATTGAAAAACGTCCAGAAATGATTGAAGCTACTGACTGAATGAAAGTAGCTGGCATCTCACTCTCTTTGAATCTTCTTTATCATACTAAGAGGAGCAGGAAAAAGCAAAAAATTTCAGACTTGCACCTTGCAATGCGGAGAAATTACTGTTTGTGCATTTACAATATTCATTGATTTTTGCCATTGAAAAACATCATGTTATTCATATACCAGAAATGTTTGAAGCTACTGACTGAATGAAAGGAGCTGGCATCTCACTCTCTTTGAATCTTCTTTATCATGCTAAGAGGAGCAGGAAAAAGCAAAAAATTTCAGAATTGCACCTTGCAATGCGGAGAAATTACTGTTTGTGCATTTACAATATTCATTGATTTTTGCCATTGAAAAACGTCCAGAAATGATTGAAGCTACTGACTGAATGAAAGGAGCTGGCATCTCACTCTCTTTGAATCTTCTTTATCATGCTAAGAGGAGCAGGAAAAAGCAAAAAATTTCAGAATTGCACCTTGCAATGCGGAGAAATTACTGTTTGTGCATTTACAATATTCATTGATTTTTGCCATTGAAAAACGTCCAGAAATGATTGAAGCTACTGACTGAATGAAAGGAGCTGGCATCTCACTCTCTTTGAATCTTCTTTATCATGCTAAGAGGAGCAGGAAAAAGCAAAAAATTTCAGAATTGCACCTTGCAATGCGGAGAAATTACTGTTTGTGCATTTACAATATTCATTGATTTTTGCCATTGAAAAACATGTTATTCATATACCAGAAATGTTTGAAGCTACTGACTGAATGAAAGGAGCTGGCATCTCACTCTCTTTGAATCTTCTTTATCATGCTAAGAGGAGCAGGAAAAAGCAAAAAATTTCAGAATTGCACGTTGCAATGCGGAGAAATTACTGTTTGTGCATTTACAATATTCATTGATTTTTGCCATTGAAAAACGTCCAGAAATGATTGAAGCTACTGACTGAATGAAAGGAGCTGGCATCTCACTCTCTTTGAATCTTGTTTATCATGCTAAGAGGAGCAGGAAAAAGCAAAAAATTTCAAAATTGCACCTTGCAATGCGGAGAAATTACTGTTTGTGCATTTACAATATTCATTGATTTTTGCCATTGAAAAACATCATGTTATTCATATACCAGAAATGATTGAAGCTACTGACTGAATGAAAGGAGCTGGCATCTCACACTCTTTGAATCTTCTTTATCATGCTAAGAGGAGCAGGAAAAAGTAAAAAATTTCAGAATTGCACCTTGCAATGCGGAGAAATTACTGTTTGTGCATTTATAATATTCAATGATTTTTGCCATTGAAAAACGTCCAGAAATGATTGAAGCTACTGACTGAACGAAAGGAGCTGGCATCTCACTCTCTTTGAATCTTCTTTATCATGCTAAGAGGAGCAGGAAAAAGCAAATAATTTCAGAATTGCACCTTGCAATGCGGAGAAATTACTGTTTGTGCATTTACAATATTCATTGATTTTTGCCTTTGAAAAACATCATGTTATTCATATACCAGAAATGTTTGAAGCTACTGACTGAATGAAAGGAGCTGACATCTCACGCTCTTTGAATCTTCTTTATCATGCTAAGAGGAGCAGGAAAAAGCAAAACATTTCAGAATTGCACCTTGCAATGCGGAGAAATTACTGTTTGTGCATTTACAATATTCATTGATTTTTGCCATTGAAAAACGTCCAGAAATGATTGAAGCTACTGACTGAATGAAAGGAGCTGGCATCTCACTCTCTTTGAATCTTCTTTATCATGCTAAGAGGAGCAGGAAAAAGCAAAAAATTTCAGAATTGCACCTTGCAATGCGGAGAAATTACTGTTTGTGCATTTACAATATTCATTGATTTTTGCCATTGAAAAACATCATGTTATTCATATACCAGAAATGTTTGAAGCTACTGACTGAATGAAAGGAGCTGGCATCTCACTCTCTTTGAATCTTCTTTATCATGCTAAGAGGAGCAGGAAAAAGCAAAAAATTTCAGAATTGCACCTTGCAATGCGGAGAAATTACTGTTTGTGCATTTACAATATTCATTGATTTTTGCCATTGAAAAACGTCCAGAAATGATTGAAGCTACTGACTGAATGAAAGGAGCTGGCATCTCACTCTCTTTGAATCTTCTTTATCATGCTAAGAGGAGCAGGAAAAAGCAAAAAATTTCAGAATTGCACCTTGCAATGCGGAGAAATTACTGTTTGTGCATTTACAATATTCATTGATTTTTGCCATTGAAAAACATCATGTTATTCATATACCAGAAATGTTTGAAGCTACTGACTGAATGAAAGGAGCTGACATCTCACGCTCTTTGAATCTTCTTTATCATGCTAAGAGGAGCAGGAAAAAGCAAAAAATTTCAGAATTGCACCTTGCAATGCGGAGAAATTACTGTTTGTGCATTTACAATATTCATTGATTTTTGCCATTGAAAAACGTCCAGAAATGATTGAAGCTACTGACTGAATGAAAGGAGCTGGCATCTCACTCTCTTTGAATCTTCTTTATCATGCTAAGAGGAGCAGGAAAAAGCAAAAAATTTCAGAATTGCACCTTGCAATGCGGAGAAATTACTGTTTGTGCATTTACAATATTCATTGATTTTTGCCATTGAAAAACATCATGTTATTCATATACCAGAAATGTTTGAAGCTACTGACTGAATGAAAGGAGCTGGCATCTCACTCTCTTTGAATCTTCTTTATCATGCTAAGAGGAGCAGGAAAAAGCAAAAAATTTCAGAATTGCACCTTGCAATGCGGAGAAATTACTGTTTGTGCATTTACAATATTCATTGATTTTTGCCATTGAAAAACATCATGTTATTCATATACCAGAAATGTTTGAAGCTACTGACTGCATGAAAGGAGCTGGCATCTCACTCTCTTTGAATCTTCTTTATCATGCTAAGAGGAGCAGGAAAAAGCAAAAAATTTCAGAATTGCACCTTGCAATGCGGAGAAATTACTGTTTGTGCATATACAATATTCATTGATTTTTGTCATTGAAAAACGTCCAGAAATGATTGAAGCTACTGACTGAATGAAAGGAGCTGGCATCTCACTCTCTTTGAATCTTCTTTATCATGCTAAGAGGAGCAGGAAAAAGCAAAACATTTCAGAATTGCACCTTGCAATGCGGAGAAATTACTGTTTGTGCATTTACAATATTCATTGATTTTTGCCATTGAAAAACGTCCAGAAATGATTGAAGCTACTGACTGAATGAAAGGAGCTGGCATCTCACTCTCTTTGAATCTTCTTTATCATGCTAAGAGGAGCAGGAAAAAGCAAAAAATTTCAGAATTGCACCTTGCAATGCGGAGAAATTACTGTTTGTGCATTTACAATATTCATTGATTTTTGCCATTGAAAAACGTCCAGAAATGATTGAAGCTACTGACTGAATGAAAGGAGCTGGCATCTCACTCTCTTTGAATCTTCTTTATCATGCTAAGAGGAGCAGGAAAAAGCAAAAAATTTCAGAATTGCACCTTGCAATGCGGAGAAATTACTGTTTGTGCATTTACAATATTCATTGATTTTTGCCATTGAAAAACATCATGTTATTCATATACCAGAAATGTTTGAAGCTACTGACTGAATGAAAGGAGCTGGCATCTCACTCTCTTTGAATCTTCTTTATCATGCTAAGAGGAGCAGGAAAAAGCAAAAAATTTCAGAATTGCACCTTGCAATGCGGAGAAATTACTGTTTGTGCATTTACAATATTCATTGATTTTTGCCATTGAAAAACGTCCAGAAATGATTGAAGCTACTGACTGAATGAAAGGAGCTGGCATCTCACTCTCTTTGAATCTTGTTTATCATGCTAAGAGGAGCAGGAAAAAGCAAAAAATTTCAGAATTGCACCTTGCAATGCGGAGAAATTACTGTTTGTGCATTTACAATATTCATTGATTTTTGCCATTGAAAAACATCATGTTATTCATATACCAGAAATGATTGAAGCTACTGACTGAATGAAAGGAGCTGGCATCTCACTCTCTTTGAATCTTCTTTATCATGCTAAGAGGAGCAGGAAAAAGTAAAAAATTTCAGAATTGCACCTTGCAATGCGGAGAAATTACTGTTTGTGCATTTATAATATTCAATGATTTTTGCCATTGAAAAACGTCCAGAAATGATTGAAGCTACTGACTGAACGAAAGGAGCTGGCATCTCACTCTCTTTGAATCTTCTTTATCATGCTAAGAGGAGCAGGAAAAAGCAAAAAATTTCAGAATTGCACCTTGCAATGCGGAGAAATTACTGTTTGTGCATTTACAATATTCATTGATTTTTGCCATTGAAAAACGTCCAGAAATGATTGAAGCTACTGACTGAATGAAAGGAGCTGGCATCTCACTCTCTTTGAATCTTCTTTATCATGCTAAGAGGAGCAGGAAAAAGCAAAAAATTTCAGAATTGCACCTTGCAATGCGGAGAAATTACTGTTTGTGCATTTACAATATTCATTGATTTTTGCCATTGAAAAACATCATGTTATTCATATACCAGAAATGTTTGAAGCTACTGACTGAATGAAAGGAGCTGACATCTCACGCTCTTTGAATCTTCTTTATCATGCTAAGAGGAGCAGGAAAAAGCAAAAAAATTCAGAATTGCACCTTGCAATGCGGAGAAATTACTGTTTGTGCATTTACAATATTCATTGATTTTTGCCATTGAAAAACGTCCAGAATTGATTGAAGCTACTGACTGAATGAAAGGAGCTGGCATCTCACTCTCTTTGAATCTTCTTTATCATGCTAAGAGGAGCAGGAAAAAGCAAAAAATTTCAGAATTGCACCTTGCAATGCGGAGAAATTACTGTTTGTGCATTTACAATATTCATTGATTTTTGCCATTGAAAAACATCATGTTATTCATATACCAGAAATGTTTGAAGCTACTGACTGAATGAGAGGAGCTGGCATCTCACTCTCTTTGAATCTTCTTTATCATGCTAAGAGGAGCAGGAAAAAGCAAAAAATTTCAGAATTGCACCTTGCAATGCGGAGAAATTACTGTTTGTGCATTTACAATATTCATTGATTTTTACCATTGAAAAACGTCCAGAAATGATTGAAGCTACTGACTGAATGAAAGGAGCTGGCACCACACTCTCTTTGAATCTTATTTATCATGCTAAGAGGAGCAGGAAAAAGCAAAAAAATTCAGAATTGCACCTTGCAATGCGGAGAAATTACTGTTTGTGCATTTACAATATTCATTGATTTTTGCCATTGAAAAACGTCCAGAAATGATTGAAAGTACTGACTGAATGAAAGGAGCTGGCATCTCACTCTCTTTGAATCTTCTTTATCATGCTAAGAGGAGCAGGAAAAAGCAAAAAATTTCAGAATTGCACCTTGCAATGCGGAGAAATTACTGTTTGTGCATTTACAATATTCATTGATTTTTGCCATTGAAAAACGTCCAGAAATGATTGAAGCTACTGACTGAATGAAAGGAGCTGGCATCTCACTCTCTTTGAATCTTCTTTATCATGCTAAGAGGAGCAGGAAAAAGTAAAAAATTTCAGAATTGCACCTTGCAATGCGGAGAAATTACAGTTTGTGCATTTACAATATTCATTGATTTTTGCCATTGAAAAACATCCAGAAATGATTGAAGCTACTGACTGAATGAAAGGAGCTGGCATCTCACTCTCTTTGAATCTTCTTTATCATGCTAAGAGGAGCAGGAAAAAGCAAAAAATTTCAGAATTGCACCTTGCAATGCGGAGAAATTACTGTTTGTGCATTTACAATATTCATTGATTTTTGCCATTGAAAAACATCATGTTATTCATATACCAGAAATGTTTGAAGCTACTGACTGAATGAAAGGAGCTGGCATCTCACTCTCTTTGAATCTTCATTATCATGCTAAGAGGAGCAGGAAAAAGCAAAAAATTTCAGAATTGCACCTTGCAATGCGGAGAAATTACTGTTTGTGCATTTACAATATTCATTGATTTTTGCCATTGAAAAACATGTTATTCATATACCAGAAATGTTTGAAGCTACTGACTGAATGAAAGGAGCTGGCACCTCACTCTCTTTGAATCTTCTTTATCATGCTAAGAGGAGCAGGAAAAAGCAAAAAATTTCAGAATTGCACCTTGCAATGTGGAGAAATTACTGTTTGTGCATTTACAATATTCATTGATTTTTACCATTGAAAAACGTCCAGAAATTATTGAAGCTACTGACTGAATGAAAGTAGCTGGCATCTCACTCTCTTTGAATCTTCTTTATCATACTAAGAGGAGCAGGAAAAAGCAAAAAATTTCAGACTTGCACCTTGCAATGCGGAGAAATTACTGTTTGTGCATTTACAATATTCATTGATTTTTGCCATTGAAAAACATCATGTTATTCATATACCAGAAATGTTTGAAGCTACTGACTGAATGAAAGGAGCTGGCATCTCACTCTCTTTGAATCTTCTTTATCATGCTAAGAGGAGCAGGAAAAAGCAAAAAATTTCAGAATTGCACCTTGCAATGCGGAGAAATTACTGTTTGTGCATTTACAATATTCATTGATTTTTGCCATTGAAAAACGTCCAGAAATGATTGAAGCTACTGACTGAATGAAAGGAGCTGGCATCTCACTCTCTTTGAATCTTCTTTATCATGCTAAGAGGAGCAGGAAAAAGCAAAAAATTTCAGAATTGCACCTTGCAATGCGGAGAAATTACTGTTTGTGCATTTACAATATTCATTGATTTTTGCCATTGAAAAACGTCCAGAAATGATTGAAGCTACTGACTGAATGAAAGGAGCTGGCATCTCACTCTCTTTGAATCTTCTTTATCATGCTAAGAGGAGCAGGAAAAAGCAAAAAATTTCAGAATTGCACCTTGCAATGCGGAGAAATTACTGTTTGTGCATTTACAATATTCATTGATTTTTGCCATTGAAAAACATCATGTTATTCATATACCAGAAATGTTTGAAGCTACTGACTGAATGAAAGGAGCTGGCATCTCACTCTCTTTGAATCTTCTTTATCATGCTAAGAGGAGCAGGAAAAAGCAAAAAATTTCAGAATTGCACCTTGCAATGCGGAGAAATTACTGTTTGTGCATTTACAATATTCATTGATTTTTGCCATTGAAAAACATCCAGAAATGATTGAAGCTACTGACTGAATGAAAGGAGCTGGCATCTCACTCTCTTTGAATCTTGTTTATCATGCTAAGAGGAGCAGGAAAAAGCAAAAAATTTCAGAATTGCACCTTGCAATGCGGAGAAATTACTGTTTGTGCATTTACAATATTCATTGATTTTTGCCATTGAAAAACATCATGTTATTCATATACCAGAAATGATTGAAGCTACTGACTGAATGAAAGGAGCTGGCATCTCACTCTCTTTGAATCTTCTTTATCATGCTAAGAGGAGCAGGAAAAAGTAAAAAATTTCAGAATTGCACCTTGCAATGCGGAGAAATTACTGTTTGTGCATTTATAATATTCAATGATTTTTGCCATTGAAAAACGTCCAGAAATGATTGAAGCTACTGACTGAACGAAAGGAGCTGGCATCTCACTCTCTTTGAATCTTCTTTATCATGCTAAGAGGAGCAGGAAAAAGCAAAAAATTTCAGAATTGCACCTTGCAATGCGGAGAAATTACTGTTTGTGCATTTACAATATTCATTGATTTTTGCCATTGAAAAACGTCCAGAAATGATTGAAGCTACTGACTGAATGAAAGGAGCTGGCATCTCACTCTCTTTGAATCTTCTTTATCATGCTAAGAGGAGCAGGAAAAAGCAAATAATTTCAGAATTGCACCTTGCAATGCGGAGAAATTACTGTTTGTGCATTTACAATATTCATTGATTTTTGCCTTTGAAAAACATCATGTTATTCATATACCAGAAATGTTTGAAGCTACTGACTGAATGAAAGGAGCTGACATCTCACGCTCTTTGAATCTTCTTTATCATGCTAAGAGGAGCAGGAAAAAGCAAAACATTTCAGAATTGCACCTTGCAATGCGGAGAAATTACTGTTTGTGCATTTACAATATTCATTGATTTTTGCCATTGAAAAACGTCCAGAAATGATTGAAGCTACTGACTGAATGAAAGGAGCTGGCATCTCACTCTCTTTGAATCTTCTTTATCATGCTAAGAGGAGCAGGAAAAAGCAAAAAATTTCAGAATTGCACCTTGCAATGCGGAGAAATTACTGTTTGTGCATTTACAATATTCATTGATTTTTGCCATTGAAAAACATCATGTTATTCATATACCAGAAATGTTTGAAGCTACTGACTGAATAAAAGGAGCTGGCATCTCACTCTCTTTGAATCTTCTTTATCATGCTAAGAGGAGCAGGAAAAAGCAAAAAATTTCAGAATTGCACCTTGCAATGCGGAGAAATTACTGTTTGTGCATTTACAATATTCATTGATTTTTGCCATTGAAAAACGTCCAGAAATGATTGAAGCTCCTGACTGAATGAAAGGAGCTGGCATCTCACTCTCTTTGAATCTTCTTTATCATGCTAAGAGGAGCAGGAAAAAGCAAAAAATTTCAGAATTGCACCTTGCAATGCGGAGAAATTACTGTTTGTGCATTTACAATATTCATTGATTTTTGCCATTGAAAAACATCATGTTATTCATATACCAGAAATGTTTGAAGCTACTGACTGAATGAAAGGAGCTGACATCTCACGCTCTTTGAATCTTCTTTATCATGCTAAGAGGAGCAGGAAAAAGCAAAAAATTTCAGAATTGCACCTTGCAATGCGGAGAAATTACTGTTTGTGCATTTACAATATTCATTGATTTTTGCCATTGAAAAACGTCCAGAAATGATTGAAGCTACTGACTGAATGAAAGGAGCTGGCATCTCACTCTCTTTGAATCTTCTTTATCATGCTAAGAGGAGCAGGAAAAAGCAAAAAATTTCAGAATTGCACCTTGCAATGCGGAGAAATTACTGTTTGTGCATTTACAATATTCATTGATTTTTGCCATTGAAAAACATCATGTTATTCATATACCAGAAATGTTTGAAGCTACTGACTGAATGAAAGGAGCTGGCATCTCACTCTCTTTGAATCTTCTTTATCATGCTAAGAGGAGCAGGAAAAAGCAAAAAATTTCAGAATTGCACCTTGCAATGCGGAGAAATTACTGTTTGTGCATTTACAATATTCATTGATTTTTGCCATTGAAAAACGTCCAGAAATGATTGAAGCTACTGACTGAATGAAAGGAGCTGGCATCTCACTCTCTTTGAATCTTCTTTATCATGCTAAGAGGAGCAGGAAAAAGCAAAACATTTCAGAATTGCACCTTGCAATGCGGAGAAATTACTGTTTGTGCATTTACAATATTCATTGATTTTTGCCATTGAAAAACATCATGTTATTCATATACCAGAAATGTTTGAAGCTACTGACTGAATGAAAGGAGCTGGCATCTCACTCTCTTTGAATCTTCTTTATCATGCTAAGAGGAGCAGGAAAAAGCAAAAAATTTCAGAATTGCACCTTGCAATGCGGAGAAATTACTGTTTGTGCATTTACAATATTCATTGATTTTTGCCATTGAAAAACGTCCAGAAATGATTGAAGCTACTGACTGAATGAAAGGAGCTGGCATCTCACTCTCTTTGAATCTTCTTTATCATGCTAAGAGGAGCAGGAAAAAGCAAAACATTTCAGAATTGCACCTTGCAATGCGGAGAAATTACTGTTTGTGCATTTACAATATTCATTGATTTTTGCCATTGAAAAACGTCCAGAAATGATTGAAGCTACTGACTGAATGAAAGGAGCTGGCATCTCACTCTCTTTGAATCTTTTTTATCATGCTAAGAGGAGCAGGAAAAAGCAAAAAATTTCAGAATTGCACCTTGCAATGCGGAGAAATTACTGTTTGTGCATTTACAATATTCATTGATTTTTGCCATTGAAAAACGTCCAGAAATGATTGAAGCTACTGACTGAATGAAAGGAGCTGGCATCTCACTCTCTTTGAATCTTCTTTATCATGCTAAGAGGAGCAGGAAAAAGCAAAAAATTTCAGAATTGCACCTTGCAATGCGGAGAAATTACTGTTTGTGCATTTACAATATTCATTGATTTTTGCCATTGAAAAACATCATGTTATTCATATACCAGAAATGTTTGAAGCTACTGACTGAATGAAAGGAGCTGGCATCTCACTCTCTTTGAATCTTCTTTATCATGCTAAGAGGAGCAGGAAAAAGCAAAAAATTTCAGAATTGCACCTTGCAATGCGGAGAAATTACTGTTTGTGCATTTACAATATTCATTGATTTTTGCCATTGAAAAACGTCCAGAAATGATTGAAGCTACTGACTGAATGAAAGGAGCTGGCATCTCACTCTCTTTGAATCTTGTTTATCATGCTAAGAGGAGCAGGAAAAAGCAAAAAATTTCAGAATTGCACCTTGCAATGCGGAGAAATTACTGTTTGTGCATTTACAATATTCATTGATTTTTGCCATTGAAAAACATCATGTTATTCATATACCAGAAATGATTGAAGCTACTGACTGAATGAAAGGAGCTGGCATCTCACTCTCTTTGAATCTTCTTTATCATGCTAAGAGGAGCAGGAAAAAGTAAAAAATTTCAGAATTGCACCTTGCAATGCGGAGAAATTACTGTTTGTGCATTTATAATATTCAATGATTTTTGCCATTGAAAAACGTCCAGAAATGATTGAAGCTACTGACTGAACGAAAGGAGCTGGCATCTCACTCTCTTTGAATCTTCTTTATCATGCTAAGAGGAGCAGGAAAAAGCAAAAAATTTCAGAATTGCACCTTGCAATGCGGAGAAATTACTGTTTGTGCATTTACAATATTCATTGATTTTTGCCATTGAAAAACGTCCAGAAATGATTGAAGCTACTGACTGAATGAAAGGAGCTGGCATCTCACTCTCTTTGAATCTTCTTTATCATGCTAAGAGGAGCAGGAAAAAGCAAAAAATTTCAGAATTGCACCTTGCAATGCGGAGAAATTACTGTTTGTGCATTTACAATATTCATTGATTTTTGCCATTGAAAAACATCATGTTATTCATATACCAGAAATGTTTGAAGCTACTGACTGAATGAAAGGAGCTGACATCTCACGCTCTTTGAATCTTCTTTATCATGCTAAGAGGAGCAGGAAAAAGCAAAAAATTTCAGAATTGCACCTTGCAATGCGGAGAAATTACTGTTTGTGCATTTACAATATTCATTGATTTTTGCCATTGAAAAACGTCCAGAATTGATTGAAGCTACTGACTGAATGAAAGGAGCTGGCATCTCACTCTCTTTGAATCTTCTTTATCATGCTAAGAGGAGCAGGAAAAAGCAAAAAATTTCAGAATTGCACCTTGCAATGCGGAGAAATTACTGTTTGTGCATTTACAATATTCATTGATTTTTGCCATTGAAAAACATCATGTTATTCATATACCAGAAATGTTTGAAGCTACTGACTGAATGAAAGGAGCTGGCATCTCACTCTCTTTGAATCTTCTTTATCATGCTAAGAGGAGCAGGAAAAAGCAAAAAATTTCAGAATTGCACCTTGCAATGCGGAGAAATTACTGTTTGTGCATTTACAATATTCATTGATTTTTGCCATTGAAAAACATCATGTTATTCATATACCAGAAATGTTTGAAGCTACTGACTGAATGAAAGGAGCTGGCATCTCACTCTCTTTGAATCTTCTTTATCATGCTAAGAGGAGCAGGGAAAAGCAAAAAATTTCAGAATTGCACCTTGCAATGTGGAGAAATTACTGTTTGTGCATTTACAATATTCATTGATTTTTACCATTGAAAAACGTCCAGAAATGATTGAAGCTACTGACTGAATGAAAGTAGCTGGCATCTCACTCTCTTTGAATCTTCTTTATCATGCTAAGACGAGCAGGAAAAAGCAAAAAATTTCAGACTTGCACCTTGCAATGCGGAGAAATTACTGTTTGTGCATTTACAATATTCATTGATTTTTGCCATTGAAAAACATCATGTTATTCATATACCAGAAATGTTTGAAGCTACTGACTGAATGAAAGGAGCTGGCATCTCACTCTCTTTGAATCTTCTTTATCATGCTAAGAGGAGCAGGAAAAAGCAAAAAATTTCAGAATTGCACCTTGCAATGCGGAGAAATTACTGTTTGTGCATTTACAATATTCATTGATTTTTGCCATTGAAAAACGTCCAGAAATGATTGAAGCTACTGACTGAATGAAAGGAGCTGGCATCTCACTCTCTTTGAATCTTCTTTATCATGCTAAGAGGAGCAGGAAAAAGCAAAAAATTTCAGAATTGCACCTTGCAATGCGGAGAAATTACTGTTTGTGCATTTACAATATTCATTGATTTTTGCCATTGAAAAACGTCCAGAAATTATTGAAGCTACTGACTGAATGAAAGGAGCTGGCATCTCACTCTCTTTGAATCTTCTTTATCATGCTAAGAGGAGCAGGAAAAAGCAAAAAATTTCAGAATTGCACCTTGCAATGCGGAGAAATTACTGTTTGTGCATTTACAATATTCATTGATTTTTGCCATTGAAAAACATGTTATTCATATATCAGAAATGTTTGAAGCTACTGACTGAATGAAAGGAGCTGGCACCTCACTCTTTGAATCTTCTTTATCATGCTAAGAGGAGCAGGAAAAAGCAAAAAATTTCAGAATTGCACCTTGCAATGCGGAGAAATTACTGTTTGTGCATTTACAATATTCATTGATTTTTGCCATTGAAAAACGTCCAGAAATGATTGAAGCTACTGACTGAATGAAAGGAGCTGGCATCTCACTCTCTTTGAATCTTGTTTATCATGCTAAGAGGAGCAGGAAAAAGCAAAAAATTTCAGAATTGCACCTTGCAATGCGGAGAAATTACTGTTTGTGCATTTACAATATTCATTGATTTTTGCCATTGAAAAACATCATGTTATTCATATACCAGAAATGATTGAAGCTACTGACTGAATGAAAGGAGCTGGCATCTCACTCTCTTTGAATCTTCTTTATCATGCTAAGAGGAGCAGGAAAAAGTAAAAAATTTCAGAATTGCACCTTGCAATGCGGAGAAATTACTGTTTGTGCATTTATAATATTCAATGATTTTTGCCATTGAAAAACGTCCAGAAATGATTGAAGCTACTGACTGAACGAAAGGAGCTGGCATCTCACTCTCTTTGAATCTTCTTTATCATGCTAAGAGGAGCAGGAAAAAGCAAAAAATTTCAGAATTGCACCTTGCAATGCGGAGAAATTACTGTTTGTGCATTTACAATATTCATTGATTTTTGCCATTGAAAAACGTCCAGAAATGATTGAAGCTACTGACTGAATGAAAGGAGCTGGCATCTCACTCTCTTTGAATCTTCTTTATCATGCTAAGAGGAGCAGGAAAAAGCAAAAAATTTCAGAATTGCACCTTGCAATGCGGAGAAATTACTGTTTGTGCATTTACAATATTCATTGATTTTTGCCATTGAAAAACATCATGTTATTCATATACCAGAAATGTTTGAAGCTACTGACTGAATGAAAGGAGCTGACATCTCACGCTCTTTGAATCTTCTTTATCATGCTAAGAGGAGCAGGAAAAAGCAAAAAATTTCAGAATTGCACCTTGCAATGCGGAGAAATTACTGTTTGTGCATTTACAATATTCATTGATTTTTGCCATTGAAAAACGTCCAGAATTGATTGAAGCTACTGACTGAATGAAAGGAGCTGGCATCTCACTCTCTTTGAATCTTCTTTATCATGCTAAGAGGAGCAGGAAAAAGCAAAAAATTTCAGAATTGCACCTTGCAATGCGGAGAAATTACTGTTTGTGCATTTACAATATTCATTGATTTTTGCCATTGAAAAACATCATGTTATTCATATACCAGAAATGTTTGAAGCTACTGACTGAATGAAAGGAGCTGGCATCTCACTCTCTTTGAATCTTCTTTATCATGCTAAGAGGAGCAGGAAAAAGCAAAAAATTTCAGAATTGCACCTTGCAATGCGGAGAAATTACTGTTTGTGCATTTACAATATTCATTGATTTTTGCCATTGAAAAACATCATGTTATTCATATACCAGAAATGTTTGAAGCTACTGACTGAATGAAAGGAGCTGGCATCTCACTCTCTTTGAATCTTCTTTATCATGCTAAGAGGAGCAGGGAAAAGCAAAAAATTTCAGAATTGCACCTTGCAATGTGGAGAAATTACTGTTTGTGCATTTACAATATTCATTGATTTTTACCATTGAAAAACGTCCAGAAATGATTGAAGCTACTGACTGAATGAAAGTAGCTGGCATCTCACTCTCTTTGAATCTTCTTTATCATGCTAAGACGAGCAGGAAAAAGCAAAAAATTTCAGACTTGCACCTTGCAATGCGGAGAAATTACTGTTTGTGCATTTACAATATTCATTGATTTTTGCCATTGAAAAACATCATGTTATTCATATACCAGAAATGTTTGAAGCTACTGACTGAATGAAAGGAGCTGGCATCTCACTCTCTTTGAATCTTCTTTATCATGCTAAGAGGAGCAGGAAAAAGCAAAAAATTTCAGAATTGCACCTTGCAATGCGGAGAAATTACTGTTTGTGCATTTACAATATTCATTGATTTTTGCCATTGAAAAACGTCCAGAAATGATTGAAGCTACTGACTGAATGAAAGGAGCTGGCATCTCACTCTCTTTGAATCTTCTTTATCATGCTAAGAGGAGCAGGAAAAAGCAAAAAATTTCAGAATTGCACCTTGCAATGCGGAGAAATTACTGTTTGTGCATTTACAATATTCATTGATTTTTGCCATTGAAAAACGTCCAGAAATTATTGAAGCTACTGACTGAATGAAAGGAGCTGGCATCTCACTCTCTTTGAATCTTCTTTATCATGCTAAGAGGAGCAGGAAAAAGCAAAAAATTTCAGAATTGCACCTTGCAATGCGGAGAAATTACTGTTTGTGCATTTACAATATTCATTGATTTTTGCCATTGAAAAACATGTTATTCATATATCAGAAATGTTTGAAGCTACTGACTGAATGAAAGGAGCTGGCACCTCACTCTTTGAATCTTCTTTATCATGCTAAGAGGAGCAGGAAAAAGCAAAAAATTTCAGAATTGCACCTTGCAATGTGGAGAAATTACTGTTTGTGCATTTACAATATTCATTGATTTTTACCATTGAAAAACGTCCAGAAATGATTGAAGCTACTGACTGAATGAAAGTAGCTGGCATCTCACTCTCTTTGAATCTTCTTTATCATGCTAAGAGGAGCAGGAAAAAGCAAAAAATTTCAGAATTGCACCTTGCAATGCGGAGAAATTACTGTTTGTGCATTTACAAAATTCATTGATTTTTGCCATTGAAAAACGTCCAGAAATGATTGAAGCTACTGACTGAATGAAAGGAGCTGGCATCTCACTCTCTTTGAATCTTCTTTATCATGCTAAGAGGAGCAGGAAAAAGCAAAAAATTTCAGAATTGCACCTTGCAATGCGGAGAAATTACTGTTTGTGCATTTACAATATTCATTGATTTTTGCCATTGAAAAACATCATGTTATTCATATACCAGAAATGTTTGAAGCTACTGACTGAATGAAAGGAGCTGGCATCTCACTCTCTTTGAATCTTCTTTATCATGCTAAGAGGAGCAGGAAAAAGCAAAAAATTTCAGAATTGCACCTTGCAATGTGGAGAAATTACTGTTTGTGCATTTACAATATTCATTGATTTTTACCATTGAAAAACGTCCAGAAATGATTGAAGCTACTGACTGAATGAAAGTAGCTGGCATCTCACTCTCTTTGAATCTTCTTTATCATGCTAAGAGGAGCAGGAAAAAGCAAAAAATTTCAGACTTGCACCTTGCAATGCGGAGAAATTACTGTTTGTGCATTTACAATATTCATTGATTTTTGCCATTGAAAAACATCATGTTATTGATATACCAGAAATGTTTGAAGCTACTGACTGAATGAAAGGAGCTGGCATCTCACTCTCTTTGAATCTTCTTTATCATGCTAAGAGGAGCAGGAAAAAGCAAAAAATTTCAGAATTGCACCTTGCAATGCGGAGAAATTACTGTTTGTGCATTTACAATATTCATTGATTTTTTCCATTGAAAAACATCATGTTATTCATATACCAGAAATGTTTGAAGCTACTGACTGAATGAAAGGAGCTGGCACCTCAATCTCTTTGAATCTTCTTTATCATGCTAAGAGGAGCGGGAAAAAGCAAAAAATTTCAGAATTGCACCTTGCAATGCGGAGAAATTACTGTTTGTGCATTTACAATATTCATTGATTTTTGCCATTGAAAAACGTCCAGAAATGATTGAAGGTACTGACTGAATGAAAGGAGCTGGCATCTCACTTTCTTTGAATCTTCTTTATCATGCTAAGAGGAGCAGGAAAAAGCAAAAAATTTCAGAATTGCACCTTGCAATGCGGAGAAATTACTGTTTGTGCATTTACAATATTCATTGATTTTTGCCATTGAAAAACGTCCAGAAATGATTGAAGCTACTGACTGAATGAAAGGAGCTGGCATCTCACTCTCTTTGAATCTTCTTTATCATGCTAAGAGGAGCAGGAAAAAGCAAAAAATTTCAGAATTGCACCTTGCAATGCGGAGAAATTACTGTTTGTGCATTTACAATATTCATTGATTTTTGCCATTGAAAAACATCCAGAAATGATTGAAGCTACTGACTGAATGAAAGGAGCTGGCATCTCACTCTCTTTGAATCTTCTTTATCATGCTAAGAGGAGCAGGAAAAAGCAAAAAATTTCAGAATTGCACCTTGCAATGCGGAGAAATTACTGTTTGTGCATTTACAATATTCATTGATTTTTGCCATTGAAAAACATCATGTTATTCATATACCAGAAATGTTTGAAGCTACTGACTGAATGAAAGGAGCTGGCATCTCACTCTCTTTGAATCTTCTTTATCATGCTAAGAGGAGCAGGAAAAAGCAAAAAATTTCAGAATTGCACCTTGCAATGTGGAGAAATTACTGTTTGTGCATTTACAATATTCATTGATTTTTACCATTGAAAAACGTCCAGAAATGATTGAAGCTACTGACTGAATGAAAGTAGCTGGCATCTCACTCTCTTTGAATCTTCTTTATCATGCTAAGAGGAGCAGGAAAAAGCAAAAAATTTCAGACTTGCACCTTGCAATGCGGAGAAATTACTGTTTGTGCATTTACAATATTCATTGATTTTTGCCATTGAAAAACATCATGTTATTCATATACCAGAAATGTTTGAAGCTACTGACTGAATGAAAGGAGCTGGCATCTCACTCTCTTTGAATCTTCTTTATCATGCTAAGAGGAGCAGGAAAAAGCAAAAAATTTCAGAATTGCACCTTGCAATGCGGAGAAATTACTGTTTGTGCATTTACAATATTCATTGATTTTTGCCATTGAAAAACATAATGTTATTCATATACCAGAAATGTTTGAAGCTACTGACTGAATGAAAGGAGCTGGCATCTCAATCTCTTTGAATCTTCTTTATCATGCTAAGAGGAGCATGAAAAAGCAAAAAATTTCAGAATTGCACCTTGCAATGTGGAGAAATTACTGTTTGTGCATATACAATATTCATTGATTTTTACCATTGAAAAACGTCCAGAAATGATTGAAGCTACTGACTGAATGAAAGTAGCTGGCATCTCACTCTCTTTGAATCTTCTTTATCATGCTAAGAGGAGCAGGAAAAAGCAAAAAATTTCAGACTTGCACCTTGCAATGCGGAGAAATTACTGTTTGTGCATTTACAATATTCATTGATTTTTGCCATTGAAAAACATCATGTTATTCATATACCAGAAATGTTTGAAGCTACTGACTGAATGAAAGGAGCTGGCATCTCACTCTCTTTGAATCTTCTTTATCATGCTAAGAGGAGCAGAAAAAAGCAAAAAATTTCAGACTTGCACCTTGCAATGCGGAGAAATTACTGTTTGTGCATTTACAATATTCATTGATTTTTGCCATTGAAAAACATCATGTTATTCATATACCAGAAATGTTTGAAGCTACTGACTGAATGAAAGGAGCTGGCATCTCACTCTCTTTGAATCTTCTTTATCATGCTAAGAGGAGCAGGAAAAAGCAAAAAATTTCAGAATTGCACCTTGCAATGCGGAGAAATTACTGTTTGTGCATTTACAATATTCATTGATTTTTGCCATTGAAAAACGTCCAGAAATGATTGAAGGTACTGACTGAATGAAAGGAGCTGGCATCTCACTCTCTTTGAATCTTCTTTATCATGCTAAGAGGAGCAGGAAAAAGCAAAAAATTTCAGAATTGCAACTTGCAATGCGGAGAAATTACTGTTTGTGCATTTACAATATTCATTGATTTTTGCCATTGAAAAACGTCCAGAAATGATTGAAGCTACTGACTGAATGAAAGGAGCTGGCATCTCACTCTCTTTGAATCTTCTTTATCATGCTAAGTGGAGCAGGAAAAAGCAAAAAATTTCAGAATTGCACCTTGCAATGCGGAGAAATTACAGTTTGTGCATTTACAATATTCATTGATTTTTGCCATTGAAAAACGTCCAGAAATGATTGAAGCTACTGACTGAATGAAAGGAGCTGGCATCTCACTCTCTTTGAATCTTCTTTATCATGCTAAGAGGAGCAGGAAAAAGCAAAAAATTTCAGAATTGCACCTTGCAATGCGGAGAAATTACTGTTTGTGCATTTACAATATTCGTTGATTTTTGCCATTGAAAAACGTCCAGAAATGATTGAAGCTACTGACTGAATGAAAGGAGCTGGCATCTCACTCTCTTTGAATCTTCTTTATCATGCTAAGAGGAGCAGGAAAAAGCAAAAAATTTCAGAATTGCACCTTGCAATGCGGAGAAATTACAGTTTGTGCATTTACAATATTCATTGATTTTTGCCATTGAAAAACGTCCAGAAATGATTGAAGCTACTGACTGAATGAAAGGAGCTGGCATCTCACTCTCTTTGAATCTTCTTTATCATGCTAAGAGGAGCAGGAAAAAGCAAAAAATTTCAGAATTGCACCTTGCAATGCGGAGAATTTACTGTTTGTGCATTTACAATATTCATTGATTTTTGCCATTGAAAAACATGTTATTCATATACCAGAAATGTTTGAAGCTCCTGACTGAATGAAAGGAGCTGGCACCTCACTCTCTTTGAATCTTCTTTATCATGCTAAGAGGAGCAGGAAAAAGCAAAAAATTTCAGAATTGCACCTTGCAATGCGGAGAAATTACTGTTTGTGCATTTACAATATTCATTGATTTTTGCCATTGAAAAACGTCCAGAAATGATTGAAGCTACTGACTGAATGAAAGGAGCTGGCATCTCACTCTCTTTGAATCTTCTTTATCATGCTAAGAGGAGCAGGAAAAAGCAAAAAATTTCAGAATTGCACCTTGCAATGCGGAGAAATTACTGTTTGTGCATTTACAATATTCATTGATTTTTGCCATTGAAAAATGTCCAGAAATGATTGAAGCTACTGACTGAATGAAAGGAGCTGGCATCTCACTCTCTTTGAATCTTCTTTATCATGCTAAGAGGAGCAGGAAAAAGCAAAAAATTTCAGAATTGCGCCTTGCAATGCGGAGAAATTACTGTTTGTGCATTTACAAAATTCATTGATTTTTGCCATTGAAAAACATTATGTTATTCATATACCAGAAATGATTGAAGCTACTGACTGAAGGAAAGGAGCTGGCATCTCACTCTCTTTGAATCTTCTTTATCATGCTAAGAGGAGCAGGAAAAAGCAAAAAATTTCAGAATTGCACCTTGCAATGCGGAGAATTTACTGTTTGTGCATTTACAATATTCATTGATTTTTGCCATTGAAAAACGTCCAGAAATGATTGAAGCTACTGACTGAATGAAAGGAGCTGGCATCTCACTCTCTTTGAATCTTCTTTATCATGCTAAGAGGAGCAGGAAAAAGCAAAAAATTTCAGAATTGCACCTTGCAATGCGGAGAAATTACAGTTTGTGCATTTACAATATTCATTGATTTTTGCCATTGAAAAACGTCCAGAAATGATTGAAGCTACTGACTGAATGAAAGGAGCTGGCATCTCACTCTCTTTGAATCTTCTTTATCATGCTAAGAGGAGCAGGAAAAAGCAAAAAATTTCAGAATTGCACCTTGCAATGCGGAGAAATTACTGTTTGTGCATTTACAATATTCGTTGATTTTTGCCATTGAAAAACGTCCAGAAATGATTGATGCTACTGACTGAATGAAAGGAGCTGGCATCTCACTCTCTTTGAATCTTCTTTATCATGCTAAGAGGAGCAGGAAAAAGCAAAAAATTTCAGAATTGCACCTTGCAATGCGGAGAAATTACTGTTTGTGCATTTACAATATTCATTGATTTTTGCCATTGAAAAACATCATGTTATTCATATACCAGAAATGTTTGAAGCTACTGACTGAATGAAAGGAGCTGGCATCTCACTCTCTTTGAATCTTCTTTATCATGCTAAGAGGAGCAGGAAAAAGCAAAAAATTTCAGAATTGCACCTTGCAATGCGGAGAAATTACTGTTTGTGCATTTACAATATTCATTGATTTTTGCCATTGAAAAACATAATGTTATTCATATACCAGAAATGTTTGAAGCTACTGACTGAATGAAAGGAGCTGGCATCTCAATCTCTTTGAATCTTCTTTATCATGCTAAGAGGAGCATGAAAAAGCAAAAAATTTCAGAATTGCACCTTGCAATGTGGAGAAATTACTGTTTGTGCATTTACAATATTCATTGATTTTTACCATTGAAAAACGTCCAGAAATGATTGAAGCTACTGACTGAATGAAAGTAGCTGGCATCTCACTCTCTTTGAATCTTCTTTATCATGCTAAGAGGAGCAGGAAAAAGCAAAAAATTTCAGACTTGCACCTTGCAATGCGGAGAAATTACTGTTTGTGCATTTACAATATTCATTGATTTTTGCCATTGAAAAACATCATGTTATTCATATACCAGAAATGTTTGAAGCTACTGACTGAATGAAAGGAGCTGGCATCTCACTCTCTTTGAATCTTCTTTATCATGCTAAGAGGAGCAGAAAAAAGCAAAAAATTTCAGACTTGCACCTTGCAATGCGGAGAAATTACTGTTTGTGCATTTACAATATTCATTGATTTTTGCCATTGAAAAACATCATGTTATTCATATACCAGAAATGTTTGAAGCTACTGACTGAATGAAAGGAGCTGGCATCTCACTCTCTTTGAATCTTCTTTATCATGCTAAGAGGAGCAGGAAAAAGCAAAAAATTTCAGAATTGCACCTTGCAATGCGGAGAAATTACTGTTTGTGCATTTACAATATTCATTGATTTTTGCCATTGAAAAACGTCCAGAAATGATTGAAGGTACTGACTGAATGAAAGGAGCTGGCATCTCACTCTCTTTGAATCTTCTTTATCATGCTAAGAGGAGCAGGAAAAAGCAAAAAATTTCAGAATTGCAACTTGCAATGCGGAGAAATTACTGTTTGTGCATTTACAATATTCATTGATTTTTGCCATTGAAAAACGTCCAGAAATGATTGAAGCTACTGACTGAATGAAAGGAGCTGGCATCTCACTCTCTTTGAATCTTCTTTATCATGCTAAGTGGAGCAGGAAAAAGCAAAAAATTTCAGAATTGCACCTTGCAATGCGGAGAAATTACAGTTTGTGCATTTACAATATTCATTGATTTTTGCCATTGAAAAACGTCCAGAAATGATTGAAGCTACTGACTGAATGAAAGGAGCTGGCATCTCACTCTCTTTGAATCTTCTTTATCATGCTAAGAGGAGCAGGAAAAAGCAAAAAATTTCAGAATTGCACCTTGCAATGCGGAGAAATTACTGTTTGTGCATTTACAATATTCGTTGATTTTTGCCATTGAAAAACGTCCAGAAATGATTGAAGCTACTGACTGAATGAAAGGAGCTGGCATCTCACTCTCTTTGAATCTTCTTTATCATGCTAAGAGGAGCAGGAAAAAGCAAAAAATTTCAGAATTGCACCTTGCAATGCGGAGAAATTACAGTTTGTGCATTTACAATATTCATTGATTTTTGCCATTGAAAAACGTCCAGAAATGATTGAAGCTACTGACTGAATGAAAGGAGCTGGCATCTCACTCTCTTTGAATCTTCTTTATCATGCTAAGAGGAGCAGGAAAAAGCAAAAAATTTCAGAATTGCACCTTGCAATGCGGAGAATTTACTGTTTGTGCATTTACAATATTCATTGATTTTTGCCATTGAAAAACATGTTATTCATATACCAGAAATGTTTGAAGCTCCTGACTGAATGAAAGGAGCTGGCACCTCACTCTCTTTGAATCTTCTTTATCATGCTAAGAGGAGCAGGAAAAAGCAAAAAATTTCAGAATTGCACCTTGCAATGCGGAGAAATTACTGTTTGTGCATTTACAATATTCATTGATTTTTGCCATTGAAAAACGTCCAGAAATGATTGAAGCTACTGACTGAATGAAAGGAGCTGGCATCTCACTCTCTTTGAATCTTCTTTATCATGCTAAGAGGAGCAGGAAAAAGCAAAAAATTTCAGAATTGCACCTTGCAATGCGGAGAAATTACTGTTTGTGCATTTACAATATTCATTGATTTTTGCCATTGAAAAATGTCCAGAAATGATTGAAGCTACTGACTGAATGAAAGGAGCTGGCATCTCACTCTCTTTGAATCTTCTTTATCATGCTAAGAGGAGCAGGAAAGAGCAAAAAATTTCAGAATTGCGCCTTGCAATGCGGAGAAATTACTGTTTGTGCATTTACAAAATTCATTGATTTTTGCCATTGAAAAACATCATGTTATTCATATACCAGAAATGATTGAAGCTACTGACTGAAGGAAAGGAGCTGGCATCTCACTCTCTTTGAATCTTCTTTATCATGCTAAGAGGAGCAGGAAAAAGCAAAAAATTTCAGAATTGCAACTTGCAATGCGGAGAATTTACTGTTTGTGCATTTACAATATTCATTGATTTTTGCCATTGAAAAACGTCCAGAAATGATTGAAGCTACTGACTGAATGAAAGGAGCTGGCATCTCACTCTCTTTGAATCTTCTTTATCATGCTAAGAGGAGCAGGAAAAAGCAAAAAATTTCAGAATTGCACCTTGCAATGCGGAGAAATTACAGTTTGTGCATTTACAATATTCATTGATTTTTGCCATTGAAAAACGTCCAGAAATGATTGAAGCTACTGACTGAATGAAAGGAGCTGGCATCTCACTCTCTTTGAATCTTCTTTATCATGCTAAGAGGAGCAGGAAAAAGCAAAAAATTTCAGAATTGCACCTTGCAATGCGGAGAAATTACTGTTTGTGCATTTACAATATTCGTTGATTTTTGCCATTGAAAAACGTCCAGAAATGATTGAAGCTACTGACTGAATGAAAGGAGCTGGCATCTCACTCTCTTTGAATCTTCTTTATCATGCTAAGAGGAGCAGGAAAAAGCAAAAAATTTCAGAATTGCACCTTGCAATGCGGAGAAATTACAGTTTGTGCATTTACAATATTCATTGATTTTTGCCATTGAAAAACGTCCAGAAATGATTGAAGCTACTGACTGAATGAAAGGAGCTGGCATCTCACTCTCTTTGAATCTTCTTTATCATGCTAAGAGGAGCAGGAAAAAGCAAAAAATTTCAGAATTGCACCTTGCAATGCGGAGAAATTACTGTTTGTGCATTTACAATATTCATTGATTTTTGCCATTGAAAAACATGTTATTCATATACCAGAAATGTTTGAAGCTCCTGACTGAATGAAAGGAGCTGGCACCTCACTCTCTTTGAATCTTCTTTATCATGCTAAGAGGAGCAGGAAAAAGCAAAAAATTTCAGAATTGCACCTTGCAATGCGGAGAAATTACTGTTTGTGCATTTACAATATTCATTGATTTTTGCCATTGAAAAACGTCCAGAAATGATTGTAGCTACTGACTGAATGAAAGGAGCTGGCATCTCACTCTCTTTGAATCTTCTTTATCATGCTAAGAGGAGCAGGAAAAAGCAAAAAATTTCAGAATTGCACCTTGCAATGCGGAGAAATTACTGTTTGTGCATTTACAATATTCATTGATTTTTGCCATTGAAAAACATCATGTTATTCATATACCAGAAATGTTTGAAGCTACTGACTGAATGAAAGGAGCTGACATCTCACTCTCGTTGAATCTTCTTTATCATGCTAAGAGGAGCAGGAAAAAGCAAAAAATTTCAGAATTGCACCTTGCAATGCGGAGAAATTACTGTTTGTGCATTTACAATATTCATTGATTTTTGCCATTGAAAAACGTCCAGAAATGATTGAAGCTACTGACTGAATGAAAGGAGCTGGCCTCTCACTCTCTTTGAATCATGCTAAGAGGAGCAGGAAAAAGCAAAAAATTTCAGAATTGCACCTTGCAATGCGGAGAAATTACTGTTTGTGCATTTACAATATTCATTGATTTTTGCCATTGAAAAACATCATGTTATTCATATACCAGAAATGTTTGAAGCTACTGACTGAATGAAAGGAGCTGGCATCTCACTCTCTTTGAATCTTCTTTATCATGCTAAGAGGAGCAGGAAAAAGCAAAAAATTTTAGAATTGCACCTTGCAATGTGGAGAAATTACTGTTTGTGCATTTACAATATTCATTGATTTTTACCATTGAAAAACGTCCAGAAATGATTGAAGCTACTGACTGAATGAAAGTAGCTGGCATCTCACTCTCTTTGAATCTTCTTTATCATGCTAAGAGGAGCAGGAAAAAGCAAAAAATTTCAGACTTGCACCTTGCAATGCGGAGAAATTACTGTTTGTGCATTTACAATATTCATTGATTTTTGCCATTGAAAAACATCATGTTATTCATATACCAGAAATGTTTGAAGCTACTGACTGAATGAAAGGAGCTGGCATCTCACTCTCTTTGAATCTTCTTTATCATGCTAAGAGGAGCAGGAAAAAGCAAAAAATTTCAGAATTGCACCTTGCAATGCGGAGAAATTACTGTTTGTGCATTTACAATATTCATTGATTTTTGCCATTGAAAAACGTCCAGAAATGATTGAAGCTACTGACTGAATGAAAGGAGCTGGCATCTCACTCTCTTTGAATCTTCTTTATCATGCTAAGAGGAGCAGGAAAAAGCAAAAAATTTCAGAATTGCACCTTGCAATGCGGAGAAATTACTGTTTGTGCATTTACAATATTCATTGATTTTTGCCATTGAAAAACGTCCAGAAATGATTGAAGCTACTGACTGAATGAAAGGAGCTGGCATCTCACTCTCTTTGAATCTTCTTTATCATGCTAAGAGGAGCAGGAAAAAGCAAAAAATTTCAGAATTGCACCTTGCAATGCGGAGAAATTACTGTTTGTGCATTTACAATATTCATTGATTTTTGCCATTGAAAAACATGTTATTCATATACCAGAAATGTTTGAAGCTACTGACTGAATGAAAGGAGCTGGCACCTCAATCTCTTTGAATCTTCTTTATCATGCTAAGAGGAGCGGGAAAAAGCAAAAAATTTCAGAATTGCACCTTGCAATGCGGAGAAATTACTGTTTGTGCATTTACAATATTCATTGATTTTTGCCATTGAAAAACGTCCAGAAATGATTGAAGGTACTGACTGAATGAAAGGAGCTGGCATCTCACTCTCTTTGAATCTTCTTTATCATGCTAAGAGGAGCAGGAAAAAGCAAAAAATTTCAGAATTGCACCTTGCAATGCGGAGAAATTACTGTTTGTGCATTTACAATATTCATTGATTTTTGCCATTGAAAAACGTCCAGAAATGATTGAAGCTACTGACTGAATGAAAGGAGCTGGCATCTCACTCTCTTTGAATCTTCTTTATCATGCTAAGAGGAGCAGGAAAAAGCAAAAAATTTCAGAATTGCACCTTGCAATGCGGAGAAATTACTGTTTGTGCATTTACAATATTCATTGATTTTTGCCATTGAAAAACGTCCAGAAATGATTGAAGGTACTGACTGAATGAAAGGAGCTGGCATCTCACTCTCTTTGAATCTTCTTTATCATGCTAAGAGGAGCAGGAAAAAGCAAAAAATTTCAGAATTGCACCTTGCAATGCGGAGAAATTACTGTTTGTGCATTTACAATATTCATTGATTTTTGCCATTGAAAAACGTCCAGAAATGATTGAAGCTACTGACTGAATGAAAGGAGCTGGCATCTCACTCTCTTTGAATCTTCTTTATCATGCTAAGAGGAGCAGGAAAAAGCAAAAAATTTCAGAATTGCACCTTGCAATGCGGAGAAATTACTGTTTGTGCATTTACAATATTCATTGATTTTTGCCATTGAAAAACATCATGTTATTCATATACCAGAAATGTTTGAAGCTACTGACTGAATGAAAGGAGCTGGCATCTCACTCTCTTTGAATCTTCTTTATCATGCTAAGAGGAGCAGGAAAAAGTAAAAATTTCAGAATTGCACCTTGCAATGTGGAGAAATTACTGTTTGTGCATTTACAATATTCATTGATTTTTACCATTGAAAAACGTCCAGAAATGATTGAAGCTACTGACTGAATGAAAGTAGCTGGCATCTCACTCTCTTTGAATCTTCTTTATCATGCTAAGAGGAGCAGGAAAAAGCAAAAAATTTCAGACTTGCACCTTGCAATGCGGAGAAATTACTGTTTGTGCATTTACAATATTCATTAATTTTTGCCATTGAAAAACATCATGTTATTCATATACCAGAAATGTTTGAAGCTACTGACTGAATGAAAGGAGCTGGCATCTCACTCTCTTTGAATCTTCTTTATCATGCTAAGGGGAGCAGAAAAAAGCAAAAAATTTCAGACTTGCACCTTGCAATGCGGAGAAATTACTGTTTGTGCATTTACAATATTCATTGATTTTTGCCATTGAAAAACATCATGTTATTCATATACCAGAAATGTTTGAAGCTACTGACTGAATGAAAGGAGCTGGCATCTCACTCTCTTTGAATCTTCTTTATCATGCTAAGAGGAGCAGGAAAAAGCAAAAAATTTCAGAATTGCACCTTGCAATGCGGAGAAATTACTGTTTGTGCATTTACAATATTCATTGATTTTTGCCATTGAAAAACGTCCAGAAATGATTGAAGCTACTGACTGAATGAAAGGAGCTGGCATCTCACTCTCTTTGAATCTTCTTTATCATGCTAAGAGGAGCAGGAAAAAGCAAAAAATTTCAGAATTGCACCTTGCAATGCGGAGAAATTACTGTTTGTGCATTTACAATATTCGTTGATTTTTGCCATTGAAAAACGTCCAGAAATGATTGAAGCTACTGACTGAATGAAAGGAGCTGGCATCTCACTCTCTTTGAATCTTCTTTATCATGCTAAGAGGAGCAGGAAAAAGCAAAAAATTTCAGAATTGCACCTTGCAATGCGGAGAAATTACAGTTTGTGCATTTACAATATTCATTGATTTTTGCCATTGAAAAACGTCCAGAAATGATTGAAGCTACTGACTGAATGAAAGGAGCTGGCATCTCACTCTCTTTGAATCTTCTTTATCATGCTAAGAGGAGCAGGAAAAAGCAAAAAATTTCAGAATTGCACCTTGTAATGCGGAGAATTTACTGTTTGTGCATTTACAATATTCATTGATTTTTGCCATTGAAAAACATGTTATTCATATACCAGAAATGTTTGAAGCTCCTGACTGAATGAAAGGAGCTGGCACCTCACTCTCTTTGAATCTTCTTTATCATGCTAAGAGGAGCAGGAAAAAGCAAAAAATTTCAGAATTGCACCTTGCAATGCGGAGAAATTACTGTTTGTGCATTTACAATATTCATTGATTTTTGCCATTGAAAAACGTCCAGAAATGATTGAAGCTACTGACTGAATGAAAGGAGCTGGCATCTCACTCTCTTTGAATCTTCTTTATCATGCTAAGAGGAGCAGGAAAAAGCAAAAAATTTCAGAATTGCACCTTGCAATGCGGAGAAATTACTGTTTGTGCATTTACAATATTCATTGATTTTTGCCATTGAAAAATGTCCAGAAATGATTGAAGCTACTGACTGAATGAAAGGAGCTGGCATCTCACTCTCTTTGAATCTTCTTTATCATGCTAAGAGGAGCAGGAAAAAGCAAAAAATTTCAGAATTGCGCCTTGCAATGCGGAGAAATTACTGTTTGTGCATTTACAAAATTCATTGATTTTTGCCATTGAAAAACATCATGTTATTCATATACCAGAAATGATTGAAGCTACTGACTGAAGGAAAGGAGCTGGCATCTCACTCTCTTTGAATCTTCTTTATCATGCTAAGAGGAGCAGGAAAAAGCAAAAAATTTCAGAATTGCACCTTGCAATGCGGAGAATTTACTGTTTGTGCATTTACAATATTCATTGATTTTTGCCATTGAAAAACGTCCAGAAATTATTGAAGCTACTGACTGAATGAAAGGAGCTGGCATCTCACTCTCTTTGAATCTTCTTTATCATGCTAAGAGGAGCAGGAAAAAGCAAAAAATTTCAGAATTGCACCTTGCAATGCGGAGAAATTACAGTTTGTGCATTTACAATATTCATTGATTTTTGCCATTGAAAAACGTCCAGAAATGATTGAAGCTACTGACTGAATGAAAGGAGCTGGCATCTCACTCTCTTTGAATCTTCTTTATCATGCTAAGAGGAGCAGGAAAAAGCAAAAAATTTCAGAATTGCACCTTGCAATGCGGAGAAATTACTGTTTGTGCATTTACAATATTCGTTGATTTTTGCCATTGAAAAACGTCCAGAAATGATTGAAGCTACTGACTGAATGAAAGGAGCTGGCATCTCACTCTCTTTGAATCTTCTTTATCATGCTAAGAGGAGCAGGAAAAAGCAAAAAATTTCAGAATTGCACCTTGCAATGCGGAGAAATTACTGTTTGTGCATTTACAATATTCATTGATTTTTGCCATTGAAAAACATCATGTTATTCATATACCAGAAATGTTTGAAGCTACTGACTGAATGAAAGGAGCTGGCATCTCACTCTCTTTGAATCTTCTTTATCATGCTAAGAGGAGCAGGAAAAAGCAAAAAATTTCAGAATTGCACCTTGCAATGCGGAGAAATTACTGTTTGTGCATTTACAATATTCATTGATTTTTGCCATTGAAAAACATAATGTTATTCATATACCAGAAATGTTTGAAGCTACTGACTGAATGAAAGGAGCTGGCATCTCAATCTCTTTGAATCTTCTTTATCATGCTAAGAGGAGCATGAAAAAGCAAAAAATTTCAGAATTGCACCTTGCAATGTCGAGGAATTACTGTTTGTGCATTTACAATATTCATTGATTTTTACCATTGAAAAACGTCCAGAAATGATTGAAGCTACTGACTGAATGAAAGTAGCTGGCATCTCACTCTCTTTGAATCTTCTTTATCATGCTAAGAGGAGCAGGAAAAAGCAAAAAATTTCAGACTTGCACCTTGCAATGCGGAGAAATTACTGTTTGTGCATTTACAATATTCATTGATTTTTGCCATTGAAAAACATCATGTTATTCATATACCAGAAATGTTTGAAGCTACTGACTGAATGAAAGGAGCTGGCATCTCACTCTCTTTGAATCTTCTTTATCATGCTAAGAGGAGCAGAAAAAAGCAAAAAATTTCAGACTTGCACCTTGCAATGCGGAGAAATTACTGTTTGTGCATTTACAATATTCATTGATTTTTGCCATTGAAAAACATCATGTTATTCATATACCAGAAATGTTTGAAGCTACTGACTGAATGAAAGGAGCTGGCATCTCACTCTCTTTGAATCTTCTTTATCATGCTAAGAGGAGCAGGAAAAAGCAAAAAATTTCAGAATTGCACCTTGCAATGCGGAGAAATTACTGTTTGTGCATTTACAATATTCATTGATTTTTGCCATTGAAAAACGTCCAGAAATGATTGAAGGTACTGACTGAATGAAAGGAGCTGGCATCTCACTCTCTTTGAATCTTCTTTATCATGCTAAGAGGAGCAGGAAAAAGCAAAAAATTTCAGAATTGCAACTTGCAATGCGGAGAAATTACTGTTTGTGCATTTACAATATTCATTGATTTTTGCCATTGAAAAACGTCCAGAAATGATTGAAGCTACTGACTGAATGAAAGGAGCTGGCATCTCACTCTCTTTGAATCTTCTTTATCATGCTAAGTGGAGCAGGAAAAAGCAAAAAATTTCAGAATTGCACCTTGCAATGCGGAGAAATTACAGTTTGTGCATTTACAATATTCATTGATTTTTGCCATTGAAAAACGTCCAGAAATGATTGAAGCTACTGACTGAATGAAAGGAGCTGGCATCTCACTCTCTTTGAATCTTCTTTATCATGCTAAGAGGAGCAGGAAAAAGCAAAAAATTTCAGAATTGCACCTTGCAATGCGGAGAAATTACTGTTTGTGCATTTACAATATTCGTTGATTTTTGCCATTGAAAAACGTCCAGAAATGATTGAAGCTACTGACTGAATGAAAGGAGCTGGCATCTCACTCTCTTTGAATCTTCTTTATCATGCTAAGAGGAGCAGGAAAAAGCAAAAAATTTCAGAATTGCACCTTGCAATGCGGAGAAATTACAGTTTGTGCATTTACAATATTCATTGATTTTTGCCATTGAAAAACGTCCAGAAATGATTGAAGCTACTGACTGAATGAAAGGAGCTGGCATCTCACTCTCTTTGAATCTTCTTTATCATGCTAAGAGGAGCAGGGAAAAGCAAAAAATTTCAGAATTGCACCTTGCAATGCGGAGAATTTACTGTTTGTGCATTTACAATATTCATTGATTTTTGCCATTGAAAAACATGTTATTCATATACCAGAAATGTTTGAAGCTCCTGACTGAATGAAAGGAGCTGGCACCTCACTCTCTTTGAATCTTCTTTATCATGCTAAGAGGAGCAGGAAAAAGCAAAAAATTTCAGAATTGCACCTTGCAATGCGGAGAAATTACTGTTTGTGCATTTACAATATTCATTGATTTTTGCCATTGAAAAACGTCCAGAAATGATTGAAGCTACTGACTGAATGAAAGGAGCTGGCATCTCACTCTCTTTGAATCTTCTTTATCATGCTAAGAGGAGCAGGAAAAAGCAAAAAATTTCAGAATTGCACCTTGCAATGCGGAGAAATTACTGTTTGTGCATTTACAATATTCATTGATTTTTGCCATTGAAAAATGTCCAGAAATGATTGAAGCTACTGACTGAATGAAAGGAGCTGGCATCTCACTCTCTTTGAATCTTCTTTATCATGCTAAGAGGAGCAGGAAAAAGCAAAAAATTTCAGAATTGCGCCTTGCAATGCGGAGAAATTACTGTTTGTGCATTTACAAAATTCATTGATTTTTGCCATTGAAAAACATCATGTTATTCATATACCAGAAATGATTGAAGCTACTGACTGAAGGAAAGGAGCTGGCATCTCACTCTCTTTGAATCTTCTTTATCATGCTAAGAGGAGCAGGAAAAAGCAAAAAATTTCAGAATTGCACCTTGCAATGCGGAGAATTTACTGTTTGTGCATTTACAATATTCATTGATTTTTGCCATTGAAAAACGTCCAGAAATTATTGAAGCTACTGACTGAATGAAAGGAGCTGGCATCTCACTCTCTTTGAATCTTCTTTATCATGCTAAGAGGAGCAGGAAAAAGCAAAAAATTTCAGAATTGCACCTTGCAATGCGGAGAAATTACAGTTTGTGCATTTACAATATTCATTGATTTTTGCCATTGAAAAACGTCCAGAAATGATTGAAGCTACTGACTGAATGAAAGGAGCTGGCATCTCACTCTCTTTGAATCTTCTTTATCATGCTAAGAGGAGCAGGAAAAAGCAAAAAATTTCAGAATTGCACCTTGCAATGCGGAGAAATTACTGTTTGTGCATTTACAATATTCGTTGATTTTTGCCATTGAAAAACGTCCAGAAATGATTGAAGCTACTGACTGAATGAAAGGAGCTGGCATCTCACTCTCTTTGAATCTTCTTTATCATGCTAAGAGGAGCAGGAAAAAGCAAAATATTTCAGAATTGCACCTTGCAATGCGGAGAAATTACTGTTTGTGCATTTTCAATATTCATTGTTTTTTGCCATTGAAAAACATCATGTTATTCATATACCAGAAATGTTTGAAGCTACTGACTGAATGAAAGGAGCTGGCATCTCACTCTCTTTGAATCTTCTTTATCATGCTAAGAGGAGCAGGAAAAAGCAAAAAATTTCAGAATTGCACCTTGCAATGCGGAGAAATTACTGTTTGTGCATTTACAATATTCATTGATTTTTGCCATTGAAAAACATAATGGTATTCATATACCAGAAATGTTTGAAGCTACTGACTGAATGAAAGGAGCTGGCATCTCAATCTCTTTGAATCTTCTTTATCATGCTAAGAGGAGCATGAAAAAGCAAAAAATTTCAGAATTGCACCTTGCAATGTGGAGAAATTACTGTTTGTGCATTTACAATATTCATTGATTTTTACCATTGAAAAACGTCCAGAAATGATTGAAGCTACTGACTGAATGAAAGTAGCTGGCATCTCACTCTCTTTGAATCTTCTTTATCATGCTAAGAGGAGCAGGAAAAAGCAAAAAATTTCAGACTTGCACCTTGCAATGCGGAGAAATTACTGTTTGTGCATTTACAATATTCATTGATTTTTGCCATTGAAAAACATCATGTTATTCATATACCAGAAATGTTTGAAGCTACTGACTGAATGAAAGGAGCTGGCATCTCACTCTCTTTGAATCTTCTTTATCATGCTAAGAGGAGCAGAAAAAAGCAAAAAATTTCAGACTTGCACCTTGCAATGCGGAGAAATTACTGTTTGTGCATTTACAATATTCATTGATTTTTGCCATTGAAAAACATCATGTTATTCATATACCAGAAATGTTTGAAGCTACTGACTGAATGAAAGGAGCTGGCATCTCACTCTCTTTGAATCTTCTTTATCATGCTAAGAGGAGCAGGAAAAAGCAAAAAATTTCAGAATTGCACCTTGCAATGCGGAGAAATTACTGTTTGTGCATTTACAATATTCATTGATTTTTGCCATTGAAAAACGTCCAGAAATGATTGAAGGTACTGACTGAATGAAAGGAGCTGGCATCTCACTCTCTTTGAATCTTCTTTATCATGCTAAGAGGAGCAGGAAAAAGCAAAAAATTTCAGAATTGCAACTTGCAATGCGGAGAAATTACTGTTTGTGCATTTACAATATTCATTGATTTTTGCCATTGAAAAACGTCCAGAAATGATTGAAGCTACTGACTGAATGAAAGGAGCTGGCATCTCACTCTCTTTGAATCTTCTTTATCATGCTAAGAGGAGCAGGAAAAAGCAAAAAATTTCAGAATTGCACCTTGCAATGCGGAGAAATTACAGTTTGTGCATTTACAATATTCATTGATTTTTGCCATTGAAAAACGTCCAGAAATGATTGAAGCTACTGACTGAATGAAAGGAGCTGGCATCTCACTCTCTTTGAATCTTCTTTATCATGCTA
Organism: Phyllobates terribilis; assembly: GCF_046119375.1. Classification (NCBI taxonomy): domain Eukaryota; kingdom Metazoa; phylum Chordata; class Amphibia; order Anura; family Dendrobatidae; genus Phyllobates; species Phyllobates terribilis. The sequence goes on along the minus strand of NW_027363823.1, from coordinate 304,733 downwards.
AGAGGAGCAGGAAAAAGCAAAAAATTTCAGAATTGCACCTTGCAATGCGGAGAAATTACTGTTTGTGCATTTACAATATTCGTTGATTTTTGCCATTGAAAAACGTCCAGAAATGATTGAAGCTACTGACTGAATGAAAGGAGCTGGCATCTCACTCTCTTTGAATCTTCTTTATCATGCTAAGAGGAGCAGGAAAAAGCAAAAAATTTCAGAATTGCACCTTGCAATGCGGAGAAATTACTGTTTGTGCATTTACAATATTCATTGATTTTTGCCATTGAAAAACATCATGTTATTCATATACCAGAAATGTTTGAAGCTACTGACTGAATGAAAGGAGCTGGCATCTCACTCTCTTTGAATCTTCTTTATCATGCTAAGAGGAGCAGGAAAAAGCAAAAAATTTCAGAATTGCACCTTGCAATGCGGAGAAATTACTGTTTGTGCATTTACAATATTCATTGATTTTTGCCATTGAAAAACATAATGTTATTCATATACCAGAAATGTTTGAAGCTACTGACTGAATGAAAGGAGCTGGCATCTCAATCTCTTTGAATCTTCTTTATCATGCTAAGAGGAGCATGAAAAAGCAAAAAATTTCAGAATTGCACCTTGCAATGTCGAGGAATTACTGTTTGTGCATTTACAATATTCATTGATTTTTACCATTGAAAAACGTCCAGAAATGATTGAAGCTACTGACTGAATGAAAGTAGCTGGCATCTCACTCTCTTTGAATCTTCTTTATCATGCTAAGAGGAGCAGGAAAAAGCAAAAAATTTCAGACTTGCACCTTGCAATGCGGAGAAATTACTGTTTGTGCATTTACAATATTCATTGATTTTTGCCATTGAAAAACATCATGTTATTCATATACCAGAAATGTTTGAAGCTACTGACTGAATGAAAGGAGCTGGCATCTCACTCTCTTTGAATCTTCTTTATCATGCTAAGAGGAGCAGAAAAAAGCAAAAAATTTCAGACTTGCACCTTGCAATGCGGAGAAATTACTGTTTGTGCATTTACAATATTCATTGATTTTTGCCATTGAAAAACATCATGTTATTCATATACCAGAAATGTTTGAAGCTACTGACTGAATGAAAGGAGCTGGCATCTCACTCTCTTTGAATCTTCTTTATCATGCTAAGAGGAGCAGGAAAAAGCAAAAAATTTCAGAATTGCACCTTGCAATGCGGAGAAATTACTGTTTGTGCATTTACAATATTCATTGATTTTTGCCATTGAAAAACGTCCAGAAATGATTGAAGGTACTGACTGAATGAAAGGAGCTGGCATCTCACTCTCTTTGAATCTTCTTTATCATGCTAAGAGGAGCAGGAAAAAGCAAAAAATTTCAGAATTGCAACTTGCAATGCGGAGAAATTACTGTTTGTGCATTTACAATATTCATTGATTTTTGCCATTGAAAAACGTCCAGAAATGATTGAAGCTACTGACTGAATGAAAGGAGCTGGCATCTCACTCTCTTTGAATCTTCTTTATCATGCTAAGTGGAGCAGGAAAAAGCAAAAAATTTCAGAATTGCACCTTGCAATGCGGAGAAATTACAGTTTGTGCATTTACAATATTCATTGATTTTTGCCATTGAAAAACGTCCAGAAATGATTGAAGCTACTGACTGAATGAAAGGAGCTGGCATCTCACTCTCTTTGAATCTTCTTTATCATGCTAAGAGGAGCAGGAAAAAGCAAAAAATTTCAGAATTGCACCTTGCAATGCGGAGAAATTACTGTTTGTGCATTTACAATATTCGTTGATTTTTGCCATTGAAAAACGTCCAGAAATGATTGAAGCTACTGACTGAATGAAAGGAGCTGGCATCTCACTCTCTTTGAATCTTCTTTATCATGCTAAGAGGAGCAGGAAAAAGCAAAAAATTTCAGAATTGCACCTTGCAATGCGGAGAAATTACAGTTTGTGCATTTACAATATTCATTGATTTTTGCCATTGAAAAACGTCCAGAAATGATTGAAGCTACTGACTGAATGAAAGGAGCTGGCATCTCACTCTCTTTGAATCTTCTTTATCATGCTAAGAGGAGCAGGGAAAAGCAAAAAATTTCAGAATTGCACCTTGCAATGCGGAGAATTTACTGTTTGTGCATTTACAATATTCATTGATTTTTGCCATTGAAAAACATGTTATTCATATACCAGAAATGTTTGAAGCTCCTGACTGAATGAAAGGAGCTGGCACCTCACTCTCTTTGAATCTTCTTTATCATGCTAAGAGGAGCAGGAAAAAGCAAAAAATTTCAGAATTGCACCTTGCAATGCGGAGAAATTACTGTTTGTGCATTTACAATATTCATTGATTTTTGCCATTGAAAAACGTCCAGAAATGATTGAAGCTACTGACTGAATGAAAGGAGCTGGCATCTCACTCTCTTTGAATCTTCTTTATCATGCTAAGAGGAGCAGGAAAAAGCAAAAAATTTCAGAATTGCACCTTGCAATGCGGAGAAATTACTGTTTGTGCATTTACAATATTCATTGATTTTTGCCATTGAAAAATGTCCAGAAATGATTGAAGCTACTGACTGAATGAAAGGAGCTGGCATCTCACTCTCTTTGAATCTTCTTTATCATGCTAAGAGGAGCAGGAAAAAGCAAAAAATTTCAGAATTGCGCCTTGCAATGCGGAGAAATTACTGTTTGTGCATTTACAAAATTCATTGATTTTTGCCATTGAAAAACATCATGTTATTCATATACCAGAAATGATTGAAGCTACTGACTGAAGGAAAGGAGCTGGCATCTCACTCTCTTTGAATCTTCTTTATCATGCTAAGAGGAGCAGGAAAAAGCAAAAAATTTCAGAATTGCACCTTGCAATGCGGAGAATTTACTGTTTGTGCATTTACAATATTCATTGATTTTTGCCATTGAAAAACGTCCAGAAATTATTGAAGCTACTGACTGAATGAAAGGAGCTGGCATCTCACTCTCTTTGAATCTTCTTTATCATGCTAAGAGGAGCAGGAAAAAGCAAAAAATTTCAGAATTGCACCTTGCAATGCGGAGAAATTACAGTTTGTGCATTTACAATATTCATTGATTTTTGCCATTGAAAAACGTCCAGAAATGATTGAAGCTACTGACTGAATGAAAGGAGCTGGCATCTCACTCTCTTTGAATCTTCTTTATCATGCTAAGAGGAGCAGGAAAAAGCAAAAAATTTCAGAATTGCACCTTGCAATGCGGAGAAATTACTGTTTGTGCATTTACAATATTCGTTGATTTTTGCCATTGAAAAACGTCCAGAAATGATTGAAGCTACTGACTGAATGAAAGGAGCTGGCATCTCACTCTCTTTGAATCTTCTTTATCATGCTAAGAGGAGCAGGAAAAAGCAAAATATTTCAGAATTGCACCTTGCAATGCGGAGAAATTACTGTTTGTGCATTTTCAATATTCATTGTTTTTTGCCATTGAAAAACATCATGTTATTCATATACCAGAAATGTTTGAAGCTACTGACTGAATGAAAGGAGCTGGCATCTCACTCTCTTTGAATCTTCTTTATCATGCTAAGAGGAGCAGGAAAAAGCAAAAAATTTCAGAATTGCACCTTGCAATGCGGAGAAATTACTGTTTGTGCATTTACAATATTCATTGATTTTTGCCATTGAAAAACATAATGGTATTCATATACCAGAAATGTTTGAAGCTACTGACTGAATGAAAGGAGCTGGCATCTCAATCTCTTTGAATCTTCTTTATCATGCTAAGAGGAGCATGAAAAAGCAAAAAATTTCAGAATTGCACCTTGCAATGTGGAGAAATTACTGTTTGTGCATTTACAATATTCATTGATTTTTACCATTGAAAAACGTCCAGAAATGATTGAAGCTACTGACTGAATGAAAGTAGCTGGCATCTCACTCTCTTTGAATCTTCTTTATCATGCTAAGAGGAGCAGGAAAAAGCAAAAAATTTCAGACTTGCACCTTGCAATGCGGAGAAATTACTGTTTGTGCATTTACAATATTCATTGATTTTTGCCATTGAAAAACATCATGTTATTCATATACCAGAAATGTTTGAAGCTACTGACTGAATGAAAGGAGCTGGCATCTCACTCTCTTTGAATCTTCTTTATCATGCTAAGAGGAGCAGAAAAAAGCAAAAAATTTCAGACTTGCACCTTGCAATGCGGAGAAATTACTGTTTGTGCATTTACAATATTCATTGATTTTTGCCATTGAAAAACATCATGTTATTCATATACCAGAAATGTTTGAAGCTACTGACTGAATGAAAGGAGCTGGCATCTCACTCTCTTTGAATCTTCTTTATCATGCTAAGAGGAGCAGGAAAAAGCAAAAAATTTCAGAATTGCACCTTGCAATGCGGAGAAATTACTGTTTGTGCATTTACAATATTCATTGATTTTTGCCATTGAAAAACGTCCAGAAATGATTGAAGGTACTGACTGAATGAAAGGAGCTGGCATCTCACTCTCTTTGAATCTTCTTTATCATGCTAAGAGGAGCAGGAAAAAGCAAAAAATTTCAGAATTGCAACTTGCAATGCGGAGAAATTACTGTTTGTGCATTTACAATATTCATTGATTTTTGCCATTGAAAAACGTCCAGAAATGATTGAAGCTACTGACTGAATGAAAGGAGCTGGCATCTCACTCTCTTTGAATCTTCTTTATCATGCTAAGAGGAGCAGGAAAAAGCAAAAAATTTCAGAATTGCACCTTGCAATGCGGAGAAATTACTGTTTGTGCATTTACAATATTCGTTGATTTTTGCCATTGAAAAACGTCCAGAAATGATTGAAGCTACTGACTGAATGAAAGGAGCTGGCATCTCACTCTCTTTGAATCTTCTTTATCATGCTAAGAGGAGCAGGAAAAAGCAAAAAATTTCAGAATAGCACCTTGCAATGCGGAGAAATTACAGTTTGTGCATTTACAATATTCATTGATTTTTGCCATTGAAAAACGTCCAGAAATGATTGAAGCTACTGACTGAATGAAAGGAGCTGGCATCTCACTCTCTTTGAATCTTCTTTATCATGCTAAGAGGAGCAGGAAAAAGCAAAAAATTTCAGAATTGCACCTTGCAATGCGGAGAATTTACTGTTTGTGCATTTACAATATTCATTGATTTTTGCCATTGAAAAACATGTTATTCATATACCAGAAATGTTTGAAGCTCCTGACTGAATGAAAGGAGCTGGCACCTCACTCTCTTTGAATCTTCTTTATCATGCTAAGAGGAGCAGGAAAAAGCAAAAAATTTCAGAATTGCACCTTGCAATGCGGAGAAATTACTGTTTGTGCATTTACAATATTCATTGATTTTTGCCATTGAAAAACGTCCAGAAATGATTGAAGCTACTGACTGAATGAAAGGAGCTGGCATCTCACTCTCTTTGAATCTTCTTTATCATGCTAAGAGGAGCAGGAAAAAGCAAAAAATTTCAGAATTGCACCTTGCAATGCGGAGAAATTACTGTTTGTGCATTTACAATATTCATTGATTTTTGCCATTGAAAAATGTCCAGAAATGATTGAAGCTACTGACTGAATGAAAGGAGCTGGCATCTCACTCTCTTTGAATCTTCTTTATCATGCTAAGAGGAGCAGGAAAAAGCAAAAAATTTCAGAATTGCGCCTTGCAATGCGGAGAAATTACTGTTTGTGCATTTACAAAATTCATTGATTTTTGCCATTGAAAAACATCATGTTATTCATATACCAGAAATGATTGAAGCTACTGACTGAAGGAAAGGAGCTGGCATCTCACTCTCTTTGAATCTTCTTTATCATGCTAAGAGGAGCAGGAAAAAGCAAAAAATTTCAGAATTGCAACTTGCAATGCGGAGAATTTACTGTTTGTGCATTTACAATATTCATTGATTTTTGCCATTGAAAAACGTCCAGAAATGATTGAAGCTACTGACTGAATGAAAGGAGCTGGCATCTCACTCTCTTTGAATCTTCTTTATCATGCTAAGAGGAGCAGGAAAAAGCAAAAAATTTCAGAATTGCACCTTGCAATGCGGAGAAATTACAGTTTGTGCATTTACAATATTCATCGATTTTTGCCATTGAAAAACGTCCAGAAATGATTGAAGCTACTGACTGAATGAAAGGAGCTGGCATCTCACTCTCTTTGAATCTTCTTTATCATGCTAAGAGGAGCAGGAAAAAGCAAAAAATTTCAGAATTGCACCTTGCAATGCGGAGAAATTACTGTTTGTGCATTTACAATATTCGTTGATTTTTGCCATTGAAAAACGTCCAGAAATGATTGAAGCTACTGACTGAATGAAAGGAGCTGGCATCTCACTCTCTTTGAATCTTCTTTATCATGCTAAGAGGAGCAGGAAAAAGCAAAAAATTTCAGAATTGCACCTTGCAATGCGGAGAAATTACAGTTTGTGCATTTACAATATTCATTGATTTTTGCCATTGAAAAACGTCCAGAAATGATTGAAGCTACTGACTGAATGAAAGGAGCTGGCATCTCACTCTCTTTGAATCTTCTTTATCATGCTAAGAGGAGCAGGAAAAAGCAAAAAATTTCAGAATTGCACCTTGCAATGCGGAGAAATTACTGTTTGTGCATTTACAATATTCATTGATTTTTGCCATTGAAAAACATGTTATTCATATACCAGAAATGTTTGAAGCTCCTGACTGAATGAAAGGAGCTGGCACCTCACTCTCTTTGAATCTTCTTTATCATGCTAAGAGGAGCAGGAAAAAGCAAAAAATTTCAGAATTGCACCTTGCAATGCGGAGAAATTACTGTTTGTGCATTTACAATATTCATTGATTTTTGCCATTGAAAAACGTCCAGAAATGATTGTAGCTACTGACTGAATGAAAGGAGCTGGCATCTCACTCTCTTTGAATCTTCTTTATCATGCTAAGAGGAGCAGGAAAAAGCAAAAAATTTCAGAATTGCACCTTGCAATGCGGAGAAATTACTGTTTGTGCATTTACAATATTCATTGATTTTTGCCACTGAAAAATGTCCAGAAATGATTGAAGCTACTGACTGAATGAAAGGAGCTGGCATCTCACTCTCTTTGAATCTTCTTTATCATGCTAAGAGGAGCAGGAAAAAGCAAAAAATTTCAGAATTGCGCCTTGCAATGCGGAGAAATTACTGTTTGTGCATTTACAAAATTCATTGATTTTTGCCATTGAAAAACATCATGTTATTCATATACCAGAAATGATTGAAGCTACTGACTGAAGGAAAGGAGCTGGCATCTCACTCTCTTTGAATCTTCTTTATCATGCTAAGAGGAGCAGGAAAAAGCAAAAAATTTCAGAATTGCACCTTGCAATGCGGAGAAATTACTGTTTGTGCATTTACAATATTCATTGATTTTTGCGATTGAAAAACATCATGTTATTCATATACCAGAAATGATTGAAGCTACTGACTGAATGAAAGGAGCTGGCATCTCACTCTCTTTGAATCTTCTTTATCATGCTAAGAGGAGCAGGAAAAAGCAAAAAATTTCAGAATTGCACCTTGCAATGCGGAGAAATTACAGTTTGTGCATTTACAATATTCATTGATTTTTGCCATTGAAAAACGTCCAGAAATGATTGAAGCTACTGACTGAATGAAAGGAGCTGGCATCTCACTCTCTTTGAATCTTCTTTATCATGCTAAGAGGAGCAGGAAAAAGCAAAAAATTTCAGAATTGCACCTTGCAATGCGGAGAAATTACTGTTTGTGCATTTACAATATTCATTGATTTTTGCCACTGAAAAATGTCCAGAAATGATTGAAGCTACTGACTCAATGAAAGGAGCTGGCATCTCACTCTCTTTGAATCTTCTTTATCATGCTAAGAGGAGCAGGAAAAAGCAAAAAATTTCAGAATTGCGTCTTGCAATGCGGAGAAATTACTGTTTGTGCATTTACAATATTCATTGATTTTTGCCATTGAAAAACGTCCAGAAATGATTGTAGCTACTGACTGAATGAAAGGAGCTGGCATCTCACTCTCTTTGAATCTTCTTTATCATGCTAAGAGGAGCAGGAAAAAGCAAAAAATTTCAGAATTGCACCTTGCAATGCGGAGAAATTACTGTTTGTGCATTTACAATATTCATTGATTTTTGCCACTGAAAAATGTCCAGAAATGATTGAAGCTACTGACTCAATGAAAGGAGCTGGCATCTCACTCTCTTTGAATCTTCTTTATCATGCTAAGAGGAGCAGGAAAAAGCAAAAAATTTCAGAATTGCGCCTTGCAATGCGGAGAAATTACTGTTTGTGCATTTACAAAATTCATTGATTTTTGCCATTGAAAAACATCATGTTATTCATATACCAGAAATGATTGAAGCTACTGACTGAAGGAAAGGAGCTGGCATCTCACTCTCTTTGAATCTTCTTTATCATGCTAAGAGGAGCAGGAAAAAGCAAAAAATTTCAGAATTGCACCTTGCAATGCGGAGAAATTACTGTTTGTGCATTTATAATATTCATTGATTTTTGCGATTGAAAAACATCATGTTATTCATATACCAGAAATGATTGAAGCTACTGACTGAATGAAAGGAGCTGGCATCTCACTCTCTTTGAATCTTCTTTATCATGCTAAGAGGAGCAGGAAAAAGCAAAAAATTTCAGAATTGCACCTTGCAATGCGGAGAAATTACAGTTTGTGCATTTACAATATTCATTGATTTTTGCCATTGAAAAACGTCCAGAAATGATTGAAGCTACTGACTGAATGAAAGGAGCTGGCATCTCACTCTCTTTGAATCTTCTTTATCATGCTAAGAGGAGCAGGAAAAAGCAAAAAATTTCAGAATTGCACCTTGCAATGCGGAGAAATTACTGTTTGTGCATTTACAATATTCATTGATTTTTGCCATTGAAAAACGTCCAGAAATGATTGAAGGTACTGACTGAATGAAAGGAGCTGGCATCTCACTCTCTTTGAATCTTCTTTATCATGCTAAGAGGAGCAGGAAAAAGCAAAAAATTTCAGAATTGCACCTTGCAATGCGGAGAAATTACTGTTTGTGCATTTACAATATTCATTGATTTTTGCCATTGAAAAACGTCCAGAAATGATTGAAGCTACTGACTGAATGAAAGGAGCTGGCATCTCACTCTCTTTGAATCTTCTTTATCATGCTAAGAGGAGCAGGAAAAAGCAAAAAATTTCAGAATTGCACCTTGCAATGCGGAGAAATTACTGTTTGTGCATTTACAATATTCATTGATTTTTGCCATTGAAAAATGTCCAGAAATGATTGAAGCTACTGACTGAATGAAAGGAGCTGGCATCTCACTCTCTTTGAATCTTCTTTATCATGCTAAGAGGAGCAGGAAAAGCAAAAAATTTCAGAATTGCGCCTTGCAATGCGGAGAAATTACTGTTTGTGCATTTACAAAATTCATTGATTTTTGCCATTGAAAAACATCATGTTATTCATATACCAGAAATGATTGAAGCTACTGACTGAAGGAAAGGATCTGGCATCTCACTCTCTTTGAATCTTCTTTATCATGCTTAGAGGAGCAGGAAAAAGCAAAAAATTTCAGAATTGCACCTTGCAATGCGGAGAAATTACTGTTTGTGCATTTACAATATTCATTGATTTTTGCCATTGAAAAACGTCCAGAAATGATTGAAGCTACTGACTGAATGAAAGGAGCTGGCATCTCACTCTCTTTGAATCTTCTTTATCATGCTAAGAGGAGCAGGAAAAAGCAAAAAATTACAGAATTGCACCTTGCAATGCGGAGAAATTACTGTTTGTGCATTTACAATATTCATTGATTTTTGCCATTGAAAAACGTCCAGAAATGATTGAAGGTACTGACTGAATGAAAGGAGCTGGCATCTCACTCTCTTTGAATCTTCTTTATCATGCTAAGAGGAGCAGGAAAAAGCAAAAAATTTCAGAATTGCACCTTGCAATGCGGAGAAATTACTGTTTGTGCATTTACAATATTCATTGATTTTTGCCATTGAAAAACGTCCAGAAATGATTGAAGCTACTGACTGAATGAAAGGAGCTGGCATCTCACTCTCTGAATCTTCTTTATCATGCTAAGAGGAGCAGGAAAAAGCAAAAAATTTCAGAATTGCACCTTGCAATGCGGAGAAATTACTGTTTGTGCATTTACAATATTCATTGATTTTTGCCATTGAAAAATGTCCAGAAATGATTGAAGCTACTGACTGAATGAAAGGAGCTGGCATCTCACTCTCTTTGAATCTTCTTTATCATGCTAAGAGGAGCAGGAAAAAGCAAAAAATTTCAGAATTGCGCCTTGCAATGCGGAGAAATTACTGTTTGTGCATTTACAAAATTCATTGATTTTTGCCATTGAAAAACATCATGTTATTCATATACCAGAAATGATTGAAGCTACTGACTGAAGGAAAGGATCTGGCATCTCACTCTCTTTGAATCTTCTTTATCATGCTTAGAGGAGCAGGAAAAAGCAAAAAATTTCAGAATTGCACCTTGCAATGCGGAGAAATTACTGTTTGTGCATTTACAATATTCATTGATTTTTGCCATTGAAAAACGTCCAGAAATGATTGAAGCTACTGACTGAATGAAAGGAGCTGGCATCTCACTCTCTTTGAATCTTCTTTATCATGCTAAGAGGAGCAGGAAAAAGCAAAAAATTTCAGAATTGCACCTTGCAATGCGGAGAAATTACTGTTTGTGCATTTACAATATTCATTGATTTTTGCCATTGAAAAATGTCCAGAAATGATTGAAGCTCCTGACTGAATGAAAGGAGCTGGCATCTCACTCTCTTTGAATCTTCTTTATCATGCTAAGAGGAGCAGGAAAAAGCAAAAAATTTCAGAATTGCGCCTTGCAATGCGGAGAAATTACTGTTTGTGCATTTACAAAATTCATTGATTTTTGCCATTGAAAAACATCATGTTATTCATATACCAGAAATGATTGAAGCTACTGACTGAAGGAAAGGATCTGGCATCTCACTCTCTTTGAATCTTCTTTATCATGCTAAGAGGAGCAGGAAAAAGCAAAAAATTTCAGAATTGCACCTTGCAATGCAGAGAAATTACTGTTTGTGCATTTACAATATTCATTGATTTTTGTCATTGAAAAACGTCCAGAAATGATTGAAGCTACTGACTGAATGAAAGGAGCTGGCATCTCACTCTCTTTGAATCTTCTTTATCATGCTAAGAGGAGCAGGAAAAAGCAAAAAATTTCAGAATTGCACCTTGCAATGCGGAGAAATTACTGTTTGTGCATTTACAATATTCATTGATTTTTGCCATTGAAAAATGTCCAGAAATGATTGAAGCTACTGACTGAATGAAAGGAGCTGGCATCTCACTCTCTTTGAATCTTCTTTATCATGCTAAGAGGAGCAGGAAAAAGCAAAAAATTTCAGAATTGCACATTGCAATGCGGAGAAATTACTGTTTGTGCATTTACAATATTCATTGATTTTTGCCATTGAAAAACATCCAGAAATGATTGAAGCTACTGACTGAATGAAAGGAGCTGGCATCTCACTCTCTTTGAATCTTCTTTATCATGCTAAGAGGAGCAGGAAAAAGCAAAAAATTTCAGAATTGCACCTTGCAATGCGGAGAAATTACTGTTTGTGCATTTACAATATTCATTGATTTTTGCCATTGAAAAACGTCCAGAAATGATTGAAGCTACTGACTGAATGAAAGGAGCTGGCATCTCACTCTCTTTGAATCTTCTTTATCATGCTAAGAGGAGCAGGAAAAAGCAAAAAAATTCAGAATTGCACCTTGCAATGCGGAGAAATTACTGTTTGTGCATTTACAATATTCACTGATTTTTGCCATTGAAAAATGTCCAGAAATGATTGAAGCTACTGACTGAATGAAAGGAGCTGGCATCTCACTCTCTTTGAATCTTCTTTATCATGCTAAGAGGAGCAGGAAAAAGCAAAAAATTTCAGAATTGCGCCTTGCAATGCGGAGAAATTACTGTTTGTGCATTTACAAAATTCATTGATTTTTGCCATTGAAAAACATCATGTTATTCATATACCAGAAATGATTGAAGCTACTGACTGAAGGAAAGGATCTGGCATCTCACTCTCTTTGAATCTTCTTTATCATGCTAAGAGGAGCAGGAAAAAGCAAAAAATTTCAGAATTGCACCTTGCAATGCGGAGAAATTACTGTTTGTGCATTTACAATATTCATTGATTTTTGCCATTGAAAAACGTCCAGAAATGATTGAAGCTACTGACTGAATGAAAGGAGCTGGCATCTCACTCTCTTTGAATCTTCTTTATCATGCTAAGAGGAGCAGGAAAAAGCAAAAAATTTCAGAATTGCACCTTGCAATGCGGAGAAATTACTGTTTGTGCATTTACAATATTCATTGATTTTTGCCATTGAAAAACGTCCAGAAATGATTGAAGCTACTGACTGAATGAAAGGAGCTGGCATCTCACTCTCTTTGAATCTTCTTTATCATGCTAAGAGGAGCAGGAAAAAGCAAAAAATTTCAGAATTGCACCTTGCAATGCGGAGAAATTACTGTTTGTGCATTTACAATATTCATTGATTTTTGCCATTGAAAAATGTCCAGAAATGATTGAAACTACTGACTGAATGAAAGGAGCTGGCATCTCACTCTCTTTGAATCTTCTTTATCATGCTAAGAGGAGCAGGAAAAAGCAAAAAATTTCAGAATTGCGCCTTGCAATGCGGAGAAATTACTGTTTGTGCATTTACAAAATTCATTGATTTTTGCCATTGAAAAACATCATGTTATTCATATACCAGATATGATTGAAGCTACTGACTGAAGGAAAGGATCTGGCATCTCACTCTCTTTGAATCTTCTTTATCATGCTAAGAGGAGCAGGAAAAAGCAAAAAATTTCAGAATTGCACCTTGCAATGCGGAGAAATTACTGTTTGTGCATTTACAATATTCATTGATTTTTGCCATTGAAAAACGTCCAGAAATGATTGAAGCTACTGACTGAATGAAAGGAGCTGGCATCTCACTCTCTTTGAATCTTCTTTATCATGCTAAGAGGAGCAGGAAAAAGCAAAAAATTTCAGAATTGCACCTTGCAATGCGGAGAAATTACTGTTTGTGCATTTACAATATTCATTGATTTTTGCGATTGAAAAACATCATGTTATTCATATACCAGAAATGATTGAAGCTACTGACTGAATGAAAGGAGCTGGCATCTCACTCTCTTTGAATCTTCTTTATCATGCTAAGAGGAGCAGGAAAAAGTAAAAAATTTCAGAATTGCACCTTGCAATGCGGAGAAATTACTGTTTGTGCATTTACAATATTCAATGATTTTTGCCATTGAAAAACGTCCAGAAATGATTGAAGCTACTGACTGAATGAAAGGAGCTGGCATCTCACTCTCTTTGAATCTTCTTTATCATGCTAAGAGGAGCAGGAAAAAGCAAAAAATTTCAGAATTGCACCTTGCAATGCAGAGAAATTACTGTTTGTGCATTTACAATATTCATTGATTTTTGTCATTGAAAAACGTCCAGAAATGATTGAAGCTACTGACTGAATGAAAGGAGCTGGCATCTCACTCTCTTTGAATCTTCTTTATCATGCTAAGAGGAGCAGGAAAAAGCAAAAAATTTCAGAGTTGCACCTTGCAATGCGGAGAAATTACTGTTTGTGCATTTACAATATTCATTGATTTTTGCCATTGAAAAATGTCCAGAAATGATTGAAGCTACTGACTGAATGAAAGGAGCTGGCATCTCACTCTCTTTGAATCTTCTTTATCATGCTAAGAGGAGCAGGAAAAAGCAAAAAATTTCAGAATTGCACATTGCAATGCGGAGAAATTACTGTTTGTGCATTTACAATATTCATTGATTTTTGCCATTGAAAAACGTCCAGAAATGATTGAAGCTACTGACTGAATGAAAGGAGCTGGCATCTCACTCTCTTTGAATCTTCTTTATCATGCTAAGAGGAGCAGGAAAAAGCAAAAAATTTCAGAATTGCACCTTGCAATGCGGAGAAATTACTGTTTGTGGATTTACAATATTCATTGATTTTTGCCATTGAAAAACGTCCAGAAATGATTGAAGCTACTGACTGAATGAAAGGAGCTGGCATCTCACTCTCTTTGGATCTTCTTTATCATGCTAAGAGGAGCAGGAAAAAGCAAAAAATTTCAGAATTGCACCTTGCAATGCGGAGAAATTACTGTTTGTGCATTTACAATATTCATTGATTTTTGCCATTGAAAAATGTCCAGAAATGATTGAAGCTACTGACTGAATGAAAGGAGCTGGCATCTCACTCTCTTTGAATCTTCTTTATCATGCTAAGAGGAGCAGGAAAAAGCAAAAAATTTCAGAATTGCGCCTTGCAATGTGGAGAAATTACTGTTTGTGCATTTACAAAATTCATTGATTTTTGCCATTGAAAAACATCATGTTATTCATATACCAGAAATGATTGAAGCTACTGACTGAAGGAAAGGATCTGGCATCTCACTCTCTTTGAATCTTCTTTATCATGCTAAGAGGAGCAGGAAAAAGCAAAAAATTTCAGAATTGCACCTTGCAATGCGGAGAAATTACTGTTTGTGCATTTACAATATTCATTGATTTTTGCCATTGAAAAACGTCCAGAAATGATTGAAGCTACTGACTGAATGAAAGGAGCTGGCATCTCACTCTCTTTGAATCTTCTTTATCATGCTAAGAGGAGCAGGAAAAAGCAAAAAATTTCAGAATTTCACCTTGCAATGCGGAGAAATTACTGTTTGTGCATTTACAATATTCATTGATTTTTGCCATTGAAAAACATCATGTTATTCATATACCAGAAATGATTGAAGCTACTGACTGAATGAAAGGAGCTGGCATCTCACTCTCTTTGAATCTTCTTTATCATGCTAAGAGGAGCAGGAAAAAGTAAAAAATTTCAGAATTGCACCTTGCAATGCGGAGAAATTACTGTTTGTGCATTTACAATATTCAATGATTTTTGCCATTGAAAAACGTCCAGAAATGATTGAAGCTACTGACTGAATGAAAGGAGCTGGCATCTCACTCTCTTTGAATCTTGTTTACCATGCTAAGAGGAGCAGGAAAAAGCAAAAAATTTCAGAATTGCACCTTGCAATGCGGAGAAATTACTGTTTGTGCATTTACAATATTCATTGATTTTTGCCATTGAAAAACGTCCAGAAATGATTGAAGCTACTGACTGAATGAAAGGAGCTGGCATCTCACTCTCTTTGAATCTTCTTTATCATGCTAAGAGGAGCAGGAAAAAGCAAAAAATTTCAGAATTGCACCTTGCAATGCGGAGAAATTACTGTTTGTGCATTTACAATATTCATTGATTTTTGCTATTGAAAAACATCATGTTATTCATATACCAGAAATGATTGAAGCTACTGACTGAATGAAAGGAGCTGGCATCTCACTCTCTTTGAATCTTCTTTATCATGCTAAGAGGAGCAGGAAAAAGCAAAAAATTTCAGAATTGCACCTTGCAATGCGGAGAAATTACTGTTTGTGGATTTACAATATTCATTGATTTTTGCCATTGAAAAACGTCCAGAAATGATTGAAGCTACTGACTGAATGAAAGGAGCTGGCATCTCACTCTCTTTGGATCTTCTTTATCATGCTAAGAGGAGCAGGAAAAAGCAAAAAATTTCAGAATTGCACCTTGCAATGCGGAGAAATTACTGTTTGTGCATTTACAATATTCATTGATTTTTGCCATTGAAAAATGTCCAGAAATGATTGAAGCTACTGACTGAATGAAAGGAGCTGGCATCTCACTCTCTTTGAATCTTCTTTATCATGCTAAGAGGAGCAGGAAAAAGCAAAAAATTTCAGAATTGCGCCTTGCAATGTGGAGAAATTACTGTTTGTGCATTTACAAAATTCATTGATTTTTGCCATTGAAAAACATCATGTTATTCATATACCAGAAATGATTGAAGCTACTGACTGAAGGAAAGGATCTGGCATCTCACTCTCTTTGAATCTTCTTTATCATGCTAAGAGGAGCAGGAAAAAGCAAAAAATTTCAGAATTGCACCTTGCAATGCGGAGAAATTACTGTTTGTGCATTTACAATATTCATTGATTTTTGCCATTGAAAAACGTCCAGAAATGATTGAAGCTACTGACTGAATGAAAGGAGCTGGCATCTCACTCTCTTTGAATCTTCTTTATCATGCTAAGAGGAGCAGGAAAAAGCAAAAAATTTCAGAATTTCACCTTGCAATGCGGAGAAATTACTGTTTGTGCATTTACAATATTCATTGATTTTTGCCATTGAAAAACATCATGTTATTCATATACCAGAAATGATTGAAGCTACTGACTGAATGAAAGGAGCTGGCATCTCACTCTCTTTGAATCTTCTTTATCATGCTAAGAGGAGCAGGAAAAAGTAAAAAATTTCAGAATTGCACCTTGCAATGCGGAGAAATTACTGTTTGTGCATTTACAATATTCAATGATTTTTGCCATTGAAAAACGTCCAGAAATGATTGAAGCTACTGACTGAATGAAAGGAGCTGGCATCTCACTCTCTTTGAATCTTGTTTACCATGCTAAGAGGAGCAGGAAAAAGCAAAAAATTTCAGAATTGCACCTTGCAATGCGGAGAAATTACTGTTTGTGCATTTACAATATTCATTGATTTTTGCCATTGAAAAACGTCCAGAAATGATTGAAGCTACTGACTGAATGAAAGGAGCTGGCATCTCACTCTCTTTGAATCTTCTTTATCATGCTAAGAGGAGCAGGAAAAAGCAAAAAATTTCAGAATTGCACCTTGCAATGCGGAGAAATTACTGTTTGTGCATTTACAATATTCATTGATTTTTGCTATTGAAAAACATCATGTTATTCATATACCAGAAATGATTGAAGCTACTGACTGAATGAAAGGAGCTGGCATCTCACTCTCTTTGAATCTTCTTTATCATGCTAAGAGGAGCAGGAAAAAGCAAAAAATTTCAGAATTGCACCTTGCAATGCGGAGAAATTACAGTTTGTGCATTTACAATATTCATTGATTTTTGCCATTGAAAAACGTCCAGAAATGATTGAAGCTACTGACTGAATGAAAGGAGCTGGCATCTCACTCTCTTTGAATCTTCTTTATCATGCTAAGAGGAGCAGGAAAAAGCAAAAAATTTCAGAATTGCACCTTGCAATGCGGAGAAATTACTGTTTGTGCATTTACAATATTCATTGATTTTTGCCATTGAAAAACGTCCAGAAATGATTGAAGGTACTGACTGAATGAAAGGAGCTGGCATCTCGCTCTCTTTGAATCTTCTTTATCATGCTAAGAGGAGCAGGAAAAAGCAAAAAATTTCAGAATTGCACCTTGCAATGCGGAGAAATTACTGTTTGTGCATTTACAATATTCATTGATTTTTGCCATTGAAAAACGTCCAGAAATGATTGAAGCTACTGACTGAATGAAAGGAGCTGGCATCTCACTCTCTTTGAATCTTCTTTATCATGCTAAGAGGAGCAGGAAAAAGCAAAAAATTTCAGAATTGCACCTTGCAATGCGGAGAAATTACTGTTTGTGCATTTACAATATTCATTGATTTTTGCATTTGAAAAATGTCCAGAAATGATTGAAGCTACTGACTGAATGAAAGGAGCTGGCATCTCACTCTCTTTGAATCTTCTTTATCATGCTAAGAGGAGCAGGAAAAAGCAAAAAATTTCAGAATTGCGCCTTCCAATGCGGAGAAATTACTGTTTGTGCATTTACAAAATTCATTGATTTTTGCCATTGAAAAACATCATGTTATTCATATACCAGAAATGATTGAAGCTACTGACTGAAGGAAAGGATATGGCATCTCACTCTCTTTGAATCTTCTTTATCATGCTTAGAGGAGCAGGAAAAAGCAAAAAATTTCAGAATTGCACCTTGCAATGCGGAGAAATTACTGTTTGTGCATTTACAATATTCATTGATTTTTGCCATTGAAAAACGTCCAGAAATGATTGAAGCTACCGACTGAATGAAAGGAGCTGGCATCTCACTCTCTTTGAATCTTCTTTATCATGCTAAGAGGAGCAGGAAAAAGCAAAAAATTTCAGAATTGCACATTGCAATGCGGAGAAATTACTGTTTGTGCATTTACAATATTCATTGATTTTTGCCATTGAAAAACGTCCAGAAATGATTGAAGCTACTGACTGAATGAAAGGAGCTGGCATCTCACTCTCTTTGAATCTTCTTTATCATGCTAAGAGGAGCAGGAAAAAGCAAAAAATTTCAGAATTGCACATTGCAATGCGGAGAAATTACTGTTTGTGCATTTACAATATTCATTGATTTTTGCCATTGAAAAACGTCCAGAAATGATTGAAGCTACTGACTGAATGAAAGGAGCTGGCATCTCACTCTCTTTGAATCTTCTTTATCATGCTAAGAGGAGCAGGAAAAAGCAAAAAATTTCAGAATTGCACCTTGCAATGCGGAGAAATTACTGTTTGTGGATTTACAATATTCATTGATTTTTGCCATTGAAAAACGTCCAGAAATGATTGAAGCTACTGACTGAATGAAAGGAGCTGGCATCTCACTCTCTTTGGATCTTCTTTATCATGCTAAGAGGAGCAGGAAAAAGCAAAAAATTTCAGAATTGCACCTTGCAATGCGGAGAAATTACTGTTTGTGCATTTACAATATTCATTGATTTTTGCCATTGAAAAATGTCCAGAAATGATTGAAGCTACTGACTGAATGAAAGGAGCTGGCATCTCACTCTCTTTGAATCTTCTTTATCATGCTAAGAGGAGCAGGAAAAAGCAAAAAATTTCAGAATTGCGCCTTGCAATGTGGAGAAATTACTGTTTGTGCATTTACAAAATTCATTGATTTTTGCCATTGAAAAACATCATGTTATTCATATACCAGAAATGATTGAAGCTACTGACTGAAGGAAAGGATCTGGCATCTCACTCTCTTTGAATCTTCTTTATCATGCTAAGAGGAGCAGGAAAAAGCAAAAAATTTCAGAATTGCACCTTGCAATGCGGAGAAATTACTGTTTGTGCATTTACAATATTCATTGATTTTTGCCATTGAAAAACGTCCAGAAATGATTGAAGCTACTGACTGAATGAAAGGAGCTGGCATCTCACTCTCTTTGAATCTTCTTTATCATGCTAAGAGGAGCAGGAAAAAGCAAAAAATTTCAGAATTTCACCTTGCAATGCGGAGAAATTACTGTTTGTGCATTTACAATATTCATTGATTTTTGCCATTGAAAAACATCATGTTATTCATATACCAGAAATGATTGAAGCTACTGACTGAATGAAAGGAGCTGGCATCTCACTCTCTTTGAATCTTCTTTATCATGCTAAGAGGAGCAGGAAAAAGTAAAAAATTTCAGAATTGCACCTTGCAATGCGGAGAAATTACTGTTTGTGCATTTACAATATTCAATGATTTTTGCCATTGAAAAACGTCCAGAAATGATTGAAGCTACTGACTGAATGAAAGGAGCTGGCATCTCACTCTCTTTGAATCTTGTTTACCATGCTAAGAGGAGCAGGAAAAAGCAAAAAATTTCAGAATTGCACCTTGCAATGCGGAGAAATTACTGTTTGTGCATTTACAATATTCATTGATTTTTGCCATTGAAAAACGTCCAGAAATGATTGAAGCTACTGACTGAATGAAAGGAGCTGGCATCTCACTCTCTTTGAATCTTCTTTATCATGCTAAGAGGAGCAGGAAAAAGCAAAAAATTTCAGAATTGCACCTTGCAATGCGGAGAAATTACTGTTTGTGCATTTACAATATTCATTGATTTTTGCTATTGAAAAACATCATGTTATTCATATACCAGAAATGATTGAAGCTACTGACTGAATGAAAGGAGCTGGCATCTCACTCTCTTTGAATCTTCTTTATCATGCTAAGAGGAGCAGGAAAAAGCAAAAAATTTCAGAATTGCACCTTGCAATGCGGAGAAATTACAGTTTGTGCATTTACAATATTCATTGATTTTTGCCATTGAAAAACGTCCAGAAATGATTGAAGCTACTGACTGAATGAAAGGAGCTGGCATCTCACTCTCTTTGAATCTTCTTTATCATGCTAAGAGGAGCAGGAAAAAGCAAAAAATTTCAGAATTGCACCTTGCAATGCGGAGAAATTACTGTTTGTGCATTTACAATATTCATTGATTTTTGCCATTGAAAAACGTCCAGAAATGATTGAAGGTACTGACTGAATGAAAGGAGCTGGCATCTCGCTCTCTTTGAATCTTCTTTATCATGCTAAGAGGAGCAGGAAAAAGCAAAAAATTTCAGAATTGCACCTTGCAATGCGGAGAAATTACTGTTTGTGCATTTACAATATTCATTGATTTTTGCCATTGAAAAACGTCCAGAAATGATTGAAGCTACTGACTGAATGAAAGGAGCTGGCATCTCACTCTCTTTGAATCTTCTTTATCATGCTAAGAGGAGCAGGAAAAAGCAAAAAATTTCAGAATTGCACCTTGCAATGCGGAGAAATTACTGTTTGTGCATTTACAATATTCATTGATTTTTGCATTTGAAAAATGTCCAGAAATGATTGAAGCTACTGACTGAATGAAAGGAGCTGGCATCTCACTCTCTTTGAATCTTCTTTATCATGCTAAGAGGAGCAGGAAAAAGCAAAAAATTTCAGAATTGCGCCTTGCAATGCGGAGAAATTACTGTTTGTGCATTTACAAAATTCATTGATTTTTGCCATTGAAAAACATCATGTTATTCATATACCAGAAATGATTGAAGCTACTGACTGAAGGAAAGGATATGGCATCTCACTCTCTTTGAATCTTCTTTATCATGCTTAGAGGAGCAGGAAAAAGCAAAAAATTTCAGAATTGCACCTTGCAATGCGGAGAAATTACTGTTTGTGCATTTACAATATTCATTGATTTTTGCCATTGAAAAACGTCCAGAAATTATTGAAGCTACTGACTGAATGAAAGGAGCTGGCATCTCACTCTCTTTGAATCTTCTTTATCATGCTAAGAGGAGCAGGAAAAAGCAAAAAATTTCAGAATTGCACCTTGCAATGCGGAGAAATTACTGTTTGTGCATTTACAATATTCATTGATTTTTGCGATTGAAAAACATCATGTTATTCATATACCAGAAATGATTGAAGCTACTGACTGAATGAAAGGAGCTGGCATCTCACTCTCTTTGAATCTTCTTTATCATGCTAAGAGGAGCAGGAAAAAGTAAAAAATTTCAGAATTGCACCTTGCAATGCGGAGAAATTACTGTTTGTGCATTTACAATATTCATTGATTTTTGCCATTGAAAAACGTCCAGAAATGATTGAAGCTACTGACTGAATGAAAGGAGCTGGCATCTCACTCTCTTTGAATCTTCTTTATCATGCTAAGAGGAGCAGGAAAAAGCAAAAAATTTCAGAATTGCACCTTGCAATGCGGAGAAATTACTGTTTGTGCATTTACAATATTCATTGATTTTTGCTATTGAAAAACATCATGTTATTCATATACCAGAAATGATTGAAGCTACTGACTGAATGAAAGGAGCTGGCATCTCACTCTCTTTGAATCTTCTTTATCATGCTAAGAGGAGCAGGAAAAAGCAAAAAATTTCAGAATTGCACCTTGCAATGCGGAGAAATTACAGTTTGTGCATTTACAATATTCATTGATTTTTGCCATTGAAAAACGTCCAGAAATGATTGAAGCTACTGACTGAATGAAAGGAGCTGGCATCTCACTCTCTTTGAATCTTCTTTATCA
Source organism: Phyllobates terribilis (assembly GCF_046119375.1). Taxonomy (NCBI): domain Eukaryota; kingdom Metazoa; phylum Chordata; class Amphibia; order Anura; family Dendrobatidae; genus Phyllobates; species Phyllobates terribilis. Next base: position 282,916 of record NW_027363823.1, on the reverse strand, counting down.
TGCTAAGAGGAGCAGGAAAAAGCAAAAAATTTCAGAATTGCACCTTGCAATGCGGAGAAATTACTGTTTGTGCATTTACAATATTCATTGATTTTTGCCATTGAAAAAGGTCCAGAAATAATTGAAGGTACTGACTGAATGAAAGGAGCTGGCATCTCACTCTCTTTGAATCTTCTTTATCATGCTAAGAGGAGCAGGAAAAAGCAAAAAATTTCAGAATTGCACCTTGCAATGCGGAGAAATTACTGTTTGTGCATTTACAATATTCATTGATTTTTGCCATTGAAAAACGTCCAGAAATGATTGAAGCTACTGACTGAATAAAAGGAGCTGGCATCTCACTCTCTTTGAATCTTCTTTATCATGCTAAGAGGAGCAGGAAAAAGCAAAAAATTTCAGAATTGCACCTTGCAATGCGGAGAAATTACTGTTTGTGCATTTACAATATTCATTGATTTTTGCCATTGAAAAATGTCCAGAAATGATTGAAGCTACTGACTGAATGAAAGGAGCTGGCATCTCACTCTCTTTGAATCTTCTTTATCATGCTAAGAGGAGCAGGAAAAAGCAAAAAATTTCAGAATTGCGCCTTGCAATGCGGAGAAATTACTGTTTGTGCATTTACAAAATTCATTGATTTTTGCCATTGAAAAACATCATGTTATTCATATACCAGAAATGATTGAAGCTACTGACTGAAGGAAAGGATCTGGCATCTCATTCTCTTTGAATCTTCTTTATCATGCTTAGAGGAGCAGGAAAAAGCAAAAAATTTCAGAATTGCACCTTGCAATGCGGAGAAATTACTGTTTGTGCATTTACAATATTCATTGATTTTTGCCATTGAAAAACGTCCAGAAATGATTGAAGCTACTGACTGAATGAAAGGAGCTGGCATCTCACTCTCTTTGAATCTTCTTTATCATGCTAAGAGGAGCAGGAAAAAGCAAAAAAATTTCAGAATTGCACCTTGCAATGCGGAGAAATTACTGTTTGTGCATTTACAATATTCATTGATTTTTGCGATTGAAAAACATCATGTTATTCATATTCCAGAAATGATTGAAGCTACTGACTGAATGAAAGGAGCTGGCTTCTCACTCTCTTTGAATCTTCTTTATCATGCTAAGAGGAGCAGGAAAAAGTAAAAAATTTCAGAATTGCACCTTGCAATGCGGAGAAATTACTGTTTGTGCATTTATAATATTCAATGATTTTTGCCATTGAAAAACGTCCAGAAATGATTGAAGCTACTGACTGAACGAAAGGAGCTGGCATCTCACTCTCTTTGAATCTTCTTTATCATGCTAAGAGGAGCAGGAAAAAGCAAAAAATTTCAGAATTGCACCTTGCAATGCGGAGAAATTACTGTTTGTGCATTTACAATATTCATTGATTTTTGCCATTGAAAAACATCATGTTATTCATGTACCAGAAATGTTTGAAGCTACTGACTGAATGAAAGGAGCTGGCATCTCACTCTCTTTGAATCTTCTTTATCATGCTAAGAGGAGCAGGAAAAAGCAAAAAATTTCAGAATTGCACATTGCAATGCGGAGAAATTACTGTTTGTGCATTTACAATATTCATTGATTTTTGCCATTGAAAAACGTCCAGAAATGATTGAAGCTACTGACTGAATGAAAGGAGCTGGCATCTCACTCTCTTTGAATCTTCTTTATCATGCTAAGAGGAGCAGGAAAAAGCAAAAAATTTCAGAATTGCACCTTGCAATGCGGAGAAATTACTGTTTGTGCATTTACAATATTCATTGATTTTTGCCATTGAAAAACGTCCAGAAATGATTGAAGCTACTGACTGAATGAAAGGAGCTGGCATCTCACTCTCTTTGAATCTTCTTTATCATGCTAAGAGGAGCAGGAAAAAGCAAAAAATTTCAGAATTGCACCTTGCAATGCGGAGAAATTACTGTTTGTGCATTTACAATATTCATTGATTTTTGCCATTGAAAAATGTCCAGAAATGATTGAAGCTACTGACTGAATGAAAGGAGCTGGCATCTCACTCTCTTTGAATCTTCTTTATCATGCTAAGAGGAGCAGGAAAAAGCAAAAAATTTCAGAATTGCGCCTTGCAATGCGGAGAAATTACTGTTTGTGCATTTACAAAATTCATTGATTTTTGCCATTGAAAAACATCATGTTATTCATATACCAGAAATGATTGAAGCTACTGACTGAAGGAAAGGATCTGGCATCTCACTCTCTTTGAATCTTCTTTATCATGCTAAGAGGAGCAGGAAAAAGCAAAAAATTTCAGAATTGCACCTTGCAATGCGGAGAAATTACTGTTTGTGCATTTACAATATTCATTGATTTTTGCCATTGAAAAACGTCCAGAAATGATTGAAGCTACTGACTGAATGAAAGGAGCTGGCATCTCACTCTCTTTGAGTCTTCTTTATCATGCCAAGAGGAGCAGGAAAAAGCAAAAAATTTCAGAATTGCACCTTGCAATGCGGAGAAATTACTGTTTGTGCATTTACAATATTCATTGATTTTTGCCATTGAAAAACGTCCAGAAATGATTGAAGCTACTGACTGAATGAAAGGAGCTGGCATCTCACTCTCTTTGAATCTTCTTTATCATGCTAAGAGGAGCAGGAAAAAGCAAAAAATTTCAGAATTGCACCTTGCAATGCGGAGAAATGACTGTTTGTGCATTTACAATATTCATTGATTTTTGCCATTGAAAAATGTCCAGAAATGATTGAAGCTACTGACTGAATGAAAGGAGCTGGCATCTCACTCTCTTTGAATCTTCTTTATCATGCTAAGAGGAGCAGGAAAAAGCAAAAAATTTCAGAATTGCGCCTTGCAATGCGGAGAAATTACTGTTTGTGCATTTACAAAATTCATTGATTTTTGCCATTGAAAAACATCATGTTATTCATATACCAGAAATGATTGAAGCTACTGACTGAAGGAAAGGATCTGGCATCTCACTCTCTTTGAATCTTCTTTATCATGCTAAGAGGAGCAGGAAAAAGCAAAAAGTTTCAGAATTGCACATTGCAATGCGGAGAAATTACTGTTTGTGCATTTACAATATTCATTGGTTTTTCCATTGAAAAACGTCCAGAAATGATTGAAGCTACTGACTGAATGAAAGGAGCTGGCATCTCACTCTCTTTGAATCTTCTTTATCATGCTAAGAGGAGCAGGAAAAAGCAAAAAATTTCAGAATTGCACCTTGCAATGCGGAGAAATTACTGTTTGTGCATTTACAATATTCATTGATTTTTGCCATTGAAAAACATCATGTTATTCATATACCAGAAATGATTGAAGCTACTGACTGAATGAAAGGAGCTGGCATCTCACTCTCTTTGAATCTTCTTTATCATGCTAAGAGGAGCAGGAAAAAGTAAAAAATTTCAGAATTGCACCTTGCAATGCGGAGAAATTACTGATTGTGCATTTACAATATTCAATGATTTTTGCCATTGAAAAACGTCCAGAAATGATAAAAGCTACTGACTGAATGAAAGGAGCTGGCATCTCACTCTCTTTGAATCTTCTTTATCATGCTAAGAGGAGCAGGAAAAAGCAAAAAATTTCAGAATTGCACCTTGCATTGCGGAGAAATTACTGTTTGTGCATTTACAATATTCATTGATTTTTGCCATTGAAAAACGTCCAGAAATGATTGAAGCTACTGACTGAATGAAAGGAGCTGGCATCTCACTCTCTTTGAATCTTCTTTATCATGCTAAGAGGAGCAGGAAAAAGCAAAAAATTTCAGAATTGCACCTTGCAATGCGGAGAAATTACTGTTTGTGCATTTACAATATTCATTGATTTTTGCCATTGAAAAACATCATGTTATTCATATACCAGAAATGATTGAAGCTACTGCCTGAATGAAAGGAGCTGGCATCTCACTCTCTTTGAATCTTCTTTATCATGCTAAGAGGAGCAGGAAAAAGTAAAAAATTTCAGAATTGCACCTTGCAATGCGGAGAAATTACTGTTTGTGCATTTACAAAATTCATTGATTTTTGCCATTGAAAAACATCATGTTATTCATATACCAGAAATGATTGAAGCTACTGACTGAAGGAAAGGATCTGGCATCTCACTCTCTTTGAATCTTCTTTATCATGCTTAGAGGAGCAGGAAAAAGCAAAGAGTTTCAGAATTGCACCTTGCAATGCGGAGAAATTACTGTTTGTGCATTTACAATATTCATTGATTTTTGCCATTGAAAAACGTCCAGAAATGATTGAAGCTACTGACTGAATGAAAGGAGCTGGCATCTCACTCTCTTTGAATCTTCTTTATCATGCTAAGAGGAGCAGGAAAAAGCAAAAAATTTCAGAATTGCACCTTGCAATGCGGAGAAATTACTGTTTGTGCATTTACAATATTCATTGATTTTTGCGATTGAAAAACATCATGTTATTCATATACCAGAAATGATTGAAGCTACTGACTGAATGAAAGGAGCTGGCATCTCACTCTCTTTGAATCTTCTTTATCATGCTAAGAGGAGCAGGAAAAAGTAAAAAATTTCAGAATTGCACCTTGCAATGCGGAGAAATTACTGTTTGTGCATTTACAATATTCATTGATTTTTGCCATTGAAAAACGTCCAGAAATGATTGAAGCTACTGACTGAATGAAAGGAGCTGGCATCTCACTCTCTTTGAATCTTCTTTATCATGCTAAGAGGAGCAGGAAAAAGCAAAAAATTTCAGAATTGCACCTTGCAATGCGGAGAAATTACTGTTTGTGCATTTACAATATTCATTGATTTTTGCTATTGAAAAACATCATGTTATTCATATACCAGAAAGGATTGAAGCTACTGACTGAATGAAAGGAGCTGGCATCTCACTCTCTTTGAATCTTCTTTATCATGCTAAGAGGAGCAGGAAAAAGCAAAAAATTTCAGAATTGCACCTTGCAATGCGGAGAAATTACAGTTTGTGCATTTACAATATTCATTGATTTTTGCCATTGAAAAACGTCCAGAAATGATTGAAGCTACTGACTGAATGAAAGGAGCTGGCATCTCACTCTCTTTGAATCTTCTTTATCATGCTAAGAGGAGCAGGAAAAAGCAAAAAATTTCAGAATTGCACCTTGCAATGCGGAGAAATTACTGTTTGTGCATTTACAATATTCATTGATTTTTGCCATTGAAAAACGTCCAGAAATGATTGAAGGTACTGACTGAATGAAAGGAGCTGGCATCTCACTCTCTTTGAATCTTCTTTATCATGCTAAGAGGAGCAGGAAAAAGCAAAAAATTTCAGAATTGCACCTTGCAATGCGGAGAAATTACTGTTTGTGCATTTACAATATTCATTGATTTTTGCCATTGAAAAACGTCCAGAAATGATTGAAGCTACTGACTGAAGGAAAGGAGCTGGCATCTCACTCTCTTTGAATCTTCTTTATCATGCTAAGAGGAGCAGGAAAAAGCAAAAAATTTCAGAATTGCGCCTTGCAATGCGGAGAAATTACTGTTTGTGCATTTACAAAATTCATTGATTTTTGCCATTGAAAAACATCATGTTATTCATATACCAGAAATGATTGAAGCTACTGACTGAAGGAAAGGATCTGGCAACTCACTCTCTTTGAATCTTCTTTATCATGCTTAGAGGAGCAGGAAAAAGCAAAAAATTTCAGAATTGCACCTTGCAATGCGGAGAAATTACTGTTTGTGCATTTACAATATTCATTGATTTTTGCCATTGAAAAACGTCCAGAAATGATTGAAGCTACTGACTGAATGAAAGGAGCTGGCATCTCACTCTCTTTGAATCTTCTTTATCATGCTAAGAGGAGCAGGAAAAAGCAAAAAATTTCAGAATTGCACCTTGCAATGCGGAGAAATTACTGTTTGTGCATTTACAATATTCATTGATTTTTGCGATTGAAAAACATCATGTTATTCATATACCAGAAATGATTGAAGCTACTGACTGAATGAAAGGAGCTGGCATCTCACTCTCTTTGAATCTTCTTTATCATGCTAAGAGGAGCAGGAAAAAGTAAAAAATTTCAGAATTGCACCTTGCAATGCGGAGAAATTACTGTTTGTGCATTTACAATATTCAATGATTTTTGCCATTGAAAAACGTCCAGAAATGATTGAAGCTACTGACTGAATGAAAGGAGCTGGCATCTCACTCTCTTTGAATCTTGTTTATCATGCTAAGAGGAGCAGGAAAAAGCAAAAAATTTCAGAATTGCACCTTGCAATGCGGAGAAATTACTGTTTGTGCATTTACAATATTCATTGATTTTTGCCATTGAAAAACGTCCAGAAATGATTGAAGCTACTGACTGAATGAAAGGAGCTGGCATCTCACTCTCTTTGAATCTTCTTTATCATGCTAAGAGGAGCAGGAAAAAGCAAAAAATTTCAGAATTGCACCTTGCAATGCGGAGAAATTACTGTTTGTGCATTTACAATATTCATTGATTTTTGCCATTGAAAAACATCATGTTATTCATATACCAGAAATGATTGAAGCTACTGACTGAATGAAAGGAGCTGGCATCTCACTCTCTTTGAATCTTCTTTATCATGCTAAGAGGAGCAGGAAAAAGTAAAAAATTTCAGAATTGCACCTTGCAATGCGGAGAAATTACTGTTTGTGCATTTATAATATTCAATGATTTTTGCCATTGAAAAACGTCCAGAAATGATTGAAGCTACTGACTGAACGAAAGGAGCTGGCATCTCACTCTCTTTGAATCTTCTTTATCATGCTAAGAGGAGCAGGAAAAAGCAAAAAATTTCAGAATTGCACCTTGCAATGCGGAGAAATTACTGTTTGTGCATTTACAATATTCATTGATTTTTGCCATTGAAAAACATCATGTTATTCATGTACCAGAAATGTTTGAAGCTACTGACTGAATGAAAGGAGCTGGCATCTCACTCTCTTTGAATCTTCTTTATCATGCTAAGAGGAGCAGGAAAAAGCAAAAAATTTCAGAATTGCACATTGCAATGCGGAGAAATTACTGTTTGTGCATTTACAATATTCATTGATTTTTGCCATTGAAAAACGTCCAGAAATGATTGAAGCTACTGACTGAATGAAAGGAGCTGGCATCTCACTCTCTTTGAATCTTCTTTATCATGCTAAGAGGAGCAGGAAAAAGCAAAAAATTTCAGAATTGCACCTTGCAATGCGGAGAAATTACTGTTTGTGCATTTACAATATTCATTGATTTTTGCCATTGAAAAACGTCCAGAAATGATTGAAGCTACTGACTGAATGAAAGGAGCTGGCATCTCACTCTCTTTGAATCGTCTTTATCATGCTAAGAGGAGCAGGAAAAAGCAAAAAATTTCAGAATTGCACCTTGCAATGCGGAGAAATTACTGTTTGTGCATTTACAATATTCATTGATTTTTGCCATTGAAAAATGTCCAGAAATGATTGAAGCTACTGACTGAATGAAAGGAGCTGGCATCTCATTCTCTTCGAATCTTCTTTATCATGCTAAGAGGAGCAGGAAAAAGCAAAAAAATTCAGAATTGCGCCTTGCAATGCGGAGAAATTACTGTTTGTGCATTTACAAAATTCATTGATTTTTGCCATTGAAAAACATCATGTTATTCATATACCAGAAATGATTGAAGCTACTGACTGAAGGAAAGGATCTGGCATCTCACTCTCTTTGAATCTTCTTTATCATGCTAAGAGGAGCAGGAAAAAGCAAAAAATTTCAGAATTGCACCTTGCAATGCGGAGAAATTACTGTTTGTGCATTTACAATATTCATTGGTTTTTGCCATTGAAAAACGTCCAGAAATGATTGAAGCTACTGACTGAATGAAAGGAGCTGGCATCTCACTCTCTTTGAATCTTCTTTATCATGCTAAGAGGAGCAGGAAAAAGCAAAAAATTTCAGAATTGCACCTTGCAATGCGGAGAAATTACTGTTTGTGCATTTACAATATTCATTGATTTTTGCGATTGAAAAACATCATGTTATTCATATACCAGAAATGATTGAAGCTACTGACTGAATGAAAGGAGCTGGCATCTCACTCTCTTTGAATCTTCTTTATCATGCTAAGAGGAGCAGGAAAAAGTAAAAAATTTCAGAATTGCACCTTGCAATGCGGAGAAATTACTGATTGTGCATTTACAATATTCAATGATTTTTGCCATTGAAAAACGTCCAGAAATGATTAAAGCTACTGACTGAATGAAAGGAGCTGGCATCTCACTCTCTTTGAATCTTCTTTATCATGCTAAGAGGAGCAGGAAAAAGCAAAAAATTTCAGAATTGCACCTTGCAATGCGGAGAAATTACTGTTTGTGCATTTACAATATTCATTGATTTTTGCCATTGAAAAACGTCCAGAAATGATTGAAGCTACTGACTGAATGAAAGGAGCTGGCATCTCACTCTCTTTGAATCTTCTTTATCATGCTAAGAGGAGCAGGAAAAAGCAAAAAATTTCAGAATTGCACCTTGCAATGCGGAGAAATTACTGTTTGTGCATTTACAATATTCATTGATTTTTGCCATTGAAAAACATCATGTTATTCATATACCAGAAATGATTGAAGCTACTGACTGAATGAAAGGAGCTGGCATCTCACTCCCTTTGAATCTTCTTTATCATGCTAAGAGGAGCAGGAAAAAGTAAATAATTTCAGAATTGCACCTTGCAATGCGGAGAAATTACTGTTTGTGCATTTATAATATTCAATGATTTTTGCCATTGAAAAACGTCCAGAAATGATTGAAGCTACTGACTGAACGAAAGGAGCTGGCATCTCACTCTCTTTGAATCTTCTTTATCATGCTAAGAGGAGCAGAAAAAAGCAAAAAATTTCAGAATTGCACCTTGCAATGCGGAGAAATTACTGTTTGTGCATTTACAATATTCATTGATTTTTGCCATTGAAAAACATCATGTTATTCATATACCAGAAATGTTTGAAGCTACTGACTGAATGAAAGGAGCTGGCATCTCACTCTCTTTGAATCTTCTTTATCATGCTAAGAGGAGCAGGAAAAAGCAAAAAATTTCAGAATTGCACATTGCAATGCAGAGAAATTACTGTTTGTGCATTTACAATATTCATTGATTTTTGCCATTGAAAAACGTCCAGAAATGATTGAAGCTACTGACTGAATGAAAGGAGCTGGCATCTCACTCTCTTTGAATCTTCTTTATCATGCTAAGAGGAGCAGGAAAAAGCAAAAAATTTCAGAATTGCTCCTTGCAATGCGGAGAAATTACTGTTTGTGCATTTACAATATTCATTGATTTTTGCCATTGAAAAACATGTTATTCATATACCAGAAATGTTTGAAGCTCCTGACTGAATGAAAGGAGCTGGCACCTCACTCTCTTTGAATCTTCTTTATCATGCTAAGAGGAGCAGGAAAAAGCAAAAAATTTCAGAATTGCACCTTGCAATGCGGAGAAATTACTGTTTGTGCATTTACAATATTCATTGATTTTTGCCATTGAAAAACGTCCAGAAATGATTGAAGCTACTGACTGAATGAAAGGAGCTGTCATCTCACTCTCTTTGAATCTTCTTTATCATGCTAAGAGGAGCAGGGAAAAGCAAAAAATTTCAGAATTGCACCTTGCAATGCGGAGAAATTACTGTTTGTGCATTTACAAAATTCATTGATTTTTGCCATTGAAAAACATCATGTTATTCATATACCAGAAATGATTGAAGCTACTGACTGAAGGAAAGGATCTGGCATCTCACTCTCTTTGAATCTTCTTTATCATGCTTAGAGGAGCAGGAAAAAGCAAAAAATTTCAGAATTGCACCTTGCAATGCGGAGAAATTACTGTTTGTGCATTTACAATATTCATTGATTTTTGCCATTGAAAAACGTCCAGAAATGATTGAAGCTACTGACTGAATGAAAGGAGCTGGCATCTCACTCTCTTTGAATCTTCTTTATCATGCTAAGAGGAGCAGGAAAAAGCAAAAAATTTCAGAATTGCACCTTGCAATGCGGAGAAATTACTGTTTGTGCATTTACAATATTCATTGATTTTTGCGATTGAAAAACATCATGTTATTCATATACCAGAAATGATTGAAGCTACTGACTGAATGAAAGGAGCTGGCATCTCACTCTCTTTGAATCTTCTTTATCATGCTAAGAGGAGCAGGAAAAAGTAAAAAATTTCAGAATTGCACCTTGCAATGCGGAGAAATTACTGTTTGTGCATTTACAATATTCAATGATTTTTGCCATTGAAAAACGTCCAGAAATGATTGAAGCTACTGACTGAATGAAAGGAGCTGGCATCTCACTCTCTTTGAATCTTGTTTATCATGCTAAGAGGAGCAGGAAAAAGCAAAAAATTTCAGAATTGCACCTTGCAATGCGGAGAAATTACTGTTTGTGCATTTACAATATTCATTGATTTTTGCCATTGAAAAACGTCCAGAAATGATTGAAGCTACTGACTGAATGAAAGGAGCTGGCATCTCACTCTCTTTGAATCTTCTTTATCATGCTAAGAGGAGCAGGAAAAAGCAAAAAATTTCAGAATTGCACCTTGCAATGCGGAGAAATTACTGTTTGTGCATTTACAATATTCATTGATTTTTGCCATTGAAAAACATCATGTTATTCATATACCAGAAATGATTGAAGCTACTGACTGAATGAAAGGAGCTGGCATCTCACTCTCTTTGAATCTTCTTTATCATGCTAAGAGGAGCAGGAAAAAGTAAAAAATTTCAGAATTGCACCTTGCAATGCGGAGAAATTACTGTTTGTGCATTTATAATATTCAATGATTTTTGCCATTGAAAAACGTCCAGAAATGATTGAAGCTACTGACTGAACGAAAGGAGCTGGCATCTCACTCTCTTTGAATCTTCTTTATCATGCTAAGAGGAGCAGGAAAAAGCAAAAAATTTCAGAATTGCACCTTGCAATGCGGAGAAATTACTGTTTGTGCATTTACAATATTCATTGATTTTTGCCATTGAAAAACATCATGTTATTCATGTACCAGAAATGTTTGAAGCTACTGACTGAATGAAAGGAGCTGGCATCTCACTCTCTTTGAATCTTCTTTATCATGCTAAGAGGAGCAGGAAAAAGCAAAAAATTTCAGAATTGCACATTGCAATGCGGAGAAATTACTGTTTGTGCATTTACAATATTCATTGATTTTTGCCATTGAAAAACGTCCAGAAATGATTGAAGCTACTGACTGAATGAAAGGAGCTGGCATCTCACTCTCTTTGAATCTTCTTTATCATGCTAAGAGGAGCAGGAAAAAGCAAAAAATTTCAGAATTGCACCTTGCAATGCGGAGAAATTACTGTTTGTGCATTTACAATATTCATTGATTTTTGCCATTGAAAAACGTCCAGAAATGATTGAAGCTACTGACTGAATGAAAGGAGCTGGCATCTCACTCTCTTTGAATCGTCTTTATCATGCTAAGAGGAGCAGGAAAAAGCAAAAAATTTCAGAATTGCACCTTGCAATGCGGAGAAATTACTGTTTGTGCATTTACAATATTCATTGATTTTTGCCATTGAAAAATGTCCAGAAATGATTGAAGCTACTGACTGAATGAAAGGAGCTGGCATCTCACTCTCTTTGAATCTTCTTTATCATGCTAAGAGGAGCAGGAAAAAGCAAAAAATTTCAGAATTGCGCCTTGCAATGCGGAGAAATTACTGTTTGTGCATTTACAAAATTCATTGATTTTTGCCATTGAAAAACATCATGTTATTCATATACCAGAAATGATTGAAGCTACTGACTGAAGGAAAGGATCTGGCATCTCACTCTCTTTGAATCTTCTTTATCATGCTAAGAGGAGCAGAAAAAAGCAAAAAATTTCAGAATTGCACCTTGCAATGCGGAGAAATTACTGTTTGTGCATTTACAATATTCATTGATTTTTGCCATTGAAAAACATCATGTTATTCATATACCAGAAATGTTTGAAGCTACTGACTGAATGAAAGGAGCTGGCATCTCACTCTCTTTGAATCTTCTTTATCATGCTAAGAGGAGCAGGAAAAAGCAAAAAATTTCAGAATTGCACATTGCAATGCAGAGAAATTACTGTTTGTGCATTTACAATATTCATTGATTTTTGCCATTGAAAAACGTCCAGAAATGATTGAAGCTACTGACTGAATGAAAGGAGCTGGCATCTCACTCTCTTTGAATCTTCTTTATCATGCTAAGAGGAGCAGGAAAAAGCAAAAAATTTCAGAATTGCTCCTTGCAATGCGGAGAAATTACTGTTTGTGCATTTACAATATTCATTGATTTTTGCCATTGAAAAACATGTTATTCATATACCAGAAATGTTTGAAGCTCCTGACTGAATGAAAGGAGCTGGCACCTCACTCTCTTTGAATCTTCTTTATCATGCTAAGAGGAGCAGGAAAAAGCAAAAAATTTCAGAATTGCACCTTGCAATGCGGAGAAATTACTGTTTGTGCATTTACAATATTCATTGATTTTTGCCATTGAAAAACGTCCAGAAATGATTGAAGCTACTGACTGAATGAAAGGAGCTGTCATCTCACTCTCTTTGAATCTTCTTTATCATGCTAAGAGGAGCAGGGAAAAGCAAAAAATTTCAGAATTGCACCTTGCAATGCGGAGAAATTACTGTTTGTGCATTTACAAAATTCATTGATTTTTGCCATTGAAAAACATCATGTTATTCATATACCAGAAATGATTGAAGCTACTGACTGAAGGAAAGGATCTGGCATCTCACTCTCTTTGAATCTTCTTTATCATGCTTAGAGGAGCAGGAAAAAGCAAAAAATTTCAGAATTGCACCTTGCAATGCGGAGAAATTACTGTTTGTGCATTTACAATATTCATTGATTTTTGCCATTGAAAAACGTCCAGAAATGATTGAAGCTACTGACTGAATGAAAGGAGCTGGCATCTCACTCTCTTTGAATCTTCTTTATCATGCTAAGAGGAGCAGGAAAAAGCAAAAAATTTCAGAATTGCACCTTGCAATGCGGAGAAATTACTGTTTGTGCATTTACAATATTCATTGATTTTTGCGATTGAAAAACATCATGTTATTCATATACCAGAAATGATTGAAGCTACTGACTGAATGAAAGGAGCTGGCATCTCACTCTCTTTGAATCTTCTTTATCATGCTAAGAGGAGCAGGAAAAAGTAAAAAATTTCAGAATTGCACCTTGCAATGCGGAGAAATTACTGTTTGTGCATTTACAATATTCAATGATTTTTGCCATTGAAAAACGTCCAGAAATGATTGAAGCTACTGACTGAATGAAAGGAGCTGGCATCTCACTCTCTTTGAATCTTGTTTATCATGCTAAGAGGAGCAGGAAAAAGCAAAAAATTTCAGAATTGCACCTTGCAATGCGGAGAAATTACTGTTTGTGCATTTACAATATTCATTGATTTTTGCCATTGAAAAACGTCCAGAAATGATTGAAGCTACTGACTGAATGAAAGGAGCTGGCATCTCACTCTCTTTGAATCTTCTTTATCATGCTAAGAGGAGCAGGAAAAAGCAAAAAATTTCAGAATTGCACCTTGCAATGCGGAGAAATTACTGTTTGTGCATTTACAATATTCATTGATTTTTGCCATTGAAAAACATCATGTTATTCATATACCAGAAATGATTGAAGCTACTGACTGAATGAAAGGAGCTGGCATCTCACTCTCTTTGAATCTTCTTTATCATGCTAAGAGGAGCAGGAAAAAGTAAAAAATTTCAGAATTGCACCTTGCAATGCGGAGAAATTACTGTTTGTGCATTTATAATATTCAATGATTTTTGCCATTGAAAAACGTCCAGAAATGATTGAAGCTACTGACTGAACGAAAGGAGCTGGCATCTCACTCTCTTTGAATCTTCTTTATCATGCTAAGAGGAGCAGGAAAAAGCAAAAAATTTCAGAATTGCACCTTGCAATGCGGAGAAATTACTGTTTGTGCATTTACAATATTCATTGATTTTTGCCATTGAAAAACATCATGTTATTCATGTACCAGAAATGTTTGAAGCTACTGACTGAATGAAAGGAGCTGGCATCTCACTCTCTTTGAATCTTCTTTATCATGCTAAGAGGAGCAGGAAAAAGCAAAAAATTTCAGAATTGCACATTGCAATGCGGAGAAATTACTGTTTGTGCATTTACAATATTCATTGATTTTTGCCATTGAAAAACGTCCAGAAATGATTGAAGCTACTGACTGAATGAAAGGAGCTGGCATCTCACTCTCTTTGAATCTTCTTTATCATGCTAAGAGGAGCAGGAAAAAGCAAAAAATTTCAGAATTGCACCTTGCAATGCGGAGAAATTACTGTTTGTGCATTTACAATATTCATTGATTTTTGCCATTGAAAAACGTCCAGAAATGATTGAAGCTACTGACTGAATGAAAGGAGCTGGCATCTCACTCTCTTTGAATCGTCTTTATCATGCTAAGAGGAGCAGGAAAAAGCAAAAAATTTCAGAATTGCACCTTGCAATGCGGAGAAATTACTGTTTGTGCATTTACAATATTCATTGATTTTTGCCATTGAAAAATGTCCAGAAATGATTGAAGCTACTGACTGAATGAAAGGAGCTGGCATCTCACTCTCTTTGAATCTTCTTTATCATGCTAAGAGGAGCAGGAAAAAGCAAAAAATTTCAGAATTGCGCCTTGCAATGCGGAGAAATTACTGTTTGTGCATTTACAAAATTCATTGATTTTTGCCATTGAAAAACATCATGTTATTCATATACCAGAAATGATTGAAGCTACTGACTGAAGGAAAGGATCTGGCATCTCACTCTCTTTGAATCTTCTTTATCATGCTAAGAGGAGCAGGAAAAAGCAAAAAATTTCAGAATTGCACCTTGCAATGCGGAGAAATTACTGTTTGTGCATTTACAATATTCATTGATTTTTGCCATTGAAAAACGTCCAGAAATGATTGAAGCTACTGACTGAATGAAAGGAGCTGGCATCTCACTCTCTTTGAATCTTCTTTATCATGCTAAGAGGAGCAGGAAAAAGCAAAAAATTTCAGAATTGCACCTTGCAATGCGGAGAAATTACTGTTTGTGCATTTACAATATTCATTGATTTTTGCCATTGAAAAATGTCCAGAAATGATTGAAGCTACTGACTGAATGAAAGGAGCTGGCATCTCACTCTCTTCGAATCTTCTTTATCATGCTAAGAGGAGCAGGAAAAAGCAAAAAAATTCAGAATTGCGCCTTGCAATGCGGAGAAATTACTGTTTGTGCATTTACAAAATTCATTGATTTTTGTCATTGAAAAACATCATGTTATTCATATACCAGAAATGATTGAAGCTACTGACTGAAGGAAAGGATCTGGCATCTCACTCTCTTTGAATCTTCTTTATCATGCTAAGAGGAGCAGGAAAAAGCAAAAAATTTCAGAATTGCACCTTGCAATGCGGAGAAATTACTGTTTGTGCATTTACAATATTCATTGGTTTTTGCCATTGAAAAACGTCCAGAAATGATTGAAGCTACTGACTGAATGAAAGGAGCTGGCATCTCACTCTCTTTGAATCTTCTTTATCATGCTAAGAGGAGCAGGAAAAAGCAAAAAATTTCAGAATTGCACCTTGCAATGCGGAGAAATTACTGTTTGTGCATTTACAATATTCATTGATTTTTGCGATTGAAAAACATCATGTTATTCATATACCAGAAATGATTGAAGCTACTGACTGAATGAAAGGAGCTGGCATCTCACTCTCTTTGAATCTTCTTTATCATGCTAAGAGGAGCAGGAAAAAGTAAAAAATTTCAGAATTGCACCTTGCAATGCGGAGAAATTACTGATTGTGCATTTACAATATTCAATGATTTTTGCCATTGAAAAACGTCCAGAAATGATTAAAGCTACTGACTGAATGAAAGGAGCTGGCATCTCACTCTCTTTGAATCTTCTTTATCATGCTAAGAGGAGCAGGAAAAAGCAAAAAATTTCAGAATTGCACCTTGCAATGCGGAGAAATTACTGTTTGTGCATTTACAATATTCATTGATTTTTGCCATTGAAAAACGTCCAGAAATGATTGAAGCTACTGACTGAATGAAAGGAGCTGGCATCTCACTCTCTTTGAATCTTCTTTATCATGCTAAGAGGAGCAGGAAAAAGCAAAAAATTTCAGAATTGCACCTTGCAATGCGGAGAAATTACTGTTTGTGCATTTACAATATTCATTGATTTTTGCCATTGAAAAACATCATGTTATTCATATACCAGAAATGATTGAAGCTACTGACTGAATGAAAGGAGCTGGCATCTCACTCCCTTTGAATCTTCTTTATCATGCTAAGAGGAGCAGGAAAAAGTAAATAATTTCAGAATTGCACCTTGCAATGCGGAGAAATTACTGTTTGTGCATTTATAATATTCAATGATTTTTGCCATTGAAAAACGTCCAGAAATGATTGAAGCTACTGACTGAACGAAAGGAGCTGGCATCTCACTCTCTTTGAATCTTCTTTATCATGCTAAGAGGAGCAGAAAAAAGCAAAAAATTTCAGAATTGCACCTTGCAATGCGGAGAAATTACTGTTTGTGCATTTACAATATTCATTGATTTTTGCCATTGAAAAACATCATGTTATTCATATACCAGAAATGTTTGAAGCTACTGACTGAATGAAAGGAGCTGGCATCTCACTCTCTTTGAATCTTCTTTATCATGCTAAGAGGAGCAGGAAAAAGCAAAAAATTTCAGAATTGCACATTGCAATGCAGAGAAATTACTGTTTGTGCATTTACAATATTCATTGATTTTTGCCATTGAAAAACGTCCAGAAATGATTGAAGCTACTGACTGAATGAAAGGAGCTGGAATCTCACTCTCTTTGAATCTTCTTTATCATGCTAAGAGGAGCAGGAAAAAGCAAAAAATTTCAGAATTGCTCCTTGCAATGCGGAGAAATTACTGTTTGTGCATTTACAATATTCATTGATTTTAGCCATTGAAAAACGTCCAGAAATGATTGCAGCTACTGACTGAATGAAAGGAGCTGGCATCTCACTCTCTTTGAATCTTCTTTATCATGCTAAGAGGAGCAGGAAAAAGCAAAAAATGTCAGAATTGCACCTTGCAATGCGGAGAAATTACTGTTTGTGCATTTACAATATTCATTGATTTTTGCCATTGAAAAACATGTTATTCATATACCAGAAATGTTTGAAGCTCCTGACTGAATGAAAGGAGCTGGCACCTCACTCTCTTTGAATCTTCTTTATCATGCTAAGAGGAGCAGGAAAAAGCAAAAAATTTCAGAATTGCACCTTGCAATGCGGAGAAATTACTGTTTGTGCATTTACAATATTCATTGATTTTTGCCATTGAAAAACGTCCAGAAATGATTGAAGCTACTGACTGAATGAAAGGAGCTGTCATCTCACTCTCTTTGAATCTTCTTTATCATGCTAAGAGGAGCAGGGAAAAGCAAAAAATTTCAGAATTGCACCTTGCAATGCGGAGAAATTACTGTTTGTGCATTTACAATATTCATTGATTTTTGCCATTGAAAAATGTCCAGAAATGATTGAAGCTACTGACTGAATGAAAGGAGCTGTCATCTCACTCTCTTTGAATCTTCTTTATCATGCTAAGAGGAGCAGGGAAAAGCAAAAAATTTCAGAATTGCACCTTGCAATGCGGAGAAATTACTGTTTGTGCATTTACAATATTCATTGATTTTTGCCATTGAAAAATGTCCAGAAATGATTGAAGCTACTGACTGAATGAAAGGAGCTGGCATCTCACTCTCTTTGAATCTTCTTTATCATGCTAAGAGGAGCAGGAAAAAGCAAAAAATTTCAGAATTGCACCTTGCAATGCGGAGAAATTACTGTTTGTGCATTTACAATATTCATTGATTTTTGCCATTGAAAAACATGTTATTCATATACCAGAAATGTTTGAAGCTCCTGACTGAATGAAAGGAGCTGGCACCTCACTCTCTTTGAATCTTCTTTATCATGCTGAGAGGAGCAGGAAAAAGCAAAAAATTTCAGAATTGCACCTTGCAATGCGGAGAAATTACTGTTTGTGCATTTACAATATTCATTGATTTTTGCCATTGAAAAACGTCCAGAAATGATTGCAGCTACTGACTGAATGAAAGGAGCTGTCATCTCACTCTCTTTGAATCTTCTTTATCATGCTAAGAGGAGCAGGAAAAAGCAAAAAATTTCAGAATTGCACCTTGCAATGCGGAGAAATTACTGTTTGTGCATTTACAATATTCATTGATTTTTGCCATTGAAAAATGTTCAGAAATGATTGAAGCTACTGACTGAATGAAAGGAGCTGGCATCTCACTCTCTTTGAATCTTCTTTATCATGCTAAGAGGAGCAGGAAAAAGCAAAAAATTTCAGAATTGCGCCTTGCAATGCGGAGAAATTACTGTTTGTGCATTTACAAAATTCATTGATTTTTGCCATTGAAAAACATCATGTTATTCATATGCCAGAAATGATTGAAGCTACTGACTGAAGGAAAGGAGCTGGCATCTCACTCTCTTTGAATCTTCTTTATCATGCTAAGAGGAGCAGGAAAAAGCAAAAAATTTCAGAATTGCACCTTGCAATGCGGAGAAATTACTGTTTGTGCATTTACAATATTCATTGATTTTTGCCATTGAAAAACGTCCAGAAATGATTGAAGCTACTGACTGAATGAAAGGAGCTGGCATCTCACTCTCTTTGAAT
This sequence comes from Phyllobates terribilis, assembly GCF_046119375.1. NCBI lineage: Eukaryota > Metazoa > Chordata > Amphibia > Anura > Dendrobatidae > Phyllobates > Phyllobates terribilis. The sequence goes on along the minus strand of NW_027363823.1, from coordinate 264,169 downwards.
CTTCTTTATCATGCTAAGAGGAGCAGGAAAAAGCAAAAAATTTCAGAATTGCACCTTGCAATGCGGAGAAATTACTGTTTGTGCATTTACAATATTCATTGATTTTTGCGATTGAAAAACATCATGTTATTCATATACCAGAAATGATTGAAGCTACTTACTGAATGAAAGGAGCTGGCATCTCACTCTCTTTGAATCTTCTTTATCATGCTAAGAGGAGCAGGAAAAAGCAAAAAATTTCAGAATTGCACCTTGCAATGCGGAGAAATTACTGTTTGTGCATTTACAATATTCACTGATTTTTGCCATTGAAAAACGTCCAGAAATGATTGAAGCTACTGACTGAACTAAAGGAGCTGGCATCTCACTCTCTTTGAATCTTCTTTATCATGCTAAGAGGAGCAGGAAAAAGCAAAAAATTTCAGAATTGCACCTTGCAATGCGGAGAAATTACTGTTTGTGCATTTACAATATTCATTGATTTTTGCCATTGAAAAACATCATGTTATTCATATACCAGAAATGTTTGAAGCTACTGACTGAATGAAAGGAGCTGGTATCTCACTCTCTTTGAATCTTCTTCATAATGCTAAGAGGAGCAGGCCATTGAAAAGCATCCAGAAATGATTGAAGCTACTGACTGAATGAAAGGAGCTGGCATCTCACTCTCTTTGAATCTTCTTTATCATGCTAAGAGGAGCAGGAAAAAGCAAAAAATTTCAGAATTGCACCTTGCAATGCGGAGAAATTACTGTTTGTGCATTTACAATATTCATTGATTTTTGCCATTGAAAAACGTCCAGAAATGATTGAAGGTACTGACTGAATGAAAGGAGCTGGCATCTCACTCTCTTTGAATCTTCTTTATCATGCTAAGAGGAGCAGGAAAAAGCAAAAAATTTCAGAATTGCACCTTGCAATGCGGAGAAATTACTGTTTGTGCATTTACAATATTCATTGATTTTTGCCATTGAAAAACGTCCAGAAATGATTGAAGCTACTGACTGAATGAAAGGAGCTGGCATCTCACTCTCTTTGAATCTTCTTTATCATGCTAAGAGGAGCAGGAAAAAGCAAAAAATTTCAGAATTGCACCTTGCAATGCGGAGAAATTACTGTTTGTGCATTTACAATATTCATTGATTTTTGCCATTGAAAAATGTCCAGAAATGATTGAAGCTACTGACTGAATGAAAGGAGCTGGCAACTCACTCTCTTTGAATCTTCTTTATCATGCTAAGAGGAGCAGGAAAAAGCAAAAAATTTCAGAATTGCGCCTTGCAATGCGGAGAAATTACTGTTTGTGCATTTACAAAATTCATTGATTTTTGCCATTGAAAAATATCATGTTATTCATATACCAGAAATGATTGATGTTTTTCAATGGCAAAAATCAATGAATATTGTAAATGCACAAACAGTAATTTCTCCGCATTGCAAGGTGCAATTCTGAAATTTTTTGCTTTTTCCTGCTAATCCTAGCATGATAAAGAAGATTCAAAGAGAGTGAGATGCCAGCTCCTTTAATTCAGTCAGTAGCTTCAAACATTTCTGGACGTTTTTCAATGGCAAAAATCAATGAATATTGTAAATGCACAAACAGTAATATCTCCACATTGCAAGGTGCAATTCTGAAATTTTTTGCTTTTTCCTGTTAATCCTAGCATGATAAAGAAGATTTAAAGAGAGTGAGATGCCAGCTCTTTCATTCAGTCAGTAGCTTCAAACATTTCTGGTATATGAAAAACATGTTTTTCAATGGCAAAAATCAATGAATATTGTAAATGCACAAACAGTAATATCTCCACATTGCAAGGTGCAATTCTGAAATTTTTTGCTTTTTCCTGCTAATCCTAGCATGATAAAGAAGATTCAAAGAGAGTGAGATGCCAGCTCCTTTCATTCAGTCAGTAGCTTCAAACATTTCTGGTATATGAAAAACATGTTTTTCAATGGCAAAAATCAATGAATATTGTAAATGCACAAACAGTAATATCTCCACATTGCAAGGTGCAATTCTGAAATTTTTTGCTTTTTCCTGCTAATCCTAGCATGATAAAGAAGATTCAAAGAGAGTGAGATGCCAGCTCCTTTCATTCAGTCAGTAGCTTCAAACATTTCTGGACGTTTTTCAATGGCAAAAATCAATGAATATTGTAAATGCACAAACAGTAATATCTCCACATTGCAAGGTGCAATTCTGAAATTTTTTGCTTTTTCCTGCTAATCCTAGCATGATAAAGAAGATTCAAAGAGAGTGAGATGCCAGCTCCTTTCATTCAGTCAGTAGCTTCAAACATTTCTGGACGTTTTTCAATGGCAAAAATCAATGAATATTGTAAATGCACAAACAGTAATATCTCCACATTGCAAGGTGCAATTCTGAAATTTTTTGCTTTTTCCTGTTAATCCTAGCATGATAAAGAAGATTCAAAGAGAGTGAGATGCCAGCTCCTTTCATTCAGTCAGTAGCTTCAAACATTTCTGGTATATGAAAAACATGTTTTTCAATGGCAAAAATCAATGAATATTGTAAATGCACAAACAGTAATATCTACACATTGCAAGGTGCAATTCTGAAATTTTTTGTTTTTTCCTGTTAATCCTAGCATGATAAAGAAGATTCAAAGAGAGTGAGATGCCAGCTCCTTTCATTCAGTCAGTAGCTTCAAACATTTCTGGTATATGAAAAACATGTTTTTCAATGGCAAAAATCAATGAATATTGTAAATGCACAAACAGTAATATCTCCACATTGCAAGGTGCAATTCTGAAATTTTTTGCTTTTTCCTGCTAATCCTAGCATGATAAAGAAGATTCAAAGAGAGTGAGATGCCAGCTCCTTTCATTCAGTCAGTAGCTTCAAACATTTCTGGTATATGAAAAACATGTTTTTCAATGGCAAAAATCAATGAATATTGTAAATGCACAAACAGTAATATCTCCACATTGCAAGGTGCAATTCTGAAATTTTTTGCTTTTTCCTGCTAATCCTAGCATGATAAAGAAGATTCAAAGAGAGTGAGATGCCAGCTCCTTTCATTCAGTCAGTAGCTTCAAACATTTCTGGTATATGAAAAACATGTTTTTCAATGGCAAAAATCAATGAATATTGTAAATGCACAAACAGTAATATCTCCACATTGCAAGGTGCAATTCTGAAATTTTTAGCTTTTTCCTGTTAATCCTAGCATGATAAAGAAGATTCAAAGAGAGTGAGATGCCAGCTCCTTTCATTCAGTCAGTAGCTTCAAACATTTCTGGACGTTTTTCAATGGCAAAAATCAATGAATATTGTAAATGCACAAACAGTAATATCTCCACATTGCAAGGTGCAATTCTGAAATTTTTTGCTTTTTCCTGTTAATCCTAGCATGATAAAGAAGATTCAAAGAGAGTGAGATACCAGCTCCTTTCATTCAGTCAGTAGCTTCAAACATTTCTGGTATATGAAAAACATGTTTTTCAATGGCAAAAATCAATGAATATTGTAAATGCACAAACAGTAATATCTCCACATTGCAAGGTGCAATTCTGAAATTTTTTGCTTTTTCCTGCTAATCCTAGCATGATAAAGAAGATTCAAAGAGAGTGAGATGCCAGCTAATTTCATTCAGTCAGTAGCTTCAAACATTTCTGGACGTTTTTCAATGGCAAAAATCAATGAATATTGTAAATGCACAAACAGTAATATCTCCACATTGCAAGGTGCAATTCTGAAATTTTTTGCTTTTTCCTGCTAATGCTAGCATGATAAAGAAGATTCAAAGAGAGTGAGATGCCAGCTCCTTTCATTCAGTCAGTAGCTTCAAACATTTCTTGTATATGAAAAACATGTTTTTCAATGGCAAAAATCAATGAATATTGTAAATGCATAAACAGTAATATCTCCACATTGCAAGGTGCAATTCTGAAATTTTTTGCTTTTTCCTGCTAATCCTAGCATGATAAAGAAGATTCAAAGAGATTGAGATACCAGCTCCTTTCATTCAGTCAGTAGCTTCAAACATTTCTGGACGTTTTTCAATGGCAAAAATCAATGAATATTGTAAATGCACAAACAGTAATATCTCCACATTGCAAGGTGCAATTCTGAAATTTTTTGCTTTTTCCTGTTAATCCTAGCATGATAAAGAAGATTCAAAGAGAGTGAGATGCCAGCTCCTTTCATTCAAGTCAGTAGCTTCAAACATTTCTGGTATATGAAAAACATGTTTTTCAATGGCAAAAATCAATGAATATTGTAAATGCACAAACAGTAATATCTCCACATTGCAAGGTGCAATTCTGAAATTTTTTGCTTTTTCCTGCTTATCCTAGCATGATAAAGAAGATTCAAAGAGAGTGAGATGCCAGCTCCTTTCATTCAGTCAGTAGCTTCAAACATTTCTGGTATATGAAAAACATGTTTTTCAATGGCAAAAATCAATGAATATTGTAAATGCACAAACAGTAATATCTCCACATTGCAAGGTGCAATTCTGAAATTTTTTGCTTTTTCCTGCTAATCCTAGCATGATAAAGAAGATTCAAAGAGAGTGAGATGCCAGCTCCTTTCATTCAGTCAGTAGCTTCAAACATTTCTGGTATATGAAAAACATGTTTTTCAATGGCAAAAATCAATGAATATTGTAAATGCACAAACAGTAATATCTCCACATTGCAAGGTGCAATTCTGAAATTTTTAGCTTTTTCCTGTTAATCCTAGCATGATAAAGAAGATTCAAAGAGAGTGAGATGCCAGCTCCTTTCATTCAGTCAGTAGCTTCAAACATTTCTGGACGTTTTTCAATGGCAAAAATCAATGAATATTGTAAATGCACAAACAGTAATATCTCCACATTGCAAGGTGCAATTCTGAAATTTTTTGCTTTTTCCTGTTAATCCTAGCATGATAAAGAAGATTCAAAGAGAGTGAGATACCAGCTCCTTTCATTCAGTCAGTAGCTTCAAACATTTCTGGTATATGAAAAACATGTTTTTCAATGGCAAAAATCAATGAATATTGTAAATGCACAAACAGTAATATCTCCACATTGCAAGGTGCAATTCTGAAATTTTTTGCTTTTTCCTGCTAATCCTAGCATGATAAAGAAGATTCAAAGAGAGTGAGATGCCAGCTAATTTCATTCAGTCAGTAGCTTCAAACATTTCTGGACGTTTTTCAATGGCAAAAATCAATGAATATTGTAAATGCACAAACAGTAATATCTCCACATTGCAAGGTGCTAGTCTGAAATTTTTTGCTTTTTCCTGCTAATCCTAGCATGATAAAGAAGATTCAAAGAGAGTGAGATGCCAGCTCCTTTCATTCAGTCAGTAGCTTCAAACATTTCTTGTATATGAAAAACATGTTTTTCAATGGCAAAAATCAATGAATATTGTAAATGCATAAACAGTAATATCTCCACATTGCAAGGTGCAATTCTGAAATTTTTTGCTTTTTCCTGCTAATCCTAGCATGATAAAGAAGATTCAAAGAGAGTGAGATACCAGCTCCTTTCATTCAGTCAGTAGCTTCAAACATTTCTGGACGTTTTTCAATGGCAAAAATCAATGAATATTGTAAATGCACAAACAGTAATATCTCCACATTGCAAGGTGCAATTCTGAAATTTTTTGCTTTTTCCTGTTAATCCTAGCATGATAAAGAAGATTCAAAGAGAGTGAGATGCCAGCTCCTTTCATTCAAGTCAGTAGCTTCAAACATTTCTGGTATATGAAAAACATGTTTTTCAATGGCAAAAATCAATGAATATTGTAAATGCACAAACAGTAATATCTCCACATTGCAAGGTGCAATTCTGAAATTTTTTGCTTTTTCCTGCTTATCCTAGCATGATAAAGAAGATTCAAAGAGAGTGAGATGCCAGCTCCTTTCATTCAGTCAGTAGCTTCAAACATTTCTGGTATATGAAAAACATGTTTTTCAATGGCAAAAATCAATGAATATTGTAAATGCACAAACAGTAATATCTCCACATTGCAAGGTGCAATTCTGAAATTTTTTTGCTTTTTCCTGCTAATCCTAGCATGATAAAGAAGATTCAAAGAGAGTGAGATGCCAGCTCCTTTCATTCAGTCAGTAGCTTCAAACATTTCTGGACGTTTTTCAATGGCAAAATCAATGAATATTGTAAATGCACAAACAGTAATATCTCCACATTGCAAGGTGCAATTCTGAAATTTTTTGCTTTTTCCTGCTAATCCTAGCATGATAAAGAAGATTCAAAGAGAGTGAGATGCCAGCTCCTTTCATTCAGTCAGTAGCTTCAAACATTTCTGGTATATGAAAAACATGTTTTTCAATGGCAAAAATCAATGAATATTGTAAATGCACAAACAGTAATATCTCCACATTGCAAGGTGCAATTCTGAAATTTTTAGCTTTTTCCTGTTAATCCTAGCATGATAAAGAAGATTCAAAGAGAGTGAGATGCCAGCTCCTTTCATTCAGTCAGTAGCTTCAAACATTTCTGGACGTTTTTCAATGGCAAAAATCAATGAATATTGTAAATGCACAAACAGTAATATCTCCACATTGCAAGGTGCAATTCTGAAATTTTTTGCTTTTTCCTGTTAATCCTAGCATGATAAAGAAGATTCAAAGAGAGTGAGATACCAGCTCCTTTCATTCAGTCAGTAGCTTCAAACATTTCTGGTATATGAAAAACATGTTTTTCAATGGCAAAAATCAATGAATATTGTAAATGCACAAACAGTAATATCTCCACATTGCAAGGTGCAATTCTGAAATTTTTTGCTTTTTCCTGCTAATCCTAGCATGATAAAGAAGATTCAAAGAGAGTGAGATGCCAGCTAATTTCATTCAGTCAGTAGCTTCAAACATTTCTGGACGTTTTTCAATGGCAAAAATCAATGAATATTGTAAATGCACAAACAGTAATATCTCCACATTGCAAGGTGCAATTCTGAAATTTTTTGCTTTTTCCTGCTAATCCTAGCATGATAAAGAAGATTCAAAGAGAGTGAGATGCCAGCTCCTTTCATTCAGTCAGTAGCTTCAAACATTTCTTGTATATGAAAAACATGTTTTTCAATGGCAAAAATCAATGAATATTGTAAATGCATAAACAGTAATATCTCCACATTGCAAGGTGCAATTCTGAAATTTTTTGCTTTTTCCTGCTAATCCTAGCATGATAAAGAAGATTCAAAGAGAGTGAGATACCAGCTCCTTTCATTCAGTCAGTAGCTTCAAACATTTCTGGACGTTTTTCAATGGCAAAAATCAATGAATATTGTAAATGCACAAACAGTAATATCTCCACATTGCAAGGTGCAATTCTGAAATTTTTTGCTTTTTCCTGTTAATCCTAGCATGATAAAGAAGATTCAAAGAGAGTGAGATGCCAGCTCCTTTCATTCAAGTCAGTAGCTTCAAACATTTCTGGTATATGAAAAACATGTTTTTCAATGGCAAAAATCAATGAATATTGTAAATGCACAAACAGTAATATCTCCACATTGCAAGGTGCAATTCTGAAATTTTTTGCTTTTTCCTGCTTATCCTAGCATGATAAAGAAGATTCAAAGAGAGTGAGATGCCAGCTCCTTTCATTCAGTCAGTAGCTTCAAACATTTCTGGTATATGAAAAACATGTTTTTCAATGGCAAAAATCAATGAATATTGTAAATGCACAAACAGTAATATCTCCACATTGCAAGGTGCAATTCTGAAATTTTTTTGCTTTTTCCTGCTAATCCTAGCATGATAAAGAAGATTCAAAGAGAGTGAGATGCCAGCTCCTTTCATTCAGTCAGTAGCTTCAAACATTTCTGGACGTTTTTCAATGGCAAAATCAATGAATATTGTAAATGCACAAACAGTAATATCTCCACATTGCAAGGTGCAATTCTGAAATTTTTTGCTTTTTCCTGCTAATCCTAGCATGATAAAGAAGATTCAAAGAGAGTGAGATGCCAGCTAATTTCATTCAGTCAGTAGCTTCAAACATTTCTGGACGTTTTTCAATGGCAAAAATCAATGAATATTGTAAATGCACAAACAGTAATATCTCCACATTGCAAGGTGCAATTCTGAAATTTTTTGCTTTTTCCTGCTAATCCTAGCATGATAAAGAAGATTCAAAGAGAGTGAGATGCCAGCTCCTTTCATTCAGTCAGTAGCTTCAAACATTTCTTGTATATGAAAAACATGTTTTTCAATGGCAAAAATCAATGAATATTGTAAATGCACAAACAGTAATATCTCCACATTGCAAGGTGCAATTCTGAAATTTTTTTGCTTTTTCCTGCTAATCCTAGCATGATAAAGAAGATTTAAAGAGAGTGAGATGCCAGCTCCTTTCATTCAGTCAGTAGCTTCAAACATTTCTGGACGTTTTTCAATGGCAAAATCAATGAATATTGTAAATGCACAAACAGTAATATCTCCACATTGCAAGGTGCAATTCTGAAATTTTTTGCTTTTTCCTGTTAATCCTAGCATGATAAAGAAGATTCAAAGACAGTGAGATGCCAGCTCCTTTCATTCAGTCAGTAGCTTCAAACATTTCTGGTATATGAAAAACATGTTTTTCAATGGCAAAAATCAATGAATATTGTAAATGCACAAACAGTAATATCTCCACATTGCAAGGTGCAATTCTGAAATTTTTTGCTTTTTCCTGCTAATCCTAGCATGATAAAGAAGATTCAAAGAGAGTGAGATGCCAGCTCCTTTCATTCCGTCAGTAGCTTCAAACATTTCTGGTATATGAAAAACATGTTTTTCAATGGCAAAAATCAATGAATATTGTAAATGCACAAACAGTAATATCTCCACATTGCAAGGTGCAATTCTGAAATTTTTTGCTTTTTCCTGCTAATCCTAGCATGATAAAGAAGATTCAAAGAGAGTGAGATGCCAGCTCCTTTCATTCAGTCAGTAGCTTCAAACATTTCTGGACGTTTTTCAATGGCAAAAATCAATGAATATTGTAAATGCACAAACAGTAATATCTCCACATTGCAAGGTGCAATTCTGAAATTTTTTGCTTTTTCCTGCTAATCCTAGCATGATAAAGAAGATTCAAAGAGAGTGAGATGCCAGCTCCTTTCATTCAGTCAGTAGCTTCAAACATTTCTTGTATATGAAAAACATGTTTTTCAATGGCAAAAATCAATGAATATTGTAAATGCACAAACAGCAATATCTCCACATTGCAAGGTGCAATTCTGAAATTTTTTGCTTTTTCCTGCTAATCCTAGCATGATAAAGAAGATTCAAAGAGAGTGAGATGCCAGCTCCTTTCATTCAGTCAGTAGCTTCAAACATTTCTGGACGTTTTTCAATGGCAAAAATCAATGAATATTGTAAATGCACAAACAGTAATATCTCCACATTGCAAGGTGCAATTCTGAAATTTTTTGCTTTTTCCTGTTAATCCTAGCATGATAAAGAAGATTCAAAGAGAGTGAGATGCCAGCTCCTTTCATTCAGTCAGTAGCTTCAAACATTTCTGGTATATGAAAAACATGTTTTTCAATGGCAAAAATCAATGAATATTGTAAATGCACAAACAGTAATATCTCCACATTGCAAGGTGCAATTCTGAAATTTTTTGCTTTTTCCTGCTAATCCTAGCATGATAAAGAAGATTCAAAGAGAGTGAGATGCCAGCTCCTTTCATTCAGTCAGTAGCTTCAAACATTTCTGGTATATGAAAAACATGTTTTTCAATGGCAAAAATCAATGAATATTGTAAATGCACAAACAGTAATATCTCCACATTGCAAGGTGCAATTCTGAAATTTTTTGCTTTTTCCTGCTAATCCAAGCATGATAAAGAAGATTCAAAGAGAGTGAGATGCCAGCTCCTTTCATTCAGTCAGTAGCTTCAAACATTTCTGGTATATGAATAACATGATGTTTTTCAATGGCAAAAATCAATGAATATTGTAAATGCACAAACAGTAATTTCTCCGCATTGCAAGGTGCAATTCTGAAATTTTTTGCTTTTTCCTGCTCCTCTTAGCATGATAAAGAAGATTCAAAGAGAGTGAGATGCCAGCTCCTTTCATTCAGTCAGTAGCTTCAAACATTTCTGGTATATGAATAACATGATGTTTTTCAATGGCAAAAATCAATGAATATTGTAAATGCACAAACAGTAATTTCTCCGCATTGCAAGGTGCAATTCTGAAATTTTTTGCTTTTTCCTGCTCCTCTTAGCATGATAAAGACGATTCAAAGAGAGTGAGATGCCAGCTCCTTTCATTCAGTCAGTAGCTTCAATCATTTCTGGATGTTTTTCAATGGCAAAAATCAATGAATATTGTAAATGCACAAACAGTAATTTCTCCGCATTGCAAGGTGCAATTCTGAAATTTTTTGCTTTTTCCTGCTCCTCTTAGCATGATAAAGAAAATTCAGAGTGAGATGCCAGCTGCTTTCATTCAGTCAGTAGCTTCAATCATTTCTGGACGTTTTTCAATGGCAAAAATCAATGAATATTGTAAATGCACAAACAGTAATATCTCCACATTGCAAGGTGCAATTCTGAAATTTTTTGCTTTTTCCTGTTAATCCTAGCATGATAAAGAAGATTCAAAGAGAGTGAGATGCCAGCTCCTTTCATTCAGTCAGTAGCTTCAAACATTTCTGGTATATGAAAAACATGTTTTTCAATGGCAAAAATCAATGAATATTGTAAATGCACAAACAGTAATATCTCCACATTGCAAGGTGCAATTCTGAAATTTTTTGCTTTTTCCTGCTAATCCAAGCATGATAAAGAAGATTCAAAGAGAGTGAGATGCCAGCTCCTTTCATTCAGTCAGTAGCTTCAAACATTTCTGGTATATGAATAACATGATGTTTTTCAATGGCAAAAATCAATGAATATTGTAAATGCACAAACAGTAATTTCTCCGCATTGCAAGGTGCAATTCTGAAATTTTTTGCTTTTTCCTGCTCCTCTTAGCATGATAAAGAAGATTCAAAGAGAGTGAGATGCCAGCTCCTTTCATTCAGTCAGTAGCTTCAAACATTTCTGGTATATGAATAACATGATGTTTTTCAATGGCAAAAATCAATGAATATTGTAAATGCACAAACAGTAATTTCTCCGCATTGCAAGATGCAATTCTGAAATTTTTTGCTTTTTCCTGCTCCTCTTAGCATGATAAAGACGATTCAAAGAGAGTGAGATGCCAGCTCCTTTCATTCAGTCAGTAGCTTCAATCATTTCTGGACGTTTTTCAATGGCAAAAATCAATGAATATTGTAAATGCACAAACAGTAATTTCTCCGCATTGCAAGGTGCAATTCTGAAATTTTTTGCTTTTTCCTGCTCCTCTTAGCATGATAAAGAAAATTCAGAGTGAGATGCCAGCTGCTTTCATTCAGTCAGTAGCTTCAATCATTTCTGGACGTTTTTCAATGGCAAAAATCAATGAATATTGTAAATGCACAAACAGTAATTTCTCCGCATTGCAAGGTGCAATTCTGAAATTTTTTGCTTTTTCCTGCTCCTCTTAGCATGATAAAGAAGATTCAAAGAGAGTGAGATGCCAGCTCCTTTCATTCAGTCAGTAGCTTCAAACATTTCTGGTATATGAATAACATGATGTTTTTCAATGGCAAAAATCAATGAATATTGTAAATGCACAAACAGTAATTTCTCCGCATTGCAAGGTGCAATTCTGAAATTTTTTGCTTTTTCCTGCTCCTCTTAGCATGATAAAGAAGATTCAAAGAGAGTGAGATGCCAGCTGCTTTCGTTCAGTCAGTAGCTTCAATCATTTCTGGACGTTTTTCAAAGGCAAAAATCATTGAATATTGTAAATGCACAAACAGTAATTTCTCCGCATTGCAAGGTGCAATTCTGAAATTTTTTACTTTTTCCTGCTCCTCTTAGCATGATAAAGAAGATTCAAAGAGAGTGAGATGCCAGCTCCTTTTATTCAGTCAGTAGCTTCAATCATTTCTGGTATATGAATAACATGATGTTTTTCAATGGCAAAAATCAATGAATATTGTAAATGCACAAACAGTAATTTCTCCGCATTGCAAGGTGCAATTCTGAAGTTTTTTGCTTTTTCCTGCTCCTCTTAGCATGATAAAGAAGATTCAAAGAGAGTGAGATGCCAGCTCCTTTCATTCAGTCAGTAGCTTCAATCATTTCTGGACGTTTTTCAATGGCAAAAATCATTGAATATTGTAAATGCACAAACAGTAATTTCTCCGCATTGCAAGGTGCAATTCTGAAATTTTTTACTTTTTCCTGCTCCTCTTAGCATGATAAAGAAGATTCAAAGAGAGTGAGATGCCAGCTCCTTTCATTCAGTCAGTAGCTTCAATCATTTCTGGTATATGAATAACATGATGTTTTTCAATGTCAAAAATCAATGAATATTGTAAATGCACAAACAGTAATTTCTCCGCATTGCAAGGTGCAATTATGAAATTTTTTGCTTTTTCCTGCTCCTCTTAGCATGATAAAGAAGATTCAAAGAGAGTGAGATGCCAGCTCCTTTCATTCAGTCAGTAGCTTCAATCATTTCTGGACGTTTTTCAATGGCAAAAATCAATGAATATTGTAAATGCACAAACAGTAATTTCTCCGCATTGCAAGGTGCAATTCTGAAATTTTTTGCTTTTTCCTGCTCCTCTTAGCATGATAAAGAAAATTCAGAGTGAGATGCCAGCTCCTTTCATTCAGTCAGTAGCTTCAATCATTTCTGGACGTTTTTCAATGGCAAAAATCAATGAATATTGTAAATGCACAAACAGTAATTTCTCCGCATTGCAAGGTGCAATTCTGAAATTTTTTGCTTTTTCCTGCTCCTCTTAGCATGATAAAGAAGATTCAAAGAGAGTGAGATGCCAGCTCCTTTCATTCAGTCAGTAGCTTCAAACATTTCTGGTATATGAATAACATGATGTTTTTCAATGGCAAAAATCAATGAATATTGTAAATGCACAAACAGTAATTTCTCCGCATTGCAAGGTGCAATTCTGAAATTTTTTGCTTTTTCCTGCTCCTCTTAGCATGATAAAGAAGATACAAAGAGAGTGAGATGCCAGCTCCTTTCGTTCAGTCAGTAGCTTCAATCATTTCTGGACGTTTTTCAAAGGCAAAAATCATTGAATATTGTAAATGCACAAACAGTAATTTCTCCGCATTGCAAGGTGCAATTCTGAAATTTTTTACTTTTTCCTGCTCCTCTTAGCATGATAAAGAAGATTCAAAGAGAGTGAGATGCCAGCTCCTTTCATTCAGTCAGTAGCTTCAATCATTTCTGGTATATGAATAACATGATGTTTTTCAATGGCAAAAATCAATGAATATTGTAAATGCACAAACAGTAATTTCTCCGCATTGCAAGGTGCAATTCTGAAGTTTTTTGCTTTTTCCTGCTCATCTTAGCATGATAAAGAAGATTCAAAGAGAGTGAGATGCCAGCTCCTTTCATTCAGTCAGTAGCTTCAATCATTTCTGGACGTTTTTCAATGGCAAAAATCATTGAATATTGTAAATGCACAAACAGTAATTTCTCCGCATTGCAAGGTGCAATTCTGAAATTTTTTACTTTTTCCTGCTCCTCTTAGCATGATAAAGAAGATTCAAAGAGAGTGAGATGCCAGCTCCTTTCATTCAGTCAGTAGCTTCAATCATTTCTGGTATATGAATAACATGATGTTTTTCAATGGCAAAAATCAATGAATATTGTAAATGCACAAACAGTAATTTCTCCGCATTGCAAGGTGCAATTCTGAAATTTTTTGCTTTTTCCTGCTCCTCTTAGCATAATAAAGAAGATTCAAAGAAAGTGAGATGCCAGCTCCTTTCATTCAGTCAGTAGCTTCAATCATTTCTGGACGTTTTTCAATGGCAAACATCAATGAATATTGTAAATGCACAAACAGTAATTTCTCCGCATTGCAAGGTGCAATTCTGAAATTTTTTGCTTTTTCCTGCTCCTCTTAGCATGATAAACAAGATTCAAAGAGAGTGAGATGCCAGCTCCTTTCATTCAGTCAGTAGCTTCAATCATTTCTGGACGTTTTTCAATGGCAAAAATCAATGAATATTGTAAATGCACAAACAGTAATTTCTCCGCATTGCAAGGTGCAATTCTGAAATTTTTTACTTTTTCCTGCTCCTCTTAGCATGATAAAGAAGATTCAAAGAGAGTGAGATGCCAGCTCCTTTCATTCAGTCAGTAGCTTCAAACATTCCTGGTATATGAATAACATAATGTTTTTCAATGGCAAAAATCAATGAATATTGTAAATGCACAAACAGTAATTTCTCCGCATTGCAAGGTGCAATTCTGAAATTTTTTGCTTTTTCCTGCTCCTCTTAGCATGATAAAGAAGATTCAAAGAGAGTGAGATGCCAGCTCCTTTCATTCAGTCAGTAGCTTCAATCATTTCTGGACGTTTTTCAATTGCAAAAATCAATGAATATTGTAAATGCACAAACAGTAATTTCTCCGCATTGCAAGGTGCAATTCTGAAATTTTTTGCTTTTTCCTGCTCCTCTTAGCATGATAAAGAAGATTCAAAGAGAGTGAGATGCCAGCTCCTTTCATTCAGTCAGTAGCTTCAAACATTTCTGGTATATGAATAACATGATGTTTTTCAATGGCAAAAATCAATGAATATTGTAAATGCACAAACAGTAATTTCTCCGCATTGCAAGGTGCAATTCTGAAATTTTTTGCTTTTTCCTGCTCCTCTTAGCATGATAAAGAAGATTCAAAGAGAGTGAGATGCCAGCTCCTTTCATTCAGGCAGTAGCATCAATCATTTCTGGTATATGAATAACATGATGTTTTTCAATGGCAAAAATCAATGAATATTGTAAATGCACAAACAGTAATTTCTCCGCATTGCAAGGTGCAATTCTGAAATTTTTTGCTTTTTCCTGCTCCTCTTAGCATGATAAAGAAGATTCAAAGAGAGTGAGATGCCAGCTCCTTTCGTTCAGTCAGTAGCTTCAATCATTTCTGGACGTTTTTCAAAGGCAAAAATCATTGAATATTGTAAATGCACAAACAGTAATTTCTCCGCATTGCAAGGTGCAATTCTGAAATTTTTTACTTTTTCCTGCTCCTCTTAGCATGATAAAGAAGATTCAAAGAGAGTGAGATGCCAGCTCCTTTCATTCAGTCAGTAGCTTCAATCATTTCTGGTATATGAATAACATGATGTTTTTCAATGGCAAAAATCAATGAATATTGTAAATGCACAAACAGTAATTTCTCCGCATTGCAAGGTGCAATTCTGAAATTTTTTGCTTTTTCCTGCTCCTCTTAGCATGATAAAGAAGATTCAAAGAGAGTGAGATGCCAGCTCCTTTCATTCAGTCAGTAGCTTCAATCATTTCTGGACGTTTTTCAATGGCAAAAATCATTGAATATTGTAAATGCACAAACAGTAATTTCTCCGCATTGCAAGGTGCAATTCTGAAATTTTTTACTTTTTCCTGCTCCTCTTAGCATGATAAAGAAGATTCAAAGAGAGTGAGATGCCAGCTCCTTTCATTCAGTCAGTAGCTTCAATCATTTCTGGTATATGAATAACATGATGTTTTTCAATGGCAAAAATCAATGAATATTGTAAATGCACAAACAGTAATTTCTCCGCATTGCAAGGTGCAATTCTGAAATTTTTTGCTTTTTCCTGCTCCTCTTAGCATGATAAAGAAGATTCAAAGAGAGTGAGATGCCAGCTCCTTTCATTCAGTCAGTAGCTTCAATCATTTCTGGACGTTTTTCAATGGCAAAAATCAATGAATATTGTAAATGCACAAACAGTAATTTCTCCGCATTGCAAGGTGCAATTCTGAAATTTTTTGCTTTTTCCTGCTCCTCTTAGCATGATAAAGAAGATTCAAAGAGAGTGAGATGCCAGCTCCTTTCATTCAGTCAGTAGCTTCAATCATTTCTGGACGTTTTTCAATTGCAAAAATCAATGAATATTGTAAATGCACAAACAGTAATTTCTCCGCATTGCAAGGTGCAACTCTGAAATTTTTTGCTTTTTCCTGCTCCTCTTAGCATGATAAAGAAGATTCAAAGAGAGTGAGATGCCAGCTCCTTTCATTCAGTCAGTAGCTTCAATCATTTCTGGTATATGAATAACGTGATGTTTTTCAATGGCAAAAATCAATGAATATTGTAAATGCACAAACAGTAATTTCTCCGCATTGCAAGGTGCAATTCTGAAATTTTTTGCTTTTTCCTGCTCCTCTTAGCATGATAAAGAAGATTCAAAGAGAGTGAGATGCCAGCTCCTTTCATTCAGTCAGTAGCTTCAAACATTTCTGGTATATGAATAACATGATGTTTTTCAATGGCAAAAATCAATGAATATTGTAAATGCACAAACAGTAATTTCTCCGCATTGCAAGGTGCAATTCTGAAATTTTTTGCTTTTTCCTGCTCCTCTTAGCATGATAAAGAAGATTCAAGGAGAGTGAGATGCCAGCTCCTTTCATTCAGTCAGTAGCTTCAAACATTTCTGGTATATGAATAACATGATGTTTTTCAATGGCAAAAATCAATGAATATTGTAAATGCACAAACAGTAATTTCTCCGCATTGCAAGGTGCAATTCTGAAATTTTTTGCTTTATCCTGCTCCTCTTAGCATGATAAAGAAGATTCAAAGAGAGTGAGATGCCAGCTCCTTTCATTCAGTCAGTAGCTTCAATCATTTCTGGACGTTTTTCAATGGCAAAAATCATTGAATATTGTAAATGCACAAACAGTAATTTCTCCGCATTGCAAGGTGCAATTCTGAAATTTTTTACTTTTTCCTGCTCCTCTTAGCATGATAAAGAAGATTCAAAGAGAGTGAGATGCCAGCTCCTTTCATTCAGTCAGTAGCTTCAATCATTTCTGGTATATGAATAACATGATGTTTTTCAATGGCAAAAATCAATGAATATTGTAAATGCACAAACAGTAATTTCTCCGCATTGCAAGGTGCAATTCTGAGATTTTTTGCTTTTTCCTGCTCCTCTTAGCATGATAAAGAAGATTCAAAGAGAGTGAGATGCCAGCTACTTTCATTCAGTCAGTAGCTTCAATCATTTCTGGACGTTTTTCAATGGCAAAAATCAATGAATATTCTAAATGCACAAACAGTAATTTCTCCGCATTGCAAGGTGCAATTCTGAAATTTTTTGCTTTTTCCTGCTCCTCTTAGCATGATAAACAAGATTCAAAGAGAGTGAGATGCCAGCTCCTTTCATTCAGTCAGTAGCTTCAATCATTTCTGGACGTTTTTCAATGGCAAAAATCAATGAATATTGTAAATGCACAAACAGTAATTTCTCCGCATTGCAAGGTGCAATTCTGAAATTTTTTGCTTTTTCCTGCTCCTCTTAGCATGATAAAGAAGATTCAAAGAGAGTGAGAAGCCAGCTCCTTTCATTCAGTCAGTAGCTTCAATCATTTCTGGACGTTTTTCAATTGCAAAAATCAATGAATATTGTAAATGCACAAACAGTAATTTCTCCGCATTGCAAGGTGCAATTCTGAAATTTTTTGCTTTTTCCTGCTCCTCTTAGCATGATAAAGAATATTCAAAGAGAGTGAGATGCCAGCTCCTTTCATTCAGTCAGTAGCTTCAATCATTTCTGGTATATGAATAACATGATGTTTTTCAATGGCAAAAATCAATGAATATTGTAAATGCACAAACAGTAATTTCTCCGCATTGCAAGGTGCAATTCTGAAATTTTTTGCTTTTTCCTGCTCCTCTTAGCATGATAAAGAAGATTCAAAGAGAGTGAGATGCCAGCTCCTTTCATTCAGTCAGTAGCTTCAATCATTTCTGGACGTTTTTCAATGGCAAAAATCAATGAATATTGTAAATGCACAAACAGTAATTTCTCCGCATTGCAAGGTGCAATTCTGAAATTTTTTGCTTTTTCCTGCTCCTCTTAGCATGATAAAGAAGATTCAAAGAGAGTGAGATGCCAGCTCCTTTCATTCAGTCAGTAGCTTCAATCATTTCTGGACGTTTTTCAATGGCAAAAATCAATGAATATTGTAAATGCACAAACAGTAATTTCTCCGCATTGCAAGGTGCAATTCTGAAATTTTTTGCTTTTTCCTGCTCCTCTTAGCATGATAAAAAAGATTCAAAGAGAGTGAGATGCCAGCTCCTTTCATTCAGTCAGTAGCTTCAAACATTTCTGGTATATGAATAACATGATATTTTTCAATGGCAAAAATCAATGAATATTGTAAATGCACAAACAGTAATTTCTCCGCATTGCAAGGTGCAATTCTGAAATTTTTTGCTTTTTCCTGCTCCTCTTAGCATGATAAAGAAGATTCAAAGAGAGTGAGACGCCAGCTCCTTTCGTTCAGTCAGTAGCTTCAATCATTTCTGGACGTTTTTCAATGGCAAAAATCATTGAATATTGTAAATGCACAAACAGTAATTTCTCCGCATTGCAAGGTGCAATTCTGAAATTTTTTGCTTTTTCCTGCTCCTCTTAGCATGATAAAGAAGATTCAAAGAGAGTGAGACGCCAGCTCCTTTCGTTCAGTCAGTAGCTTCAATCATTTCTGGACGTTTTTCAATGGCAAAAATCATTGAATATTGTAAATACACAAACAGTAATTTCTCCGCATTGCAAGGTGCAATTCTGAAATTTTTTACTTTTTCCTGCTCCTCTTAGCATGATAAAGAAGATTCAAAGAGAGTGAGATGCCAGCTCCTTTCATTCAGTCAGTAGCTTCAATCATTTCTGGTATATGAATAACATGATGTTTTTCAATGGCAAAAATCAATGAATATTGTAAATGCACAAACAGTAATTTCTCCGCATTGCAAGGTGCAATTCTGAAATTTTTTGCTTTTTCCTGCTCCTCTTAGCATGATAAAGAAGATTCAAAGAGAGTGAGACGCCAGCTCCTTTCGTTCAGTCAGTAGCTTCAATCATTTCTGGACGTTTTTCAATGGCAAAAATCATTGAATATTGTAAATACACAAACAGTAATTTCTCCGCATTGCAAGGTGCAATTCTGAAATTTTTTACTTTTTCCTGCTCCTCTTAGCATGATAAAGAAGATTCAAAGAGAGTGAGATGCCAGCTCCTTTCATTCAGTCAGTAGCTTCAATCATTTCTGGTATATGAATAACATGATGTTTTTCAATGGCAAAAATCAATGAATATTGTAAATGCACAAACAGTAATTTCTCCGCATTGCAAGGTGCAATTCTGAAATTTTTTGCTTTTTCCTGCTCCTCTTAGCATGATAAAGAAGATTCAAAGAGAGTGAGATGCCAGCTCCTTTCATTCAGTCAGTAGCTTCAATCATTTCTGGACGTTTTTCAATGGCAAAAATCAACGAATATTGTAAATGCACAAACAGTAATTTCTCCGCATTGCAAGGTGCAATTCTGAAATTTTTTGCTTTTTCCTGCTCCTCTTAGCATGATAAAGAAGATTCAAAGAGAGTGAGATGCCAGCTCCTTTCATTCAGTCAGTAGCTTCAATCATTTCTGGTATATGAATAACATGATGTTTTTCAATGGCAAAAATCAATGAATATTGTAAATGCACAAACAGTAATTTCTCCGCATTGCAAGGTGCAATTCTGAAATTTTTTGCTTTTTCCTGCTCCTCTTAGCATGATAAAGAAGATTCAAAGAGAGTGAGATGCCAGCTCCTTTCATTCAGTCAGTAGCTTCAATCATTTCTGGTATATGAATAACATGATGTTTTTCAATGGCAAAAATCAATGAATATTGTAAATGCACAAACAGTAATTTCTCCGCATTGCAAGGTGCAATTCTGAAATTTTTTGCTTTTTCCTGCTCCTCTTAGCATGATAAAAAAGATTCAAAGAGAGTGAGATGCCAGCTCCTTTCATTCAGTCAGTAGCTTCAATCATTTCTGGTATATGAATAACGTGATGTTTTTCAATGGCAAAAATCAATGAATATTGTAAATGCACAAACAGTAATTTCTCCGCATTGCAAGGTGCAATTCTGAAATTTTTTGCTTTTTCCTGCTCCTCTTAGCATGATAAAGAAGATTCAAAGAGAGTGAGATGCCAGCTCCTTTCATTCAGTCAGTAGCTTCAAACATTTCTGGTATATGAATAACATGATGTTTTTCAATGGCAAAAATCAATGAATATTGTAAATGCACAAACAGTAATTTCTCCGCATTGCAAGGTGCAATTCTGAAATTTTTTGCTTTTTCCTGCTCCTCTTAGCATGATAAAGAAGATTCAAGGAGAGTGAGATGCCAGCTCCTTTCATTCAGTCAGTAGCTTCAAACATTTCTGGTATATGAATAACATGATGTTTTTCAATGGCAAAAATCAATGAATATTGTAAATGCACAAACAGTAATTTCTCCGCATTGCAAGGTGCAATTCTGAAATTTTTTGCTTTATCCTGCTCCTCTTAGCATGATAAAGAAGATTCAAAGAGAGTGAGATGCCAGCTCCTTTCATTCAGTCAGTAGCTTCAATCATTTCTGGACGTTTTTCAATGGCAAAAATCATTGAATATTGTAAATGCACAAACAGTAATTTCTCCGCATTGCAAGGTGCAATTCTGAAATTTTTTACTTTTTCCTGCTCCTCTTAGCATGATAAAGAAGATTCAAAGAGAGTGAGATGCCAGCTCCTTTCATTCAGTCAGTAGCTTCAATCATTTCTGGTATATGAATAACATGATGTTTTTCAATGGCAAAAATCAATGAATATTGTAAATGCACAAACAGTAATTTCTCCGCATTGCAAGGTGCAATTCTGAGATTTTTTGCTTTTTCCTGCTCCTCTTAGCATGATAAAGAAGATTCAAAGAGAGTGAGATGCCAGCTCCTTTCATTCAGTCAGTAGCTTCAATCATTTCTGGACGTTTTTCAATGGCAAAAATCAATGAATATTGTAAATGCACAAACAGTAATTTCTCCGCATTGCAAGGTGCAATTCTGAAATGTTTTGCTTTTTCCTGCTCCTCTTAGCATGATAAAGAAGATTCAAAGAGAGTGAGATGCCAGCTCCTTTCATTCAGTCAGTAGCTTCAATCATTTCTGGACGTTTTTCAATGGCAAAAATCAATGAATATTGTAAATGCACAAACAGTAATTTCTCCGCATTGCAAGGTGCAATTCTGAAATTTTTTGCTTTTTCCTGCTCCTCTTAGCATGATAAAGAAGATTCAAAGAGAGTGAGATGCCAGCTCCTTTCATTCAGTCAGTAGCTTCAATCATTTCTGGACGTTTTTCAATGGCAAAAATCAATGAATATTGTAAATGCACAAACAGTAATTTCTCCGCATTGCAAGGTGCAATTCTGAAATTTTTTGCTTTTTCCTGCTCCTCTTAGCATGATAAAGAAGATTCAAAGAGAGTGAGATGCCAGCTCCTTTCATTCAGTCAGTAGCTTCAATCATTTCTGGACGTTTTTCAATGGCAAAAATCAATGAATATTGTAAATGCACAAACAGTAATTTCTCCGCATTGCAAGGTGCAATTCTGAAATTTTTTGCTTTTTCCTGCTCCTCTTAGTATGATAAAAAAGATTCAAAGAGAGTGAGATGCCAGCTCCTTTCATTCAGTCAGTAGCTTCAAACATTTCTGGTATATGAATAACATGATGTTTTTCAATGGCAAAAATCAATGAATATTGTAAATGCACAAACAGTAATTTCTCCGCATTGCAAGGTGCAATTCTGAAATTTTTTGCTTTTTCCTGCTCCTCTTAGCATGATAAAGAAGATTCAAAGAGAGTGAGACGCCAGCTCCTTTCATTCAGTCAGTAGCTTCAATCATTTCTGGACGTTTTTCAATGGCAAAAATCATTGAATATTGTAAATGCACAAACAGTAATTTCTCCGCATTGCAAGGTGCAATTCTGAAATTTTTTACTTTTTCCTGCTCCTCTTAGCATGATAAAGAAGATTCAAAGAGAGTGAGATGCCAGCTCCTTTCATTCAGTCAGTAGCTTCAATCATTTCTGGTATATGAATAACATGATGTTTTTCAATGGCAAAAATCAATGAATATTGTAAATGCACAAACAGTAATTTCTCCGCATTGCAAGGTGCAATTCTGAAATTTTTTGCTTTTTCCTGCTCCTCTTAGCATGATAAAGAAGATTCAAAGAGAGTGAGATGCCAGCTCCTTTCATTCAGTCAGTAGCTTCAATCATTTCTGGACGTTTTTCAATGGCAAAAATCAACGAATATTGTAAATGCACAAACAGTAATTTCTCCGCATTGCAAGGTGCAATTCTGAAATTTTTTGCTTTTTCCTGCTCCTCTTAGCATGATAAAGAAGATTCAAAGAGAGTGAGATGCCAGCTCCTTACATTCAGTCAGTAGCTTCAATCATTTCTGGTAAATGAATAACATGATGTTTTTCAATGGCAAAAATCAATGAATTTTGTAAATGCACAAACAGTAATTTCTCCGCATTGCAAGGCGCAATTCTGAAATTTTTTGCTTTTTCCTGCTCCTCTTAGCATGATAAAGAAGATTCAAAGAGAGTGAGATGCCAGCTCCTTTCAATCAGTCAGTAGCTTCAATCATTTCTGGACGTTTTTCAATGGCAAAAATCAATGAATATTGTAAATGCACAAACAGTAATTTCTCCGCATTGCAAGGTGCAATTCTGAAATTTTTTGCTTTTTCCTGCTCCTCTTAGCATGATAAAGAAGATTCAAAGAGAGTGAGATGCCAGCTCCTTTCATTCAGTCAGTAGCTTCAATCATTTCTGGACGTTTTTCAATGGCAAAAATCAATGAATATTGTAAATGCACAAACAGTAATTTTTCCGCATTGCAAGGTGCAATTCTGAAATTTTTTGCTTATTCCTGCTCCTCTTAGCATGATAAAGAAGATTCAAAGAGAGTGAGGTGCCAGCTCCTTTCATTCAGTCAGTAGCTTCAAACATTTCTGGTATATGAATAACGTTTTTCAATGGCAAAAATCAATGAATATTGTAAATGCACAAACAGTTATTTCTCCGCATTGCAAGGTGCAATTCTGAAATTTTTTGCTTTTTCCTGCTCCTCTTAGCATGATAAAGAAGATTCAAAGAGAGTGAGATGCCAGCTCCTTTCATTCAGTCAGTAGCTTCAATCATTTCTGGACGTTTTTCAATGGCAAAAATCAATGAATATTGTAAATGCACAAACAGTAATTTCTCCGCATTGCAAGGTGCAATTCTGAAATTTTTTGCTTTTTCCTGCTCCTCTTAGCATGATAAAGAAGATTCAAAGAGAGTGAGATGCCAGCTCCTTTCATTCAGTCAGTAGCTTCAATCATTTCTGGACGTTTTTCAATGGCAAAAATCAATGAATATTGTAAATGCACAAACAGTAATTTCTCCGCATTGCAAGGTGCAATTCTGAAATTTTTTGCTTTTTCCTGCTCCTCTTAGCATGATAAAGAAGATTCAAAGAGAGTGAGATGCCAGCTCCTTTCATTCAGTCAGTAGCTTCAATCATTTCTGGACGTTTTTCAATGGCAAAAATCAATGAATATTGTAAATGCACAAACAGTAATTTCTCCGCATTGCAAGGTGCAATTCTGAAATTTTTTGCTTTTTCCTGCTCCTCTTAGCATGATAAAGAAGATTCAAAGAGAGTGAGATGCCAGCTCCTTTCATTCAGTCAGTAGCTTCAATCATTTCTGGTATATGAATAACATGATGTTTTTCAATGGCAAAAATCAATGAATATTGTAAATGCACAAACAGTAATTTCTCCGCATTGCAAGGTGCAATTCTGAAATTTTTTGCTTTTTCCTGCTCCTCTTAGCATGATAAAGAAGATTCAAAGAGAGTGAGATGCCAGCTCCTTTCATTCAGTCAGTAGCTTCAATCATTTCTGGTATATGAATAACATGATGTTTTTCAATGGCAAAAATCAATGAATATTGTAAATGCACAAACAGTAATTTCTCCGCATTGCAAGGTGCAATTCTGAAATTTTTTGCTTTTTCCTGCTCCTCTTAGCATGATAAAAAAGATTCAAAGAGAGTGAGATGCCAGCTCCTTTCATTCAGTCAGTAGCTTCAATCATTTCTGGTATATGAATAACGTGATGTTTTTCAATGGCAAAAATCAATGAATATTGTAAATGCACAAACAGTAATTTCTCCGCATTGCAAGGTGCAATTCTGAAATTTTTTGCTTTTTCCTGCTCCTCTTAGCATGATAAAGAAGATTCAAAGAGAGTGAGATGCCAGCTCCTTTCATTCAGTCAGTAGCTTCAAACATTTCTGGTATATGAATAACATGATGCTTTTCAATGGCAAAAATCAATGAATATTGTAAATGCACAAACAGTAATTTCTCCGCATTGCAAGGTGCAATTCTGAAATTTTTTGCTTTTTCCTGCTCCTCTTAGCATGATAAAGAAGATTCAAGGAGAGTGAGATGCCAGCTCCTTTCATTCAGTCAGTAGCTTCAATCATTTCTGGACGTTTTTCAATGGCAAAAATCATTGAATATTGTAAATGCACAAACAGTAATTTCTCCGCATTGCAAGGTGCAATTCTGAAATTTTTTGCTTTTTCCTGCTCCTCTTAGCATGATAAAAAAGATTCAAAGAGAGTGAGATGCCAGCTCCTTTCATTCAGTCAGTAGCTTCAAACATTTCTGGTATATGAATAACATGATGTTTTTCAATGGCAAAAATCAATGAATATTGTAAATGCACAAACAGTAATTTCTCCGCATTGCAAGGTGCAATTCTGAAATTTTTTGCTTTTTCCTGCTCCTCTTAGCATGATAAAGAAGATTCAAAGAGAGTGAGACGCCAGCTCCTTTCGTTCAGTCAGTAGCTTCAATCATTTCTGGACGTTTTTCAATGGCAAAAATCATTGAATATTGTAAATGCACAAACAGTAATTTCTCCGCATTGCAAGGTGCAATTCTGAATTTTTTTACTTTTTCCTGCTCCTCTTAGCATGATAAAGAAGATTCAAAGAGAGTGAGATGCCAGCTCCTTTCATTCAGTCAGTAGCTTCAATCATTTCTGGTATATGAATAACATGATGTTTTTCAATGGCAAAAATCAATGAATATTGTAAATGCACAAACAGTAATTTCTCCGCATTGCAAGGTGCAATTCTGAAATTTTTTGCTTTTTCCTGCTCCTCTTAGCATGATAAAGAAGATTCAAAGAGAGTGAGACGCCAGCTCCTTTCGTTCAGTCAGTAGCTTCAATCATTTCTGGACGTTTTTCAATGGCAAAAATCATTGAATATTGTAAATACACAAACAGTAATTTCTCCGCATTGCAAGGTGCAATTCTGAAATTTTTTACTTTTTCCTGCTCCTCTTAGCATGATAAA
The DNA here is from genome assembly GCF_046119375.1 of Phyllobates terribilis. Classification (NCBI taxonomy): domain Eukaryota; kingdom Metazoa; phylum Chordata; class Amphibia; order Anura; family Dendrobatidae; genus Phyllobates; species Phyllobates terribilis. The sequence continues at coordinate 238,852 of NW_027363823.1, read as the reverse complement.
GAAGATTCAAAGAGAGTGAGATGCCAGCTCCTTTCATTCAGTCAGTAGCTTCAATCATTTCTGGTATATGAATAACATGATGTTTTTCAATGGCAAAAATCAATGAATATTGTAAATGCACAAACAGTAATTTCTCCGCATTGCAAGGTGCAATTCTGAAATTTTTTGCTTTTTCCTGCTCCTCTTAGCATGATAAAGAAGATTCAAAGAGAGTGAGATGCCAGCTCCTTTCATTCAGTCAGTAGCTTCAATCATTTCTGGACGTTTTTCAATGGCAAAAATCAACGAATATTGTAAATGCACAAACAGTAATTTCTCCGCATTGCAAGGTGCAATTCTGAAATTTTTTGCTTTTTCCTGCTCCTCTTAGCATGATAAAGAAGATTCAAAGAGAGTGAGATGCCAGCTCCTTTCATTCAGTCAGTAGCTTCAATCATTTCTGGTATATGAATAACATGATGTTTTTCAATGGCAAAAATCAATGAATATTGTAAATGCACAAACAGTAATTTCTCCGCATTGCAAGGTGCAATTCTGAAATTTTTTGCTTTTTCCTGCTCCTCTTAGCATGATAAAGAAGATTCAAAGAGAGTGAGATGCCAGCTCCTTTCATTCAGTCAGTAGCTTCAATCATTTCTGGTATATGAATAACATGATGTTTTTCAATGGCAAAAATCAATGAATATTGTAAATGCACAAACAGTAATTTCTCCGCATTGCAAGGTGCAATTCTGAAATTTTTTGCTTTTTCCTGCTCCTCTTAGCATGATAAAAAAGATTCAAAGAGAGTGAGATGCCAGCTCCTTTCATTCAGTCAGTAGCTTCAATCATTTCTGGTATATGAATAACGTGATGTTTTTCAATGGCAAAAATCAATGAATATTGTAAATGCACAAACAGTAATTTCTCCGCATTGCAAGGTGCAATTCTGAAATTTTTTGCTTTTTCCTGCTCCTCTTAGCATGATAAAGAAGATTCAAAGAGAGTGAGATGCCAGCTCCTTTCATTCAGTCAGTAGCTTCAAACATTTCTGGTATATGAATAACATGATGTTTTTCAATGGCAAAAATCAATGAATATTGTAAATGCACAAACAGTAATTTCTCCGCATTGCAAGGTGCAATTCTGAAATTTTTTGCTTTTTCCTGCTCCTCTTAGCATGATAAAGAAGATTCAAGGAGAGTGAGATGCCAGCTCCTTTCATTCAGTCAGTAGCTTCAAACATTTCTGGTATATGAATAACATGATGTTTTTCAATGGCAAAAATCAATGAATATTGTAAATGCACAAACAGTAATTTCTCCGCATTGCAAGGTGCAATTCTGAAATTTTTTGCTTTATCCTGCTCCTCTTAGCATGATAAAGAAGATTCAAAGAGAGTGAGATGCCAGCTCCTTTCATTCAGTCAGTAGCTTCAATCATTTCTGGACGTTTTTCAATGGCAAAAATCATTGAATATTGTAAATGCACAAACAGTAATTTCTCCGCATTGCAAGGTGCAATTCTGAAATTTTTTACTTTTTCCTGCTCCTCTTAGCATGATAAAGAAGATTCAAAGAGAGTGAGATGCCAGCTCCTTTCATTCAGTCAGTAGCTTCAATCATTTCTGGTATATGAATAACATGATGTTTTTCAATGGCAAAAATCAATGAATATTGTAAATGCACAAACAGTAATTTCTCCGCATTGCAAGGTGCAATTCTGAAATGTTTTGCTTTTTCCTGCTCCTCTTAGCATGATAAAGAAGATTCAAAGAGATTGAGATGCCAGCTCCTTTCATTCAGTCAGTAGCTTCAATCATTTCTGGACGTTTTTCAATGGCAAAAATCAATGAATATTGTAAATGCACAAACAGTAATTTCTCCGCATTGCAAGGTGCAATTCTGAAATTTTTTGCTTTTTCCTGCTCCTCTTAGCATGATAAAGAAGATTCAAAGAGAGTGAGATGCCAGCTCCTTTCATTCAGTCAGTAGCTTCAATCATTTCTGGACGTTTTTCAATGGCAAAAATCAATGAATATTGTAAATGCACAAACAGTAATTTCTCCGCATTGCAAGGTGCAATTCTGAAATTTTTTGCTTTTTCCTGCTCCTCTTAGCATGATAAAGAAGATTCAAAGAGAGTGAGATGCCAGCTCCTTTCATTCAGTCAGTAGCTTCAATCATTTCTGGACGTTTTTCAATGGCAAAAATCAATGAATATTGTAAATGCACAAACAGTAATTTCTCCGCATTGCAAGGTGCAATTCTGAAATTTTTTGCTTTTTCCTGCTCCTCTTAGTATGATAAAAAAGATTCAAAGAGAGTGAGATGCCAGCTCCTTTCATTCAGTCAGTAGCTTCAAACATTTCTGGTATATGAATAACATGATGTTTTTCAATGGCAAAAATCAATGAATATTGTAAATGCACAAACAGTAATTTCTCCGCATTGCAAGGTGCAATTCTGAAATTTTTTGCTTTTTCCTGCTCCTCTTAGCATGATAAAGAAGATTCAAAGAGAGTGAGACGCCAGCTCCTTTCATTCAGTCAGTAGCTTCAATCATTTCTGGACGTTTTTCAATGGCAAAAATCATTGAATATTGTAAATGCACAAACAGTAATTTCTCCGCATTGCAAGGTGCAATTCTGAAATTTTTTACTTTTTCCTGCTCCTCTTAGCATGATAAAGAAGATTCAAAGAGAGTGAGATGCCAGCTCCTTTCATTCAGTCAGTAGCTTCAATCATTTCTGGTATATGAATAACATGATGTTTTTCAATGGCAAAAATCAATGAATATTGTAAATGCACAAACAGTAATTTCTCCGCATTGCAAGGTGCAATTCTGAAATTTTTTGCTTTTTCCTGCTCCTCTTAGCATGATAAAGAAGATTCAAAGAGAGTGAGATGCCAGCTCCTTTCATTCAGTCAGTAGCTTCAATCATGTCTGGACGTTTTTCAATGGCAAAAATCAACGAATATTGTAAATGCACAAACAGTAATTTCTCCGCATTGCAAGGTGCAATTCTGAAATTTTTTGCTTTTTCCTGCTCCTCTTAGCATGATAAAGAAGATTCAAAGAGAGTGAGATGCCAGCTCCTTACATTCAGTCAGTAGCTTCAATCATTTCTGGTAAATGAATAACATGATGTTTTTCAAAGGCAAAAATCAATGAATTTTGTAAATGCACAAACAGTAATTTCTCCGCATTGCAAGGCGCAATTCTGAAATTTTTTGCTTTTTCCTGCTCCTCTTAGCATGATAAAGAAGATTCAAAGAGAGTGAGATGCCAGCTCCTTTCAATCAGTCAGTAGCTTCAATCATTTCTGGACGTTTTTCAATGGCAAAAATCAATGAATATTGTAAATGCACAAACAGTAATTTCTCCGCATTGCAAGGTGCAATTCTGAAATTTTTTGCTTTTTCCTGCTCCTCTTAGCATGATAAAGAAGATTCAAAGAGAGTGAGATGCCAGCTCCTTTCATTCAGTCAGTAGCTTCAATCATTTCTGCACGTTTTTCAATGGCAAAAATCAATGAATATTGTAAATGCACAAACAGTAATTTTTCCGCATTGCAAGGTGCAATTCTGAAATTTTTTGCTTATTCCTGCTCCTCTTAGCATGATAAAGAAGATTCAAAGAGAGTGAGGTGCCAGCTCCTTTCATTCAGTCAGTAGCTTCAAACATTTCTGGTATATGAATAACGTTTTTCAATGGCAAAAATCAATGAATATTGTAAATGCACAAACAGTTATTTCTCCGCATTGCAAGGTGCAATTCTGAAATTTTTTGCTTTTTCCTGCTCCTCTTAGCATGATAAAGAAGATTCAAAGAGAGTGAGATGCCAGCTCCTTTCATTCAGTCAGTAGCTTCAATCATTTCTGGACGTTTTTCAATGGCAAAAATCAATGAATATTGTAAATGCACAAACAGTAATTTCTCCGCATTGCAAGGTGCAATTCTGAAATTTTTTGCTTTTTCCTGCTCCTCTTAGCATGATAAAGAAGATTCAAAGAGAGTGAGATGCCAGCTCCTTTCATTCAGTCAGTAGCTTCAATCATTTCTGGACGTTTTTCAATGGCAAAAATCAATGAATATTGTAAATGCACAAACAGTAATTTCTCCGCATTGCAAGGTGCAATTCTGAAATTTTTTGCTTTTTCCTGCTCCTCTTAGCATGATAAAGAAGATTCAAAGAGAGTGAGATGCCAGCTCCTTTCATTCAGTCAGTAGCTTCAATCATTTCTGGACGTTTTTCAATGGCAAAAATCAATGAATATTGTAAATGCACAAACAGTAATTTCTCCGCATTGCAAGGTGCAATTCTGAAATTTTTTGCTTTTTCCTGCTCCTCTTAGCATGATAAAGAAGATTCAAAGAGAGTGAGATGCCAGCTCCTTTCATTCAGTCAGTAGCTTCAATCATTTCTGGTATATGAATAACATGATGTTTTTCAATGGCAAAAATCAATGAATATTGTAAATGCACAAACAGTAATTTCTCCGCATTGCAAGGTGCAATTCTGAAATTTTTTGCTTTTTCCTGCTCCTCTTAGCATGATAAAGAAGATTCAAAGAGAGTGAGATGCCAGCTCCTTTCATTCAGTCAGTAGCTTCAATCATTTCTGGTATATGAATAACATGATGTTTTTCAATGGCAAAAATCAATGAATATTGTAAATGCACAAACAGTAATTTCTCCGCATTGCAAGGTGCAATTCTGAAATTTTTTGCTTTTTCCTGCTCCTCTTAGCATGATAAAAAAGATTCAAAGAGAGTGAGATGCCAGCTCCTTTCATTCAGTCAGTAGCTTCAATCATTTCTGGTATATGAATAACGTGATGTTTTTCAATGGCAAAAATCAATGAATATTGTAAATGCACAAACAGTAATTTCTCCGCATTGCAAGGTGCAATTCTGAAATTTTTTGCTTTTTCCTGCTCCTCTTAGCATGATAAAGAAGATTCAAAGAGAGTGAGATGCCAGCTCCTTTCATTCAGTCAGTAGCTTCAAACATTTCTGGTATATGAATAACATGATGTTTTTCAATGGCAAAAATCAATGAATATTGTAAATGCACAAACTGTAATTTCTCCGCATTGCAAGGTGCAATTCTGAAATTTTTTGCTTTTTCCTGCTCCTCTTAGCATGATAAAGAAGATTCAAGGAGAGTGAGATGCCAGCTCCTTTCATTCAGTCAGTAGCTTCAATCATTTCTGGACGTTTTTCAATGGCAAAAATCATTGAATATTGTAAATGCACAAACAGTAATTTCTCCGCATTGCAAGGTGCAATTCTGAAATTTTTTACTTTTTCCTGCTCCTCTTAGCATGATAAAGAAGATTCAAAGAGAGTGAGATGCCAGCTCCTTTCATTCAGTCAGTAGCTTCAATCATTTCTGGTATATGAATAACATGATGTTTTTCAATGGCAAAAATCAATGAATATTGTAAATGCACGAACAGTAATTTCTCCGCATTGCAAGGTGCAATTCTGAGATTTTTTGCTTTTTCCTGCTCCTCTTAGCATGATAAAGAAGATTCAAAGAGAGTGAGATGCCAGCTCCTTTCATTCAGTCAGTAGCTTCAATCATTTCTGGACGTTTTTCAATGGCAAAAATCAATGAATATTGTAAATGCACAAACAGTAATTTCTCCGCATTGCAAGGTGCAATTCTGAAATGTTTTGCTTTTTCCTGCTCCTCTTAGCATGATAAAGAAGATTCAAAGAGAGTGAGATGCCAGCTCCTTTCATTCAGTCAGTAGCTTCAATCATTTCTGGACGTTTTTCAATGGCAAAAATCAATGAATATTGTAAATGCACAAACAGTAATTTCTCCGCATTGCAAGGTGCAATTCTGAAATTTTTTGCTTTTTCCTGCTCCTCTTAGCATGATAAAGAAGATTCAAAGAGAGTGAGAAGCCAGCTCCTTTCATTCAGTCAGTAGCTTCAATCATTTCTGGACGTTTTTCAATTGCAAAAATCAATGAATATTGTAAATGCACAAACAGTAATTTCTCCGCATTGCAAGGTGCAATTCTGAAATTTTTTCCTTTTTCCTGCTCCTCTTAGCATGATAAAGAAGATTCAAAGAGAGTGAGATGCCAGCTCCTTTCATTCAGTCAGTAGCTTCAATCATTTCTGGTATATGAATAACATGATGTTTTTCAATGGCAAAAATCAATGAATATTGTAAATGCACAAACAGTAATTTCTCCGCATTGCAAGGTGCAATTCTGAAATTTTTTGCTTTTTCCTGCTCCTCTTAGCATGATAAAGAAGATTCAAAGAGAGTGAGATGCCAGCTCCTTTCATTCAGTCAGTAGCTTCAATCATTTCTGGACGTTTTTCAATGGCAAAAATCAATGAATATTGTAAATGCACAAACAGTAATTTCTCCGCATTGCAAGGTGCAATTCTGAAATTTTTTGCTTTTTCCTGCTCCTCTTAGCATGATAAAGAAGATTCAAAGAGAGTGAGATGCCAGCTCCTTTCATTCAGTCAGTAGCTTCAATCATTTCTGGACGTTTTTCAATGGCAAAAATCAATGAATATTGTAAATGCACAAACAGTAATTTCTCCGCATTGCAAGGTGCAATTCTGAAATTTTTTGCTTTTTCCTGCTCCTCTTAGCATGATAAAAAAGATTCAAAGAGAGTGAGATGCCAGCTCCTTTCATTCAGTCAGTAGCTTCAAACATTTCTGGTATATGAATAACATGATGTTTTTCAATGGCAAAAATCAATGAATATTGTAAATGCACAAACAGTAATTTCTCCGCATTGCAAGGTGCAATTCTGAAATTTTTTGCTTTTTCCTGCTCCTCTTAGCATGATAAAGAAGATTCAAAGAGAGTGAGACGCCAGCTCCTTTCATTCAGTCAGTAGCTTCAATCATTTCTGGACGTTTTTCAATGGCAAAAATCATTGAATATTGTAAATGCACAAACAGTAATTTCTCCGCATTGCAAGGTGCAATTCTGAAATTTTTTACTTTTTCCTGCTCCTCTTAGCATGATAAAGAAGATTCAAAGAGAGTGAGATGCCAGCTCCTTTCATTCAGTCAGTAGCTTCAATCATTTCTGGTATATGAATAACATGATGTTTTTCAATGGCAAAAATCAATGAATATTGTAAATGCACAAACAGTAATTTCTCCGCATTGCAAGGTGCAATTCTGAAATTTTTTGCTTTTTCCTGCTCCTCTTAGCATGATAAAGAAGATTCAAAGAGAGTGAGATGCCAGCTCCTTTCATTCAGTCAGTAGCTTCAATCATTTCTGGACGTTTTTCAATGGCAAAAATCAACGAATATTGTAAATGCACAAACAGTAATTTCTCCGCATTGCAAGGTGCAATTCTGAAATTTTTTGCTTTTTCCTGCTCCTCTTAGCATGATAAAGAGGATTCAAAGAGAGTGAGATGCCAGCTCCTTACATTCAGTCAGTAGCTTCAATCATTTCTGGTAAATGAATAACATGATGTTTTTCAATGGCAAAAATCAATGAATTTTGTAAATGCACAAACAGTAATTTCTCCGCATTGCAAGGCGCAATTCTGAAATTTTTTGCTTTTTCCTGCTCCTCTTAGCATGATAAAGAAGATTCAAAGAGAGTGAGATGCCAGCTCCTTTCAATCAGTCAGTAGCTTCAATCATTTCTGGACGTTTTTCAATGGCAAAAATCAATGAATATTGTAAATGCACAAACAGTAATTTCTCCGCATTGCAAGGTGCAATTCTGAAATTTTTTGCTTTTTCCTGCTCCTCTTAGCATGATAAAGAAGATTCAAAGAGAGTGAGATGCCAGCTCCTTTCATTCAGTCAGTAGCTTCAATCATTTCTGGACGTTTTTCAATGGCAAAAATCAATGAATATTGTAAATGCACAAACAGTAATTTTTCCGCATTGCAAGGTGCAATTCTGAAATTTTTTGCTTATTCCTGCTCCTCTTAGCATGATAAAGAAGATTCAAAGAGAGTGAGGTGCCAGCTCCTTTCATTCAGTCAGTAGCTTCAAACATTTCTGGTATATGAATAACGTTTTTCAATGGCAAAAATCAATGAATATTGTAAATGCACAAACAGTTATTTCTCCGCATTGCAAGGTGCAATTCTGAAATTTTTTGCTTTTTCCTGCTCCTCTTAGCATGATAAAGAAGATTCAAAGAGAGTGAGATGCCAGCTCCTTTCATTCAGTCAGTAGCTTCAATCATTTCTGGACGTTTTTCAATGGCAAAAATCAATGAATATTGTAATTGCACAAACAGTAATTTCTCCGCATTGCAAGGTGCAATTCTGAAATTTTTTGCTTTTTCCTGCTCCTCTTAGCATGATAAAGAAGATTCAAAGAGAGTGAGATGCCAGCTCCTTTCATTCAGTCAGTAGCTTCAATCATTTCTGGACGTTTTTCAATGGCAAAAATCAATGAATATTGTAAATGCACAAACAGTAATTTCTCCGCATTGCAAGGTGCAATTCTGAAATTTTTTGCTTTTTCCTGCTCCTCTTAGCATGATAAAGAAGATTCAAAGAGAGTGAGATGCCAGCTCCTTTCATTCAGTCAGTAGCTTCAATCATTTCTGGACGTTTTTCAATGGCAAAAATCAATGAATATTGTAAATGCACAAACAGTAATTTCTCCGCATTGCAAGGTGCAATTCTGAAATTTTTGCTTTTTCCTGCTCCTCTTAGCATGATAAAGAAGATTCAAAGAGAGTGAGGTGCCAGCTCCTTTCATTCAGTCAGTAGCTTCAAACATTTCTGGTATATGAATAACATGTTTTTCAATGGCAAAAATCAATGAATATTGTAAATGCACAAACAGTAATTTCTCCGCATTGCAAGGTGCAATTCTGAAATTTTTTGCTTTTTCCTGCTCCTCTTAGCATGATAAAGAAGATTCAAGGAGAGTGAGATGCCAGCTCCTTTCATTCAGTCAGTAGCTTCAAACATTTCTGGTATATGAATAACATGATGTTTTTCAATGGCAAAAATCAATGAATATTGTAAATGCACAAACAGTAATTTCTCCGCATTGCAAGGTGCAATTCTGAAATTTTTTGCTTTATCCTGCTCCTCTTAGCATGATAAAGAAGATTCAAAGAGAGTGAGATGCCAGCTCCTTTCATTCAGTCAGTAGCTTCAATCATTTCTGGACGTTTTTCAATGGCAAAAATCATTGAATATTGTAAATGCACAAACAGTAATTTCTCCGCATTGCAAGGTGCAATTCTGAAATTTTTTACTTTTTCCTGCTCCTCTTAGCATGATAAAGAAGATTCAAAGAGAGTGAGGTGCCAGCTCCTTTCATTCAGTCAGTAGCTTCAAACATTTCTGGTATATGAATAACGTTTTTCAATGGCAAAAATCAATGAATATTGTAAATGCACAAACAGTAATTTTTCCGCATTGCAAGGTGCAATTCTGAAATTTTTTGCTTATTCCTGCTCCTCTTAGCATGATAAAGAAGATTCAAAGAGAGTGAGGTGCCAGCTCCTTTCATTCAGTCAGTAGCTTCAAACATTTCTGGTATATGAATAACGTTTTTCAATGGCAAAAATCAATGAATATTGTAAATGCACAAACAGTTATTTCTCCGCATTGCAAGGTGCAATTCTGAAATTTTTTGCTTTTTCCTGCTCCTCTTAGCATGATAAAGAAGATTCAAAGAGAGTGAGATGCCAGCTCCTTTCATTCAGTCAGTAGCTTCAATCATTTCTGGACGTTTTTCAATGGCAAAAATCAATGAATATTGTAAATGCACAAACAGTAATTTCTCCGCATTGCAAGGTGCAATTCTGAAATTTTTTGCTTTTTCCTGCTCCTCTTAGCATGATAAAGAAGATTCAAAGAGAGTGAGATGCCAGCTCCTTTCATTCAGTCAGTAGCTTCAATCATTTCTGGACGTTTTTCAATGGCAAAAATCAATGAATATTGTAAATGCACAAACAGTAATTTCTCCGCATTGCAAGGTGCAATTCTGAAATTTTTTGCTTTTTCCTGCTCCTCTTAGCATGATAAAGAAGATTCAAAGAGAGTGAGATGCCAGCTCCTTTCATTCAGTCAGTAGCTTCAAACATTTCTGGTATATGAATAACATGATGTTTTTCAATGGCAAAAATCAATGAATATTGTAAATGCACAAACAGTAATTTCTCCGCATTGCAAGGTGCAATTCTGAAATTTTTTGCTTTATCCTGCTCCTCTTATCATGATAAAGAAGATTCAAAGAGAGTGAGATGCCAGCTCCTTTCATTCAGTCAGTAGCTTCAATCATTTCTGGACGTTTTTCAATGGCAAAAATCATTGAATATTGTAAATGCACAAACAGTAATTTCTCCGCATTGCAAGGTGCAATTCTGAAATTTTTTACTTTTTCCTGCTCCTCTTAGCATGATAAAGAAGATTCAAAGAGAGTGAGATGCCAGCTCCTTTCATTCAGTCAGTAGCTTCAATCATTTCTGGACGTTTTTCAATGGCAAAAATCAATGAATATTGTAAATGCACAAACAGTAATTTCTCCGCATTGCAAGGTGCAATTCTGAAATGTTTTGCTTTTTCCTGCTCCTCTTAGCATGATAAAGAAGATTCAAAGAGAGTGAGATGCCAGCTCCTTTCATTCAGTCAGTAGCTTCAATCATTTCTGGACGTTTTTCAATGGCAAAAATCAATGAATATTGTAAATGCACAAACAGTAATTTCTCCGCATTGCAAGGTGCAATTCTGAAATTTTTTGCTTTTTCCTGCTCCTCTTAGCATGATAAAGAAGATTCAAAGAGAGTGAGAAGCCAGCTCCTTTCATTCAGTCAGTAGCTTCAATCATTTCTGGACGTTTTTCAATTGCAAAAATCAATGAATATTGTAAATGCACAAACAGTAATTTCTCCGCATTGCAAGGTGCAATTCTGAAATTTTTTCCTTTTTCCTGCTCCTCTTAGCATGATAAAGAAGATTCAAAGAGAGTGAGATGCCAGCTCCTTTCATTCAGTCAGTAGCTTCAATCATTTCTGGTATATGAATAACATGATGTTTTTCAATGGCAAAAATCAATGAATATTGTAAATGCACAAACAGTAATTTCTCCGCATTGCAAGGTGCAATTCTGAAATTTTTTGCTTTTTCCTGCTCCTCTTAGCATGATAAAGAAGATTCAAAGAGAGTGAGATGCCAGCTCCTTTCATTCAGTCAGTAGCTTCAATCATTTCTGGACGTTTTTCAATGGCAAAAATCAATGAATATTGTAAATGCACAAACAGTAATTTCTCCGCATTGCAAGGTGCAATTCTGAAATTTTTTGCTTTTTCCTGCTCCTCTTAGCATGATAAAGAAGATTCAAAGAGAGTGAGATGCCAGCTCCTTTCATTCAGTCAGTAGCTTCAATCATTTCTGGACGTTTTTCAATGGCAAAAATCAATGAATATTGTAAATGCACAAACAGTAATTTCTCCGCATTGCAAGGTGCAATTCTGAAATTTTTTGCTTTTTCCTGCTCCTCTTAGCATGATAAAAAAGATTCAAAGAGAGTGAGATGCCAGCTCCTTTCATTCAGTCAGTAGCTTCAAACATTTCTGGTATATGAATAACATGATGTTTTTCAATGGCAAAAATCAATGAATATTGTAAATGCACAAACAGTAATTTCTCCGCATTGCAAGGTGCAATTCTGAAATTTTTTGCTTTTTCCTGCTCCTCTTAGCATGATAAAGAAGATTCAAAGAGAGTGAGACGCCAGCTCCTTTCATTCAGTCAGTAGCTTCAATCATTTCTGGACGTTTTTCAATGGCAAAAATCATTGAATATTGTAAATGCACAAACAGTAATTTCTCCGCATTGCAAGGTGCAATTCTGAAATTTTTTACTTTTTCCTGCTCCTCTTAGCATGATAAAGAAGATTCAAAGAGAGTGAGATGCCAGCTCCTTTCATTCAGTCAGTAGCTTCAATCATTTCTGGTATATGAATAACATGATGTTTTTCAATGGCAAAAATCAATGAATATTGTAAATGCACAAACAGTAATTTCTCCGCATTGCAAGGTGCAATTCTGAAATTTTTTGCTTTTTCCTGCTCCTCTTAGCATGATAAAGAAGATTCAAAGAGAGTGAGATGCCAGCTCCTTTCATTCAGTCAGTAGCTTCAATCATTTCTGGACGTTTTTCAATGGCAAAAATCAACGAATATTGTAAATGCACAAACAGTAATTTCTCCGCATTGCAAGGTGCAATTCTGAAATTTTTTGCTTTTTCCTGCTCCTCTTAGCATGATAAAGAAGATTCAAAGAGAGTGAGATGCCAGCTCCTTACATTCAGTCAGTAGCTTCAATCATTTCTGGTAAATGAATAACATGATGTTTTTCAATGGCAAAAATCAATGAATTTTGTAAATGCACAAACAGTAATTTCTCCGCATTGCAAGGCGCAATTCTGAAATTTTTTGCTTTTTCCTGCTCCTCTTAGCATGATAAAGAAGATTCAAAGAGAGTGAGATGCCAGCTCCTTTCAATCAGTCAGTAGCTTCAATCATTTCTGGACGTTTTTCAATGGCAAAAATCAATGAATATTGTAAATGCACAAACAGTAATTTCTCCGCATTGCAAGGTGCAATTCTGAAATTTTTTGCTTTTTCCTGCTCCTCTTAGCATGATAAAGAAGATTCAAAGAGAGTGAGATGCCAGCTCCTTTCATTCAGTCAGTAGCTTCAATCATTTCTGGACGTTTTTCAATGGCAAAAATCAATGAATATTGTAAATGCACAAACAGTAATTTTTCCGCATTGCAAGGTGCAATTCTGAAATTTTTTTGCTTATTCCTGCTCCTCTTAGCATGATAAAGAAGATTCAAAGAGAGTGAGGTGCCAGCTCCTTTCATTCAGTCAGTAGCTTCAAACATTTCTGGTATATGAATAACGTTTTTCAATGGCAAAAATCAATGAATATTGTAAATGCACAAACAGTTATTTCTCCGCATTGCAAGGTGCAATTCTGAAATTTTTTGCTTTTTCCTGCTCCTCTTAGCATGATAAAGAAGATTCAAAGAGAGTGAGATGCCAGCTCCTTTCATTCAGTCAGTAGCTTCAATCATTTCTGGACGTTTTTCAATGGCAAAAATCAATGAATATTGTAAATGCACAAACAGTAATTTCTCCGCATTGCAAGGTGCAATTCTGAAATTTTTTGCTTTTTCCTGCTCCTCTTAGCATGATAAAGAAGATTCAAAGAGAGTGAGATGCCAGCTCCTTTCATTCAGTCAGTAGCTTCAATCATTTCTGGACGTTTTTCAATGGCAAAAATCAATGAATATTGTAAATGCACAAACAGTAATTTCTCCGCATTGCAAGGTGCAATTCTGAAATTTTTTGCTTTTTCCTGCTCCTCTTAGCATGATAAAGAAGATTCAAAGAGAGTGAGATGCCAGCTCCTTTCATTCAGTCAGTAGCTTCAATCATTTCTGGACGTTTTTCAATGGCAAAAATCAATGAATATTGTAAATGCACAAACAGTAATTTCTCCGCATTGCAAGGTGCAATTCTGAAATTTTTGCTTTTTCCTGCTCCTCTTAGCATGATAAAGAAGATTCAAAGAGAGTGAGGTGCCAGCTCCTTTCATTCAGTCAGTAGCTTCAAACATTTCTGGTATATGAATAACATGATGTTTTTCAATGGCAAAAATCAATGAATATTGTAAATGCACAAACAGTAATTTCTCCGCATTGCAAGGTGCAATTCTGAAATTTTTTGCTTTTTCCTGCTCCTCTTAGCATGATAAAGAAGATTCAAAGAGAGTGAGATGCCAGCTCCTTTCATTCAGTCAGTAGCTTCAATCATTTCTGGACGTTTTTCAATGGCAAAAATCAATGAATATTGTAAATGCACAAACAGTAATTTCTCCGCATTGCAAGGTGCAATTCTGAAATTTTTTGCTTTTTCCTGCTCCTCTTAGCATGATAAAGAAGATTCAAAGAGAGTGAGGTGCCAGCTCCTTTCATTCAGTCAGTAGCTTCAAACATTTCTGGTATATGAATAACATGTTTTTCAATGGCAAAAATCAATGAATATTGTAAATGCACAAACTGTAATTTCTCCGCATTGCAAGGTGCAATTCTGAAATTTTTTGCTTTTTCCTGCTCCTCTTAGCATGATAAAGAAAATTCAAAGAGAGTGAGATGCCAGCTCCTTTCATTCAGTCAGTAGCTTCAATCATTTCTGGACGTTTTTCAATGGCAAAAATCAATGAATATTGTAAATGCACAAACAGTAATTTCTCCGCATTGCAAGGTGCAATTCTGAAATGTTTTGCTTTTTCCTGCTCCTCTTAGCATGATAAAGAAGATTCAAAGAGAGTGAGATGCCAGCTCCTTTCATTCAGTCAGTAGCTTCAATCATTTCTGGACGTTTTTCAATGGCAAAAATCAATGAATATTGTAAATGCACAAACTGTAATTTCTCCGCATTGTAAGGTGCAATTCTGAAATTTTTTGCTTTTTCCTGCTCCTCTTAGCATGATAAAGAAGATTCAAAGAGAGTGAGATGCCAGCTCCTTTCATTCAGTCAGTAGCTTCAATCATTTCTGGACGTTTTTCAATGGCAAAAATCAATGAATATTGTAAATGCACAAACAGTAATTTCTCCGCATTGCAAGGTGCAATTCTGAAATTTTTTGCTTTTTCCTGCTCCCCTTAGCATGATAAAGAAGATTCAAAGAGAGTGAGATGCCAGCTCCTTTCATTCAGTCAGTAGCTTCAATCATTTCTGGACGTTTTTCAATGGCAAAAATCAATGAATATTGTAAATGCACAAACAGAAATTTCTCCGCATTGCAAGGTGCAATTCTGAAATTTTTTGCTTTTTCCTGCTCCTCTTAGCATGATAAAGAAGATTCAAAGAGAGTGAGATGCCAGCTCCTTTCATTCAGTCAGTAGCTTCAAACATTTCTGGTATATGAATAACATGATGTTTTTCAATGGCAAAAATCAATGAATATTGTAAATGCACAAACAGTAATTTCTCCGCATTGCAAGGTGCAATTCTGAAATTTTTTGCTTTTTCCTGCTCCTCTTAGCATGATAAAGAAGATTCAAAGAGAGTGAGATGCCAGCTCCTTTCGTTCAGTCAGTAGCTTCAATCATTTCTGGACGTTTTTCAATGGCAAAAATCATTGAATATTGTAAATGCACAAACAGTAATTTCTCCGCATTGCAAGGTGCAATTCTTAAATTTTTTACATTTTCCTGCTCCTCTTAGCATGATAAAGAAGATTCAAAGAGAGTGAGATGCCAGCTCCTTTCATTCAGTCAGTAGCTTCAATCATTTCTGGTATATGAATAACATGATGTTTTTCAATGGCAAAAATCAATGAATATTGTAAATGCACAAACAGTAATTTCTCCGCATTGCAAGGTGCAATTCTGAAATTTTTTGCTTTTTCCTGCTCCTCTTAGCATGATAAAGAAGATTCAAAGAGAGTGAGATGCCAGATCCTTTCATTCAGTCAGTAGCTTCAATCATTTCTGGACGTTTTTCAATGGCAAAAATCAATGAATATTGTAAATGCACAAACAGTAATTTCTCCGCATTGCAAGGTGCAATTCTGAAATTTTTTGCTTTTTCCTGCTCCTCTTAGCATGATAAAGAAGATTCAAAGAGAGTGAGGTGCCAGCTCCTTTCATTCAGTCAGTAGCTTCAAACATTTCTGGTATATGAATAACATGTTTTTCAATGGCAAAAATCAATGAATATTGTAAATGCACAAACAGTAATTTCTCCGCATTGCAAGGAGCAATTCTGAAATTTTTTGCTTTTTCCTGCTCCTCTTAGCATGATAAAGAAGATTCAAAGAGAGTGAGATGCCAGCTCCTTTCATTCAGTCAGTAGCTTCAATCATTTCTGGAAGTTTTTCAATGGCAAAAATCAATGAATATTGTAAATGCACAAACTGTAATTTCTCCGCATTGCAAGGTGCAATTCTGAAATTTTTTGCTTTTTCCTGCTCCTCTTAGCATGATAAAGAAGATTCAAAGAGAGTGAGATGCCAGCTCCTTTCATTCAGTCAGTAGCTTCAATCATTTCTGGACGTTTTTCAATGGCAAAAATCAATGAATATTGTAAATGCACAAACAGTAATTTCTCCGCATTGCAAGGTGCAATTCTGAAATTTTTTGCTTTTTCCTGCTCCTCTTAGCATGATAAAGAAGATTCAAAGAGAGTGAGATGCCAGCTCCTTTCATTCAGTCAGTAGCTTCAAACATTTCTGGTATATGAATAACATGATGTTTTTCAATGGCAAAAATTAATGAATATTGTAAATGCACAAACAGTAATTTCTCCGCATTGCAAGGTGCAATTCTGAAATTTTTTGCTTTTTCCAGCTCCTCTTAGCATGATAAAGAAGATTCAAAGAGAGTGAGATGCCAGCTCCTTTCATTCAGTCAGTAGCTTCAATCATTTCTGGACGTTTTTCAATGGCAAAAATCAATGAATATTGTAAATGCACAAACAGTAATTTCTCCGCATTGCAAGGTGCAATTCTGAAATTTTTTGCTTTATCCTGCTCCTCTTAGCATGATAAAGAAGATTCAAAGAGAGTGAGGTGCCAGCTCCTTTCATTCAGTCAGTAGCTTCAAACATTTCTGGTATATGAATAACATGTTTTTCAATGGCAAAAATCAATGAATATTGTAAATGCACAAACAGTAATTTCTCCGCATTGCAAGGTGCAATTCTGAAATTTTTTGCTTTTTCCTGCTCCTCTTAGCATGATAAAGAAAATTCAAAGAGAGTGAGATGCCAGCTCCTTTCATTCAGTCAGTAGCTTCAATCATTTCTGGACGTTTTTCAATGGCAAAAATCAATGAATATTGTAAATGCACAAACAGTAATTTCTCCGCATTGCAAGGTGCAATTCTGAAATTTTTTGCTTTTTCCTGCTCCTCTTAGCATGATAAAGAAGATTCAAAGAGAGTGAGATGCCAGCTCCTTTCATTCAGTCAGTAGCTTCAATCATTTCTGGACGTTTTTCAATGGCAAAAATCAATGAATATTGTAAATGCACAAACTGTAATTTCTCCGCATTGTAAGGTGCAATTCTGAAATTTTTTGCTTTTTCCTGCTCCTCTTAGCATGATAAAGAAGATTCAAAGAGAGTGAGATGCCAGCTCCTTTCATTCAGTCAGTAGCTTCAATCATTTCTGGACGTTTTTCAATGGCAAAAATCAATGAATATTGTAAATGCACAAACTGTAATTTCTCCGCATTGTAAGGTGCAATTCTGAAATTTTTTGCTTTTTCCTGCTCCTCTTAGCATGATAAAGAAGATTCAAAGAGAGTGAGATGCCAGCTCCTTTCATTCAGTCAGTAGCTTCAATCATTTCTGGACGTTTTTCAATGGCAAAAATCAATGAATATTGTAAATGCACAAACAGTAATTTCTCCGCATTGCAAGGTGCAATTCTGAAATTTTTTGCTTTTTCCTGCTCCTCTTAGCATGATAAAGAAGATTCAAAGAGAGTGAGATGCCAGCTCCTTTCATTCAGTCAGTAGCTTCAAACATTTCTGGTATATGAATAACATGATGTTTTTCAATGGCAAAAATCAATGAATATTGTAAATGCACAAACAGTTATTTCTCCGCATTGCAAGGTGCAATTCTGAAATTTTTTGCTTTTTCCTGCTCCTCTTAGCATGATAAAGAAGATTCAAAGAGAGTGAGATGCCAGCTCCTTTCATTCAGTCAGTAGCTTCAAACATTTCTGGTATATGAATAACATGATGTTTTTCAATGGCAAAAATCAATGAATATTGTAAATGCACAAACAGTAATTTCTCCGCATTGCAAGGTGCAAGTCTGAAATTTTTTGCTTTTTCCTGCTCCTCTTAGCATGATAAAGAAGATTCAAAGAGAGTGAGATGCCAGCTACTTTCATTCAGTCAGTAGCTTCAATCATTTCTGGACGTTTTTCAATGGTAAAAATCAATGAATATTGTAAATGCACAAACAGTAATTTCTCCGCATTGCAAGGTGCAATTCTGAAATTTTTTGCTTTTTCCCGCTCCTCTTAGCATGATAAAGAAGATTCAAAGAGAGTGAGATGCCAGCTCCTTTCATTCAGTCAGTAGCTTCAATCATTTCTGGACGTTTTTCAATGGCAAAAATCAATGAATATTGTAAATGCACAAACAGTAATTTCTCCGCATTGCAAGGTGCAATTCTGAAATTTTTTGCTTTTTCCTGCTCCTCTTAGCATGATAAAGAAGATTCAAAGAGAGTGAGATGCCAGCTCCTTTCATTCAGTCAGTAGCTTCAATCATTTCTGGTAAATGAATAACATGATGTTTTTCAATGGCAAAAATCAATGAATTTTGTAAATGCACAAACAGTAATTTCTCCGCATTGCAAGGCGCAATTCTGAAATTGTTTGCTTTTTCCTGCTCCTCTTAGCATGATAAAGAAGATTCAAAGAGAGTGAGATGCCAGCTCCTTTCATTCAGTCAGTAGCTTCAATCATTTCTGGACGTTTTTCAATGGCAAAAATCAATGAATATTGTAAATGCACAAACAGTAATTTCTCCGCATTGCAAGGTGCAATTCTGAAATTTTTTGCTTTTTCCTGCTCCTCTTAGCATGATAAAGAAGATTCAAAGTGAGTGAGATGCCAGCTCCTTTCATTCAGTCAGTAGCTTCAATCATTTCTGGACGTTTTTCAATGGCAAAAATCAATGAATATTGTAAATGTACAAACAGTAATTTCTCCGAATTGCAAGGTGCAATTCTGAAATTTTTTGCTTTTTCCTGCTCCTCTTAGCATGATAAAGAAGATTCAAAGAGAGTGAGGTTCCAGCTCCTTTCATTCAGTCAGTAGCTTCAAACATTTCTGGTATATGAATAACATGTTTTTCAATGGCAAAAATCAATGAATATTGTAAATGCACAAACAGTAATTTCTCCGCATTGCAAGGTGCAATTCTGAAATTTTTTGCTTTTTCCTGCTCCTCTTAACTTGATAAAGAAGATTCAAAGAGAGTGAGATGCCAGCTCCTTTCATTCAGTCAGTAGCTTCAATCATTTCTGGACGTTTTTCAATGGCAAAAATCAATGAATATTGTAAATGCACAAACTGTAATTTCTCCGCATTGTAAGGTGCAATTCTGAAATTTTTTGCTTTTTCCTGCTCCTCTTAGCATGATAAAGAAGATTCAAAGAGAGTGAGATGCCAGCTCCTTTCATTCAGTCAGTAGCTTCAAACATTTCTGGTATATGAATAACATGATGTTTTTCAATGGCAAAAATTAATGAATATTGTAAATGCACAAACAGTAATTTCTCCGCATTGCAAGGTGCAATTCTGAAATTTTTTGCTTTTTCCAGCTCCTCTTAGCATGATAAAGAAGATTCAAAGAGAGTGAGATGCCAGCTCCTTTCATTCAGTCAGTAGCTTCAATCATTTCTGGACGTTTTTCAATGGCAAAAATCAATGAATATTGTAAATGCACAAACAGTAATTTCTCCGCATTGCAAGGTGCAATTCTGAAATTTTTTGCTTTATCCTGCTCCTCTTAGCATGATAAAGAAGATTCAAAGAGAGTGAGGTGCCAGCTCCTTTCATTCAGTCAGTAGCTTCAAACATTTCTGGTATATGAATAACATGTTTTTCAATGGCAAAAATCAATGAATATTGTAAATGCACAAACAGTAATTTCTCCGCATTGCAAGGTGCAATTCTGAAATTTTTTGCTTTTTCCTGCTCCTCTTAGCATGATAAAGAAAATTCAAAGAGAGTGAGATGCCAGCTCCTTTCATTCAGTCAGTAGCTTCAATTATTTCTGGACGTTTTTCAATGGCAAAAATCAATGAATATTGTAAATGCACAAACAGTAATTTCTCCGCATTGCAAGGTGCAATTCTGAAATTTTTTGCTTTTTCCTGCTCCTCTTAGCATGATAAAGAAGATTCAAAGAGAGTGAGATGCCAGCTCCTTTCATTCAGTCAGTAGCTTCAATCATTTCTGGACGTTTTTCAATGGCAAAAATCAATGAATATTGTAAATGCACAAACTGTAATTTCTCCGCATTGTAAGGTGCAATTCTGAAATTTTTTGCTTTTTCCTGCTCCTCTTAGCATGATAAAGAAGATTCAAAGAGAGTGAGATGCCAGCTCCTTTCATTCAGTCAGTAGCTTCAATCATTTCTGGACGTTTTTCAATGGCAAAAATCAATGAATATTGTAAATGCACAAACAGTAATTTCTCCGCATTGCAAGGTGCAATTCTGAAATTTTTTGCTTTTTCCTGCTCCTCTTAGCATGATAAAGAAGATTCAAAGAGAGTGAGATGCCAGCTCCTTTCATTCAGTCAGTAGCTTCAAACATTTCTGGTATATGAATAACATGATGTTTTTCAATGGCAAAAATCAATGAATATTGTAAATGCACAAACAGTAATTTCTCCGCATTGCAAGGTGCAATTCTGAAATTTTTTGCTTTTTCCTGCTCCTCTTAGCATGATAAAGAAGATTCAAAGAGAGTGAGATGCCAGCTCCTTTCATTCAGTCAGTAGCTTCAAACATTTCTGGTATATGAATAACATGATGTTTTTCAATGGCAAAAATCAATGAATATTGTAAATGCACAAACAGTAATTTCTCCGCATTGCAAGGTGCAAGTCTGAAATTTTTTGCTTTTTCCTGCTCCTCTTAGCATGATAAAGAAGATTCAAAGAGAGTGAGATGCCAGCTACTTTCATTCAGTCAGTAGCTTCAATCATTTCTGGACGTTTTTCAATGGTAAAAATCAATGAATATTGTAAATGCACAAACAGTAATTTCTCCGCATTGCAAGGTGCAATTCTGAAATTTTTTGCTTTTTCCCGCTCCTCTTAGCATGATAAAGAAGATTCAAAGAGAGTGAGATGCCAGCTCCTTTCATTCAGTCAGTAGCTTCAATCATTTCTGGACGTTTTTCAATGGCAAAAATCAATGAATATTGTAAATGCACAAACAGTAATTTCTCCGCATTGCAAGGTGCAATTCTGAAATTGTTTGCTTTTTCCTGCTCCTCTTAGCATGATAAAGAAGATTCAAAGAGAGTGAGATGCCAGCTCCTTTCATTCAGTCAGTAGCTTCAATCATTTCTGGACGTTTTTCAATGGCAAAAATCAATGAATATTGTAAATGCACAAACAGTAATTTCTCCGCATTGCAAGGTGCAATTCTGAAATTTTTTGCTTTTTCCTGCTCCTCTTAGCATGATAAAGAAGATTCAAAGTGAGTGAGATGCCAGCTCCTTTCATTCAGTCAGTAGCTTCAATCATTTCTGGACGTTTTTCAATGGCAAAAATCAATGAATATTGTAAATGTACAAACAGTAATTTCTCCGCATTGCAAGGTGCAATTCTGAAATTTTTTGCTTTTTCCTGCTCCTCTTAGCATGATAAAGAAGATTCAAAGAGAGTGAGGTTCCAGCTCCTTTCATTCAGTCAGTAGCTTCAAACATTTCTGGTATATGAATAACATGTTTTTCAATGGCAAAAATCAATGAATATTGTAAATGCACAAACAGTAATTTCTCCGCATTGCAAGGTGCAATTCTGAAATTTTTTGCTTTTTCCTGCTCCTCTTAACTTGATAAAGAAGATTCAAAGAGAGTGAGATGCCAGCTCCTTTCATTCAGTCAGTAGCTTCAATCATTTCTGGACGTTTTTCAATGGCAAAAATCAATGAATATTGTAAATGCACAAACTGTAATTTCTCCGCATTGTAAGGTGCAATTCTGAAATTTTTTGCTTTTTCCTGCTCCTCTTAGCATGATAAAGAAGATTCAAAGAGAGTGAGATGCCAGCTCCTTTCATTCAGTCAGTAGCTTCAAACATTTCTGGTATATGAATAACATGATGTTTTTCAATGGCAAAAATCAATGAATATTGTAAATGCACAAACAGTAATTTCTCCGCATTGCAAGGTGCAAGTCTGAAATTTTTTGCTTTTTCCTGCTCCTCTTAGCATGATAAAGAAGATTCAAAGAGAGTGAGATGCCAGCTACTTTCATTCAGTCAGTAGCTTCAATCATTTCTGGACGTTTTTCAATGGTAAAAATCAATGAATATTGTAAATGCACAAACAGTAATTTCTCCGCATTGCAAGGTGCAATTCTGAAATTTTTTGCTTTTTCCCGCTCCTCTTAGCATGATAAAGAAGATTCAAAGAGAGTGAGATGCCAGCTCCTTTCATTCAGTCAGTAGCTTCAATCATTTCTGGACGTTTTTCAATGGCAAAAATCAATGAATATTGTAAATGCACAAACAGTAATTTCTCCGCATTGCAAGGTGCAATTCTGAAATTTTTTGCTTTTTCCTGCTCCTCTTAGCATGATAAAGAAGATTCAAAGAGAGTGAGATGCCAGCTCCTTTCATTCAGTCAGTAGCTTCAATCATTTCTGGTAAATGAATAACATGATGTTTTTCAATGGCAAAAATCAATGAATTTTGTAAATGCACAAACAGTAATTTCTCCGCATTGCAAGGCGCAATTCTGAAATTGTTTGCTTTTTCCTGCTCCTCTTAGCATGATAAAGAAGATTCAAAGAGAGTGAGATGCCAGCTCCTTTCATTCAGTCAGTAGCTTCAATCATTTCTGGACGTTTTTCAATGGCAAAAATCAATGAATATTGTAAATGCACAAACAGTAATTTCTCCGCATTGCAAGGTGCAATTCTGAAATTTTTTGCTTTTTCCTGCTCCTCTTAGCATGATAAAGAAGATTCAAAGTGAGTGAGATGCCAGCTCTTTTCATTCAGTCAGTATCTTCAATCATTTCTGGACGTTTTTCAATGGCAAAAATCAATGAATATTGTAAATGTACAAACAGTAATTTCTCCGCATTGCAAGGTGCAATTCTGAAATTTTTTGCTTTTTCCTGCTCCTCTTAGCATGATAAAGAAGATTCAAAGAGAGTGAGGATCCAGCTCCTTTCATTCAGTCAGTAGCTTCAAACATTTCTGGTATATGAATAACATGTTTTTCAATGGCAAAAATCAATGAATATTGTAAATGCACAAACAGTAATTTCTCCGCATTGCAAGGTGCAATTCTGAAATTTTTTGCTTTTTCCTGCTCCTCTTAACTTGATAAAGAAGATTCAAAGAGAGTGAGATGCCAGCTCCTTTCATTCAGTCAGTAGCTTCAATCATTTCTGGACGTTTTTCAATGGCAAAAATCAATGAATATTGTAAATGCACAAACTGTAATTTCTCCGCATTGTAAGGTGCAATTCTGAAATTTTTTGCTTTTTCCTGCTCCTCTTAGCATGATAAAGAAGATTCAAAGAGAGTGAGATGCCAGCTCCTTTCATTCAGTCAGTAGCTTCAATCATTTCTGGACGTTTTTCAATGGCAAAAATCAATGAATATTGTAAATGCACAAACAGTAATTTCTCCGCATTGCAAGGTGCAATTCTGAAATTTTTTGCTTTTTCCTGCTCCTCTTAGCATGATAAAGAAGATTCAAAGAGAGTGAGATGCCAGCTCCTTTCATTCAGTCAGTAGCTTCAAACATTTCTGGTATATGAATAACATGATGTTTTTCAATGGCAAAAATCAATGAATATTGTAAATGCACAAACAGTAATTTCTCCGCATTGCAAGGTGCAAGTCTGAAATTTTTTGCTTTTTCCTGCTCCTCTTAGCATGATAAAGAAGATTCAAAGAGAGTGAGATGCCAGCTACTTTCATTCAGTCAGTAGCTTCAATCATTTCTGGACGTTTTTCAATGGTAAAAATCAATGAATATTGTAAATGCAGAAACAGTAATTTCTCCGCATTGCAAGGTGCAATTCTGAAATTTTTTGCTTTTTCCTGCTCCTCTTAGCATGATAAAGAAGATTCAAAGAGAGTGAGATGCCAGCTACTTTCATTCAGTCAGTAGCTTCAATCATTTCTGGACGTTTTTCAATGGTAAAAATCAATGAATATTGTAAATGCAGAAACAGTAATTTCTCCGCATTGCAAGGTGCAATTCTGAAATTTTTTGCTTTTTCCTGCTCCTCTTAGCATGATAAAGAAGATTCAAAGAGAGTGAGATGCCAGCTCCTTTCATTCAGTCAGTAGCTTCAAACATTTCTGGTATATGAATAACATGATGTTTTTCAATGGCAAAAATCAATGAATATTGTAAATGCACAAACAGTTATTTCTCCGCATTGCAAGGTGCAATTCTGAAATTTTTTGCTTTTTCCTGCTCCTCTTAGCATGATAAAGAAGATTCAAAGAGAGTGAGATGCCAGCTCCTTTCATTCAGTCAGTAGCTTCAAACATTTCTGGTATATGAATAACATGATGTTTTTCAATGGCAAAAATCAATGAATATTGTAAATGCACAAACAGTAATTTCTCCGCATTGCAAGGTGCAAGTCTGAAATTTTTTGCTTTTTCCTGCTCCTCTTAGCATGATAAAGAAGATTCAAAGAGAGTGAGATGCCAGCTACTTTCATTCAGTCAGTAGCTTCAATCATTTCTGGACGTTTTTCAATGGTAAAAATCAATGAATATTGTAAATGCACAAACAGTAATTTCTCCGCATTGCAAGGTGCAATTCTGAAATTTTTTGCTTTTTCCCGCTCCTCTTAGCATGATAAAGAAGATTCAAAGAGAGTGAGATGCCAGCTCCTTTCATTCAGTCAGTAGCTTCAATCATTTCTGGACGTTTTTCAATGGCAAAAATCAATGAATATTGTAAATGCACAAACAGTAATTTCTCCGCATTGCAAGGTGCAATTCTGAAATTTTTTGCTTTTTCCTGCTCCTCTTAGCATGATAAAGAAGATTCAAAGAGAGTGAGATGCCAGCTCCTTTCATTCAGTCAGTAGCTTCAATCATTTCTGGTAAATGAATAACATGATGTTTTTCAATGGCAAAAATCAATGAATTTTGTAAATGCACAAACAGTAATTTCTCCGCATTGCAAGGCGCAATTCTGAAATTGTTTGCTTTTTCCTGCTCCTCTTAGCATGATAAAGAAGATTCAAAGAGAGTGAGATGCCAGCTCCTTTCATTCAGTCAGTAGCTTCAATCATTTCTGGACGTTTTTCAATGGCAAAAATCAATGAATATTGTAAATGCACAAACAGTAATTTCTCCGCATTGCAAGGTGCAATTCTGAAATTTTTTGCTTTTTCCTGCTCCTCTTAGCATGATAAAGAAGATTCAAAGTGAGTGAGATGCCAGCTCCTTTCATTCAGTCAGTAGCTTCAATCATTTCTGGACGTTTTTCAATGGCAAAAATCAATGAATATTGTAAATGTACAAACAGTAATTTCTCCGAATTGCAAGGTGCAATTCTGAAATTTTTTGCTTTTTCCTGCTCCTCTTAGCATGATAAAGAAGATTCAAAGAGAGTGAGGTTCCAGCTCCTTTCATTCAGTCAGTAGCTTCAAACATTTCTGGTATATGAATAACATGTTTTTCAATGGCAAAAATCAATGAATATTGTAAATGCACAAACAGTAATTTCTCCGCATTGCAAGGTGCAATTCTGAAATTTTTTGCTTTTTCCTGCTCCTCTTAACTTGATAAAGAAGATTCAAAGAGAGTGAGATGCCAGCTCCTTTCATTCAGTCAGTAGCTTCAATCATTTCTGGACGTTTTTCAATGGCAAAAATCAATGAATATTGTAAATGCACAAACTGTAATTTCTCCGCATTGTAAGGTGCAATTCTGAAATTTTTTGCTTTTTCCTGCTCCTCTTAGCATGATAAAGAAGATTCAAAGAGAGTGAGATGCCAGCTCCTTTCATTCAGTCAGTAGCTTCAAACATTTCTGGTATATGAATAACATGATGTTTTTCAATGGCAAAAATTAATGAATATTGTAAATGCACAAACAGTAATTTCTCCGCATTGCAAGGTGCAATTCTGAAATTTTTTGCTTTTTCCAGCTCCTCTTAGCATGATAAAGAAGATTCAAAGAGAGTGAGATGCCAGCTCCTTTCATTCAGTCAGTAGCTTCAATCATTTCTGGACGTTTTTCAATGGCAAAAATCAATGAATATTGTAAATGCACAAACAGTAATTTCTCCGCATTGCAAGGTGCAATTCTGAAATTTTTTGCTTTATCCTGCTCCTCTTAGCATGATAAAGAAGATTCAAAGAGAGTGAGGTGCCAGCTCCTTTCATTCAGTCAGTAGCTTCAAACATTTCTGGTATATGAATAACATGTTTTTCAATGGCAAAAATCAATGAATATTGTAAATGCACAAACAGTAATTTCTCCGCATTGCAAGGTGCAATTCTGAAATTTTTTGCTTTTTCCTGCTCCTCTTAGCATGATAAAGAAAATTCAAAGAGAGTGAGATGCCAGCTCCTTTCATTCAGTCAGTAGCTTCAATCATTTCTGGACGTTTTTCAATGGCAAAAATCAATGAATATTGTAAATGCACAAACAGTAATTTCTCCGCATTGCAAGGTGCAATTCTGAAATTTTTTGCTTTTTCCTGCTCCTCTTAGCATGATAAAGAAGATTCAAAGAGAGTGAGATGCCAGCTCCTTTCATTCAGTCAGTAGCTTCAATCATTTCTGGACGTTTTTCAATGGCAAAAATCAATGAATATTGTAAATGCACAAACTGTAATTTCTCCGCATTGTAAGGTGCAATTCTGAAATTTTTTGCTTTTTCCTGCTCCTCTTAGCATGATAAAGAAGATTCAAAGAGAGTGAGATGCCAGCTCCTTTCATTCAGTCAGTAGCTTCAATCATTTCTGGACGTTTTTCAATGGCAAAAATCAATGAATATTGTAAATGCACAAACAGTAATTTCTCCGCATTGCAAGGTGCAATTCTGAAATTTTTTGCTTTTTCCTGCTCCTCTTAGCATGATAAAGAAGATTCAAAGAGAGTGAGATGCCAGCTCCTTTCATTCAGTCAGTAGCTTCAAACATTTCTGGTATATGAATAACATGATGTTTTTCAATGGCAAAAATCAATGAATATTGTAAATGCACAAACAGTAATTTCTCCGCATTGCAAGGTGCAATTCTGAAATTTTTTGCTTTTTCCTGCTCCTCTTAGCATGATAAAGAAGATTCAAAGAGAGTGAGATGCCAGCTCCTTTCATTCAGTCAGTAGCTTCAAACATTTCTGGTATATGAATAACATGATGTTTTTCAATGGCAAAAATCAATGAATATTGTAAATGCACAAACAGTAATTTCTCCGCATTGCAAGGTGCAAGTCTGAAATTTTTTGCTTTTTCCTGCTCCTCTTAGCATGATAAAGAAGATTCAAAGAGAGTGAGATGCCAGCTACTTTCATTCAGTCAGTAGCTTCAATCATTTCTGGACGTTTTTCAATGGTAAAAATCAATGAATATTGTAAATGCACAAACAGTAATTTCTCCGCATTGCAAGGTGCAATTCTGAAATTTTTTGCTTTTTCCCGCTCCTCTTAGCATGATAAAGAAGATTCAAAGAGAGTGAGATGCCAGCTCCTTTCATTCAGTCAGTAGCTTCAATCATTTCTGGACGTTTTTCAATGGCAAAAATCAATGAATATTGTAAATGCACAAACAGTAATTTCTCCGCATTGCAAGGTGCAATTCTGAAATTGTTTGCTTTTTCCTGCTCCTCTTAGCATGATAAAGAAGATTCAAAGAGAGTGAGATGCCAGCTCCTTTCATTCAGTCAGTAGCTTCAATCATTTCTGGACGTTTTTCAATGGCAAAAATCAATGAATATTGTAAATGCACAAACAGTAATTTCTCCGCATTGCAAGGTGCAATTCTGAAATTTTTTGCTTTTTCCTGCTCCTCTTAGCATGATAAAGAAGATTCAAAGTGAGTGAGATGCCAGCTCCTTTCATTCAGTCAGTAGCTTCAATCATTTCTGGACGTTTTTCAATGGCAAAAATCAATGAATATTGTAAATGTACAAACAGTAATTTCTCCGCATTGCAAGGTGCAATTCTGAAATTTTTTGCTTTTTCCTGCTCCTCTTAGCATGATAAAGAAGATTCAAAGAGAGTGAGGTTCCAGCTCCTTTCATTCAGTCAGTAGCTTCAAACATTTCTGGTATATGAATAACATGTTTTTCAATGGCAAAAATCAATGAATATTGTAAATGCACAAACAGTAATTTCTCCGCATTGCAAGGTGCAATTCTGAAATTTTTTGCTTTTTCCTGCTCCTCTTAACTTGATAAAGAAGATTCAAAGAGAGTGAGATGCCAGCTCCTTTCATTCAGTCAGTAGCTTCAATCATTTCTGGACGTTTTTCAATGGCAAAAATCAATGAATATTGTAAATGCACAAACTGTAATTTCTCCGCATTGTAAGGTGCAATTCTGAAATTTTTTGCTTTTTCCTGCTCCTCTTAGCATGATAAAGAAGATTCAAAGAGAGTGAGATGCCAGCTCCTTTCATTCAGTCAGTAGCTTCAAACATTTCTGGTATATGAATAACATGATGTTTTTCAATGGCAAAAATCAATGAATATTGTAAATGCACAAACAGTAATTTCTCCGCATTGCAAGGTGCAATTCTGAAATTTTTTGCTTTTTCCTGCTCCTCTTAGCATGATAAAGAAGATTCAAAGAGAGTGAGATGCCAGCTCCTTTCATTCAGTCAGTAGCTTCAAACATTTCTGGTATATGAATAACATGATGTTTTTCAATGGCAAAAATCAATGAATATTGTAAATGCACAAACAGTAATTTCTCCGCATTGCAAGGTGCAAGTCTGAAATTTTTTGCTTTTTCCTGCTCCTCTTAGCATGATAAAGAAGATTCAAAGAGAGTGAGATGCCAGCTACTTTCATTCAGTCAGTAGCTTCAATCATTTCTGGACGTTTTTCAATGGTAAAAATCAATGAATATTGTAAATGCACAAACAGTAATTTCTCCGCATTGCAAGGTGCAATTCTGAAATTTTTTGCTTTTTCCCGCTCCTCTTAGCATGATAAAGAAGATTCAAAGAGAGTGAGATGCCAGCTCCTTTCATTCAGTCAGTAGCTTCAATCATTTCTGGACGTTTTTCAATGGCAAAAATCAATGAATATTGTAAATGCACAAACAGTAATTTCTCCGCATTGCAAGGTGCAATTCTGAAATTTTTTGCTTTTTCCTGCTCCTCTTAGCATGATAAAGAAGATTCAAAGAGAGTGAGATGCCAGCTCCTTTCATTCAGTCAGTAGCTTCAATCATTTCTGGTAAATGAATAACATGATGTTTTTCAATGGCAAAAATCAATGAATTTTGTAAATGCACAAACAGTAATTTCTCCGCATTGCAAGGCGCAATTCTGAAATTGTTTGCTTTTTCCTGCTCCTCTTAGCATGATAAAGAAGATTCAAAGAGAGTGAGATGCCAGCTCCTTTCATTCAGTCAGTAGCTTCAATCATTTCTGGACGTTTTTCAATGGCAAAAATCAATGAATATTGTAAATGCACAAACAGTAATTTCTCCGCATTGCAAGGTGCAATTCTGAAATTTTTTGCTTTTTCCTGCTCCTCTTAGCATGATAAAGAAGAATCAAAGTGAGTGAGATGCCAGCTCCTTTCATTCAGTCAGTATCTTCAATCATTTCTGGACGTTTTTCAATGGCAAAAATCAATGAATATTGTAAATGTACAAACAGTAATTTCTCCGCATTGCAAGGTGCAATTCTGAAATTTTTTGCTTTTTCCTGCTCCTCTTAGCATGATAAAGAAGATTCAAAGAGAGTGAGGATCCAGCTCCTTTCATTCAGTCAGTAGCTTCAAACATTTCTGGTATATGAATAACATGTTTTTCAATGGCAAAAATCAATGAATATTGTAAATGCACAAACAGTAATTTCTCCGCATTGCAAGGTGCAATTCTGAAATTTTTTGCTTTTTCCTGCTCCTCTTAACTTGATAAAGAAGATTCAAAGAGAGTGAGATGCCAGCTCCTTTCATTCAGTCAGTAGCTTCAATCATTTCTGGACGTTTTTCAATGGCAAAAATCAATGAATATTGTAAATGCACAAACTGTAATTTCTCCGCATTG
This sequence comes from Phyllobates terribilis, assembly GCF_046119375.1. Taxonomy (NCBI): domain Eukaryota; kingdom Metazoa; phylum Chordata; class Amphibia; order Anura; family Dendrobatidae; genus Phyllobates; species Phyllobates terribilis. The sequence continues at coordinate 208,888 of NW_027363823.1, read as the reverse complement.
TAAGGTGCAATTCTGAAATTTTTTGCTTTTTCCTGCTCCTCTTAGCATGATAAAGAAGATTCAAAGAGAGTGAGATGCCAGCTCCTTTCATTCAGTCAGTAGCTTCAATCATTTCTGGACGTTTTTCAATGGCAAAAATCAATGAATATTGTAAATGCACAAACAGTAATTTCTCCGCATTGCAAGGTGCAATTCTGAAATTTTTTGCTTTTTCCTGCTCCTCTTAGCATGATAAAGAAGATTCAAAGAGAGTGAGATGCCAGCTCCTTTCATTCAGTCAGTAGCTTCAAACATTTCTGGTATATGAATAACATGATGTTTTTCAATGGCAAAAATCAATGAATATTGTAAATGCACAAACAGTAATTTCTCCGCATTGCAAGGTGCAAGTCTGAAATTTTTTGCTTTTTCCTGCTCCTCTTAGCATGATAAAGAAGATTCAAAGAGAGTGAGATGCCAGCTACTTTCATTCAGTCAGTAGCTTCAATCATTTCTGGACGTTTTTCAATGGTAAAAATCAATGAATATTGTAAATGCAGAAACAGTAATTTCTCCGCATTGCAAGGTGCAATTCTGAAATTTTTTGCTTTTTCCTGCTCCTCTTAGCATGATAAAGAAGATTCAAAGAGAGTGAGATGCCAGCTCCTTTCATTCAGTCAGTAGCTTCAATCATTTCTGGACGTTTTTCAATGGCAAAAATCAATGAATATTGTAAATGCACAAACAGTAATTTCTTCGCATTGCAAGGTGCAATTCTGAAATGTTTTGCTTTTTCCTGCTCCTCTTAGCATGATAAAGAAGATTCAAAGAGAGTGAGATGCCAGCTCCTTTCATTCAGTCAGTAGCTTCAATCATTTCTGGTAAATGAATAACATGATGTTTTTCAATGGCAAAAATCAATGAATTTTGTAAATGCACAAACAGTAATTTCTCCGCATTGCAAGGCGCAATTCTGAAATTTTTTGCTTTTTCCTGCTCCTCTTAGCATGATAAAGAAGATTCAAAGAGAGTGAGATGCCAGCTCCTTTCATTCAGTCAGTAGCTTCAATCATTTCTGGACGTTTTTCAATGGCAAAAATCAATGAATATTGTAAATGCACAAACAGTAATTTCTCCGCATTGCAAGGTGCAATTCTGAAATTTTTTGCTTTTTCCTGCTCCTCTTAGCATGATAAAGAAGATTCAAAGAGAGTGAGATGCCAGCTCCTTTCATTCAGTCAGTAGCTTCAATCATTTCTGGATGTTTTTCAATGGCAAAAGTCAATGAATATTGTAAATGCACAAACTGTAATTTCTTCGCATTGCAAGGTGCAATTCTGAAATTTTTTGCTTTTCCTGCTCCTCTTAGCATGATAAAGAAGATTCATAGAGAGTGAGATGCCAGCTCCTTTCATTCAGTCAGTAGCTTCAATCATTTCTGGACGTTTTTCAATGGCAAAAATCAATGAATATTGTAATTGCACAAACAGTAATTTCTCCGCATTGCAAGGTGCAATTCTGAAATTTTTTGCTTTTTCCTGCTCCTCTTAGCATGATAAAGAAGATTCAAAGAGAGTGAGATGCCAGCTCCTTTCATTCAGTCAGTAGCTTCAAACATTTCTGGTATATGAATAACATGATGTTTTTCAATGGCAAAAATCAATGAATATTGTAAATGCACAAACAGTAATTTCTCCGCATTGCAAGGTGCAATTCTGAAATTTTTTGCTTTTTCCTGCTCCTCTTAGCATGATAAAGAAGATTCAAAGAGAGTGAGATGCCAGCTCCTTTCATTCAGTCAGTAGCTTCAATCATTTCTGGACGTTTTTCAATGGCAAAAATCAATGAATATTGTAAATGCACAAACAGTAATTTCTCCGCATTGCAAGGTGCAATTCTGAAATTTTTTGCTTTTTCCTGCTCCTCTTAGCATGATAAAGAAGATTCAAAGAGAGTGAGATGCCAGCTCCTTTCATTCAGTCAGTAGCTTCAATCATTTCTGGACGTTTTTCAATGGCAAAAATCAATGAATATTGTAAATGCACAAACTGTAATTTCTCCGCATTGTAAGGTGCAATTCTGAAATTTTTTGCTTTTTCCTGCTCCTCTTAGCATGATAAAGAAGATTCAAAGAGAGTGAGATGCCAGCTCCTTTCATTCAGTCAGTAGCTTCAATCATTTCTGGACGTTTTTCAATGGCAAAAATCAATGAATATTGTAAATGCACAAACAGTAATTTCTCCGCATTGCAAGGTGCAATTCTGAAATTTTTTGCTTTTTCCTGCTCCTCTTAGCATGATAAAGAAGATTCAAAGAGAGTGAGATGCCAGCTCCTTTCATTCAGTCAGTAGCTTCAAACATTTCTGGTATATGAATAACATGATGTTTTTCAATGGCAAAAATCAATGAATATTGTAAATGCACAAACAGTAATTTCTCCGCATTGCAAGGTGCAAGTCTGAAATTTTTTGCTTTTTCCTGCTCCTCTTAGCATGATAAAGAAGATTCAAAGAGAGTGAGATGCCAGCTACTTTCATTCAGTCAGTAGCTTCAATCATTTCTGGACGTTTTTCAATGGTAAAAATCAATGAATATTGTAAATGCACAAACAGTAATTTCTCCGCATTGCAAGGTGCAATTCTGAAATTTTTTGCTTTTTCCTGCTCCTCTTAGCATGATAAAGAAGATTCAAAGAGAGTGAGATGCCAGCTCCTTTCATTCAGTCAGTAGCTTCAATCATTTCTGGACGTTTTTCAATGGCAAAAATCAATGAATATTGTAAATGCACAAACAGTAATTTCTCCGCATTGCAAGGTGCAATTCTGAAATTTTTTGCTTTTTCCTGCTCCTCTTAGCATGATAAAGAAGTTTCAAAGAGAGTGAGATGCCAGCTCCTTTCATTCAGTCAGTAGCTTCAATCATTTCTGGTAAATGAATAACATGATGTTTTTCAATGGCAAAAATCAATGAATTTTGTAAATGCACAAACTGTAATTTCTTCGCATTGCAAGGTGCAATTCTGAAATTTTTTGCTTTTCCTGCTCCTCTTAGCATGATAAAGAAGATTCATAGAGAGTGAGATGCCAGCTCCTTTCATTCAGTCAGTAGCTTCAATCATTTCTGGACGTTTTTCAATGGCAAAAATCAATGAATATTGTAATTGCACAAATAGTAATTTCTCCGCATTGCAAGGTGCAATTCTGAAATTTTTTGCTTTTTCCTGCTCCTCTTAGCATGATAAAGAAGATTCAAAGAGAGTGAGATGCCAGCTCCTTTCATTCAGTCAGTAGCTTCAAACATTTCTGGTATATGAATAACATGATGTTTTTCAATGGCAAAAATCAATGAATATTGTAAATGCACAAACAGTAATTTCTCCGCATTGCAAGGTGCAATTCTGAAATTTTTTGCTTTTTCCTGCTCCTCTTAGCATGATAAAGAAGATTCAAAGAGAGTGAGATGCCAGCTCCTTTCATTCAGTCAGTAGCTTCAATCATTTCTGGACGTTTTTCAATGGGAAAAATCAATGAATATTGTAAATGCACAAACAGTAATTTCTCCGCATTGCAAGGTGCAATTCTGAAATTTTTTGCTTTTTCCTGCTCCTCTTAGCATGATAAAGAAGATTCAAAGAGAGTGAGATGCCAGCTCCTTTCATTCAGTCAGTAGCTTCAATCATTTCTGGACGTTTTTCAATGGGAAAAATCAATGAATATTGTAAATGCACAAACTGTAATTTCTCCGCATTGTAAGGTGCAATTCTGAAATTTTTTGCTTTTTCCTGCTCCTCTTAGCATGATAAAGAAGATTCAAAGAGAGTGAGATGCCAGCTCCTTTCATTCAGTCAGTAGCTTCAATCATTTCTGGACGTTTTTCAATGGCAAAAATCAATGAATATTGTAAATGCACAAACAGTAATTTCTCCGCATTGCAAGGTGCAATTCTGAAATTTTTTGCTTTTTCCTGCTCCTCTTAGCATGATAAAGAAGATTCAAAGAGAGTGAGATGCCAGCTCCTTTCATTCAGTCAGTAGCTTCAAACATTTCTGGTATATGAATAACATGATGTTTTTCAATGGCAAAAATCAATGAATATTGTAAATGCACAAACAGTAATTTCTCCGCATTGCAAGGTGCAAGTCTGAAATTTTTTGCTTTTTCCTGCTCCTCTTAGCATGATAAAGAAGATTCAAAGAGAGTGAGATGCCAGCTACTTTCATTCAGTCAGTAGCTTCAATCTTTTCTGGACGTTTTTCAATGGTAAAAATCAATGAATATTGTAAATGCACAAACAGTAATTTCTCCGCATTGCAAGGTGCAATTCTGAAATTTTTTGCTTTTTCCTGCTCCTCTTAGCATGATAAAGAAGATTCAAAGAGAGTGAGATGCCAGCTCCTTTCATTCAGTCAGTAGCTTCAATCATTTCTGGACGTTTTTCAATGGCAAAAATCAATGAATATTGTAAATGCACAAACAGTAATTTCTCCGCATTGCAAGGTGCAATTCTGAAATTTTTTGCTTTTTCCTGCTCCTCTTAGCATGATAAAGAAGTTTCAAAGAGAGTGAGATGCCAGCTCCTTTCATTCAGTCAGTAGCTTCAATCATTTCTGGTAAATGAATAACATGATGTTTTTCAATGGCAAAAATCAATGAATTTTGTAAATGCACAAACACTAATTTCTCCGCATTGCAAGGCGCAATTCTGAAATTTTTTGCTTTTTCCTGCTCCTCTTAGCATGATAAAGAAGATTCAAAGAGAGTGAGATGCCAGCTCCTTTCATTCAGTCAGTAGCTTCAATCATTTCTGAACGTTTTTCAATGGCAAAAATCAATGAATATTGTAAATGCACAAACAGTAATTTCTCCGCATTGCAAGGTGCAATTCTGAAATTTTTTGCTTTTTCCTGCTCCTCTTAGCATGATAAAGAAGATTCAAAGAGAGTGAGATGCCAGCTCCTTTCATTCAGTCAGTAGCTTCAATCATTTCTGGACGTTTTTCAATGGCAAAAATCAATGAATATTGTAAATGCACAAACAGTAATTTCTCCGCATTGCAAGGTGCAATTCTGAAATTTTTTGCTTTTTCCTGCTCCTCTTAGCATGATAAAGAAGATTCAAAGAGAGTGAGGTGCCAGCTCCTTTCATTCAGTCAGTAGCTTCAAACATTTCTGGTATATGAATAACATGTTTTTCAATGGCAAAAATCAATGAATATTGTAAATGCACAAACAGTAATTTCTCCGCATTGCAAGGAGCAATTCTGAAATTTTTTGCTTTTTCCTGCTCCTCTTAGCATGATAAAGAAGATTCAAAGAGAGTGAGATGCCAGCTCCTTTCATTCAGTCAGTAGCTTCAATCATTTCTGGACGTTTTTCAATGGCAAAAATCAATGAATATTGTAAATGCACAAACAGTAATTTCTCCGCATTGCAAGGTGCAATTCTGAAATTTTTTGCTTTTTCCTGCTCCTCTTAGCATGATAAAGAAGATTCAAAGAGAGTGAGGTGCCAGCTCCTTTCATTCAGTCAGTAGCTTCAAACATTTCTGGTATATGAATAACATGTTTTTCAATGGCAAAAATCAATGAATATTGTAAATGCACAAACAGTAATTTCTCCGCATTGCAAGGAGCAATTCTGAAATTTTTTGCTTTTTCCTGCTCCTCTTAGCATGATAAAGAAGATTCAAAGAGAGTGAGATGCCAGCTCCTTTCATTCAGTCAGTAGCTTCAATCATTTCTGGACGTTTTTCAATGGCAAAAATCAATGAATATTGTAAATGCACAAACAGTAATTTCTCCGCATTGCAAGGTGCAATTCTGAAATTTTTTGCTTTTTCCTGCTCCTCTTAGCATGATAAAGAAGATTCAAAGAGAGTGAGATGCCAGCTCCTTTCATTCAGTCAGTAGCTTCAATCATTTCTGGATGTTTTTCAATGGCAAAAATCAATGAATATTGTAAATGCACAAACTGTAATTTCTCCGCATTGCAAGGTGCAATTCTGAAATTTTTTGCTTTTTCCTGCTCCTCTTAGCATGATAAAGAAGATTCAAAGAGAGTGAGATGCCAGCTCCTTTCATTCAGTCAGTAGCTTCAAACATTTCTGGTATATGAATAACATGTTTTTCAATGGCAAAAATCAATGAATATTGTAAATGCACAAACAGTAATTTCTCCGCATTGCAAGGTGCAATTCTGAAATTTTTTGCTTTTTCCTGCTCCTCTTAGCATGATAAAGAAGATTCAAAGAGAGTGAGATGCCAGCTCCTTTCATTCAGTCAGTAGCTTCAAACATTTCTGGTATATGAATAACATGATGTTTTTCAATGGCAAAAATCAATGAATATTGTAAATGCACAAACAGTAATTTCTCCGCATTGCAAGGTGCAATTCTGAAATTTTTTGCTTTTTCCTGCTCCTCTTAGCATGATAAAGAAGATTCAAAGAGAGTGAGATGCCAGCTCCTTTCATTCAGTCAGTAGCTTCAAACATTTCTGGTATATGAATAACATGATGTTTTTCAATGGCAAAAATCAATGAATATTGTAAATGCACAAACAGTAATTTCTCCGCATTGCAAGGTGCAATTCTGAAATTTTTTGCTTTTTCCTGCTCCTCTTAGCATGATAAAGAAGATTCAAAGAGAGTGAGATGCCAGCTCCTTTCATTGAGTCAGTAGCTTCAATCATTTCTGGACTTTTTTCAATGGCAAAAATCATTGAATATTGTAAATGCACAAACAGTAATTTCTCCGCATTGCAAGGTGCAATTCTGAAATTTTTTACTTTTTCCTGCTCCTCTTAGCATGATAAAGAAGATTCAAAGAGAGTGAGATGCCAGCTCCTTTCATTCAGTCAGTAGCTTCAATCATTTCTGGTATATGAATAACATGATGTTTTTCAATGGCAAAAATCAATGAATATTGTAAATGCACAAACAGTAATTTCTCCGCATTGCAAGGTGCAATTCTGAAATTTTTTGTTTTTTCCTGCTCCTCTTAGCATGATAAAGAAGATTCAAAGAGAGTGAGGTGCCAGCTCCTTTCATTCAGTCAGTAGCTTCAAACATTTCTGGTATATGAATAACATGTTTTTCAATGGCAAAAATCAATGAATATTGTAAATGCACAAACAGTAATTTCTCCGCATTGCAAGGAGCAATTCTGAAATTTTTTACTTTTTCCTGCTCCTCTTAGCATGATAAAGAAGATTCAAAGAGAGTGAGATGCCAGCTCCTTTCATTCAGTCAGTAGCTTCAATCATTTCTGGACGTTTTTCAATGGCAAAAATCAATGAATATTGTAAATGCACAAACAGTAATTTCTCCGCATTGCAAGGTGCAATTCTGAAATTTTTTGCTTTTTCCTGCTCCTCTTAGCATGATAAAGAAGATTCAAAGAGAGTGAGATGCCAGCTCCTTTCATTCAGTCAGTAGCTTCAATCATTTCTGGATGTTTTTCAATGGCAAAAATCAATGAATATTGTAAATGCATAAACTGTAATTTCTCCGCATTGCAAGGTGCAATTCTGAAATTTTTTGCTTTTTCCTGCTCCTCTTAGCATGATAAAGAAGATTCAAAGAGAGTGAGATGCCAGCTCCTTTCATTCAGTCAGTAGCTTCAAACATTTCTGGTATATGAATAACATGTTTTTCAATGGCAAAAATCAATGAATATTGTAAATGCACAAACAGTAATTTCTCCGCATTGCAAGGTGCAATTCTGAAATTTTTTGCTTTTTCCTGCTCCTCTTAGCATGATAAAGAAGATTCAAAGAGAGTGAGATGCCAGCTCCTTTCATTCAGTCAGTAGCTTCAAACATTTCTGGTATATGAATAACATGATGTTTTTCAATGGCAAAAATCAATGAATATTGTAAATGCACAAACAGTAATTTCTCCGCATTGCAAGGTGCAATTCTGAAATTTTTTGCTTTTTCCTGCTCCTCTTAGCATGATAAAGAAGATTCAAAGAGAGTGAGATGCCAGCTCCTTTCATTCAGTCAGTAGCTTCAAACATTTCTGGTATATGAATAACATGATGTTTTTCAATGGCAAAAATCAATGAATATTGTAAATGCACAAACAGTAATTTCTCCGCATTGCAAGGTGCAATTCTGAAATTTTTTGCTTTTTCCTGCTCCTCCTAGCATGATAAAGAAGATTCAAAGAGAGTGAGATGCCAGCTCCTTTCATTGAGTCAGTAGCTTCAATCATTTCTGGACTTTTTTCAATGGCAAAAATCATTGAATATTGTAAATGCACAAACAGTAATTTCTCCGCATTGCAAGGTGCAATTCTGAAATTTTTTACTTTTTCCTGCTCCTCTTAGCATGATAAAGAAGATTCAAAGAGAGTGAGATGCCAGCTCCTTTCATTCAGTCAGTAGCTTCAATCATTTCTGGTATATGAATAACATGATGTTTTTCAATGGCAAAAATCAATGAATATTGTAAATGCACAAACAGTAATTTCTCCGCATTGCAAGGTGCAATTCTGAAATTTTTTGTTTTTTCCTGCTCCTCTTAGCATGATAAAGAAGATTCAAAGAGAGTGAGATGCCAGCTCCTTTCATTCAGTCAGTAGCTTCAAACATTTCTGGTATATGAATAACATGATGTTTTTCAATGGCAAAAATCAATGAATATTGTAAATGCACAAACAGTAATTTCTCCGCATTGCAAGGTGCAATTCTGAAATTTTTTGCTTTTTCCTGCTCCTCTTAGCATGATAAAGAAGATTCAAAGAGAGTGAGATGCCAGCTCCTTTCATTCAGTCAGTAGCTTCAAACATTTCTGGTATATGAATAACATGATGTTTTTCAATGGCAAAAATCAATGAATATTGTAAATGCACAAACAGTAATTTCTCCGCATTGCAAGGTGCAATTCTGAAATTTTTTGCTTTTTTCTGCTCCTCTTAGCATGATAAAGAAGATTCAAAGAGAGTGAGATGCCAGCTCCTTTCATTCAGTCAGTAGCTTCAATCATTTCTGGTATATGAATAACATGATGTTTTTCAATGGCAAAAATCAATGAATATTGTAAATGCACAAACAGTAATTTCTCCGCATTGCAAGGTACAATTCTGAAATTTTTTGCTTTTTCCTGCTCCTCTTAGCATGATAAAGAAGATTCAAAGAGAGTGAGATGCCAGCTCCTTTCGTTCAGTCAGTAGCTTCAATCATTTCTGGACGTTTTTCAATGGCAAAAATCAATGAATATTGCAAATGCACAAACAGTAATTTCTCCGCATTGCAAGGTGCAATTCTGAAATTTTTTGCTTTTTCCTGCTCCTCTTAGCATGATAAACAAGATTCAAAGAGAGTGAGATGCCAGCTCCTTTCATTCAGTCAGTAGCTTCAATCATTTCTGGACGTTTTTCAATGGCAAAAATCAATGAATATTGTAAATGCACAAACAGTAATTTCTCCGCATTGCAAGGTGCAATTCTGAAATTTTTTGCTTTTACCTGCTCCTCTTAGCATGATAAAGAAGATTCAAAGAGAGTGAGATGCCAGCTCCTTTCATTCAGTCAGTAGCTTCAATCATTTCTGGACGTTTTTCAATGGCAAAAATCAATGAATATTGTAAATGCACAAACAGTAATTTCTCCGCATTGCAAGTTGCAATTCTGAAATTTTTTGCTTTTTCCTGCTCCTCTTAGCATGATAAAGAAGATTCAAAGAGAGTGAGATGCCAGCTCCTTTCATTCAGTCAGTAGCTTCAAACATTTCTGGTATATGAATAACATGATGTTTTTCAATGGCAAAAATCAATGAATATTGTAAATGCACAAACAGTAATTTCTCCGCATTGCAAGGTGCAATTCTGAAATTTTTTGCTTTTTCCTGCTCCTCTTAGCATGATAAAGAAGATTCAAAGAGAGTGAGATGCCAGCTCCTTTCATTCAGTCAGTAGCTTCAATCATTTCTGGATGTTTTTCAATGGCAAAAATCAATGAATATTGTAAATGCACAAACAGTAATTTCTCCGCATTGCAAGGTGCAATTCTGAAATTTTTTGCTTTTTCCTGCTCCTCTTAGCATGATAAAGAAGATTCAAAGAGAGTGAGATGCCAGCTCCTTTCATTCAGTCAGTAGCTTCAAACATTTCTGGTTTATGAATAACATGATGTTTTTCAATGGCAAAAATCAATGAATATTGTAAATGCACAAACAGTAATTTCTCCGCATTGCAAGGTGCAAGTCTGAAATTTTTTGCTTTTTCCTGCTCCTCTTAGCATGATAAAGAAGATTCAAAGAGAGTGAGATGCCAGCTACTTTCATTCAGTCAGTAGCTTCAATCATTTCTGGACGTTTTTCAATGGTAAAAATCAATGAATATTGTAAATGCACAAACAGTAATTTCTCCACATTGCAAGGTGCAATTCTGAAATTTTTTGCTTTTTCTTGCTCCTCTTAGCATGATAAAGAAGATTCATAGAGAGTGAGATGCCAGCTCCTTTCATTCAGTCAGTAGCTTCAAACATTTCTGGTATATGAATAACATGATGTTTTTCAATGGCAAAAATCAATGAATATTGTAAATGCACAAACAGTAATTTCTCCGCATTGCAAGGTGCAATTCTGAAATTTTTTGCTTTTTCCTGCTCCTCTTAGCATGATAAAGAAGATTCAAAGAGAGTGAGATGCCAGCTCCTTTCATTCAGTCAGTAGCTTCAATCATTTCTGGATGTTTTTCAATGGCAAAAATCAATGAATATTGTAAATGCACAAACTGTAATTTCTCCGCATTGCAAGGTGCAATTCTGAAATTTTTTGCTTTTTCCTGCTCCTCTTAGCATAATAAAGAAGATTCAAAGAGAGTGAGATGCCAGCTCCTTTCATTCAGTCAGTAGCTTCAATCATTTCTGGACGTTTTTCAATGGCAAAAATCAATGAATATTGTAAATGCACAAACAGTAATTTCTCCGCATTGCAAGGTGCAATTCTGAAATTTTTTGCTTTTTCCTGCTCCTCTTAGCATGATAAAAAAGATTCAAAGAGAGTGAGATGCCAGCTCCTTTCATTCAGTCAGTACCTTCAATCATTTCTGGACGTTTTTCAATGGCAAAAATCAATGAATATTGTAAATGCACAAACAGTAATTTCTCCGCATTGCAAGGTGCAATTCTGAAATTTTTTGCTTTTTCCCGCTCCTCTTAGCATGATAAAGATTCAAAGAGAGTGAGGTGCCAGCTCCTTTCATTCAGTCAGTAGCTTCAAACATTTCTGGTATATGAATAACATGTTTTTCAATGGCAAAAATCAATGAATATTGTAAATGCACAAACAGTAATTTCTCCGCATTGCAAGGTGCAATTCTGAAATTTTTTGCTTTTTCCTGCTCCTCTTAGCATGATAAAGAAGATTCAAAGAGAGTGAGATGCCAGCTCCTTTCATTCAGTCAGTAGCTTCAAACATTTCTGGTATATGAATAACATGATGTTTTTCAATGGCAAAAATCAATGAATATTGTAAATGCACAAACAGTAATTTCTCCGCATTGCAAGGTGCAATTCTGAAATTTTTTGCTTTTTCCTGCTCCTCTTAGCATGATAAAGAAGATTCAAAGAGAGTGAGATGCCAGCTCCTTTCATTCAGTCAGTAGCTTCAATCATTTCTGGATGTTTTTCAATGGCAAAAATCAATGAATATTGTAAATGCACAAACTGTAATTTCTCCGCATTGCAAGGTGCAATTCTGAAATTTTTTGCTTTTTCCTGCTCCTCTTAGCATGATAAAGAAGATTCAAAGAGAGTGAGATGCCAGCTCCTTTCATTCAGTCAGTAGCTTCAATCATTTCTGGACGTTTTTCAATGGCAAAAATCAATGAATATTGTAAATGCACAAACAGTAATTTCTCCGCATTGCAAGGTGCAATTCTGAAATTTTTTGCTTTTTCCTGCTCCTCTTAGCATGATAAAGAAGATTCAAAGAGAGTGAGATGCCAGCTCCTTTCATTCAGTCAGTACCTTCAATCATTTCTGGACGTTTTTCAATGGCAAAAATCAATGAAAATTGTAAATGCACAAACAGTAATTTCTCCGCATTGCAAGGTGCGATTCTGAAATTTTTTGCTTTTTCCTGCTCCTCTTAGCATGATAAAGAAGATTCAAAGAGAGTGAGATGCCAGCTCCTTTCATTCAGTCAGTAGCTTCAAACATTTCTGGTATATGAATAACATGATGTTTTTCAATGGCAAAAATCAATGAATATTGTAAATGCACAAACAGTAATTTCTCCGCATTGCAAGGTGCAAGTCTGAAATTTTTTGCTTTTTCCTGCTCCTCTTAGCATGATAAAGAAGATTCAAAGAGAGTGAGATGCCAGCTACTTTCATTCAGTCAGTAGCTTCAATCATTTCTGGACGTTTTTCAATGGTAAAAATCAATGAATATTGTAAATGCACAAACAGTAATTTCTCCACATTGCAAGGTGCAATTCTGAAATTTTTTGCTTTTTCCTGCTCCTCTTAGCATGATAAAGAAGATTCAAAGAGAGTGAGATGCCAGCTCCTTTCATTCAGTCAGTAGCTTCAAACATTTCTGGTATATGAATAACATGATGTTTTTCAATGGCAAAAATCAATGAATATTGTAAATGCACAAACAGTAATTTCTCCGCATTGCAAGGTGCAATTCTGAAATTTTTTGCTTTTTCCTGCTCCTCTTAGCATGATAAAGAAGATTCAAAGAGAGTGAGATGCCAGCTCCTTTCATTCAGTCAGTAGCTTCAAACATTTCTGGTATATGAATAACATGATGTTTTTCAATGGCAAAAATCAATGAATATTGTAAATGCACAAACAGTAATTTCTCCGCATTGCAAGGTGCAATTCTGAAATTTTTTGCTTTTTCCTGCTCCTCTTAGCATGATAAAGAAGGTTCAAAGAGAGTGAGATGCCAGCTCCTTTCATTCAGTCAGTAGCTTCAATCATTTCTGGATGTTTTTCAATGGCAAAAATCAATGAATATTGTAAATGCACAAACAGTAATTTCTCCGCATTGCAAGGTGCAATTCTGAAATTTTTTGCTTTTTCCTGCTCCTCTTAGCATGATAAAGAAGATTCAAAGAGAGTGAGATGTCAGCTCCTTTCATTCAGTCAGTAGCTTCAAACATTTCTGGTATATGAATAACATGATGTTTTTCAATGGCAAAAATCAATGAATTTTGTAAATGCACAAACAGTAATTTCTCCGCATTGCAAGGTGCAATTCTGAAATTTTTTGCTTTTTCCTGCTCCTCTTAGCATGATAAAGAAGATTCAAAGAGAGTGAGATGCCAGTTCCTTTCATTCAGTCAGTAGCTTCAATCATTTCTGGACGTTTTTCAATGGCAAAAATCAATGAATATTGTAAATGCACAAACAGTAATTTCTCCGCATTGCAAGGTGCAATTCTGAAATTTTTTGCTTTTTCCTGCTCCTCTTAGCATGATAAAGAAGATTCAAAGAGAGTGAGATGCCAGCTCCTTTCATTCAGTCAGTATCTTCAATCATTTCTGGTATATGAATAACATGATGTTTTTCAATGGCAAAAATCAATGAATATTGTAAATGCACAAACAGTAATTTCTCCGCATTGCAAGGTGCAATTCTGAAATTTTTTGCTTTTTCCTGCTCCTCTTAGCATGATAAAGAAGATTCAAGGAGAGTGAGATGCCAGCTCCTTTCATTCAGTCAGTAGCTTCAATCATTTCTGGACGTTTTTCAATGGCAAAAATCAATGAATATTGTAAATGCACAAACAGTAATTTCTCCGCATTGCAAGGTGCAATTCTGAAATTTTTTGCTTTTTCCTGCTCCTCTTAGCATGATAAACAAGATTCAAAGAGAGTGAGATGCCAGCTCCTTTCATTCAGTCAGTAGCTTCAATCATTTCTGGACGTTTTTCAATGGCAAAAATCAATGAATATTGTAAATGCACAAACAGTAATTTCTCCGCATTGCAAGGTGCAATTCTGAAATTTTTTGCTTTTTCCTGCTCCTCTTAGCATGATAAAGAAGATTCAAAGAGAGTGAGATGCCAGCTCCTTTCATTCAGTCAGTAGCTTCAAACATTTCTGGTATATGAATAACATGATGTTTTTCAATGGCAAAAATCAATGAATATTGTAAATGCACAAACAGTAATTTCTCCGCATTGCAAGGTGCAAGTCTGAAATTTTTTGCTTTTTCCTGCTCCTCTTAGCATGATAAAGAAGATACAAAGAGAGTGAGATGCCAGCTACTTTCATTCAGTCAGTAGCTTCAATCATTTCTGGATGTTTTTCAATGGTAAAAATCATTGAATATTGTAAATGCACAAACAGTAATTTCTCCACATTGCAAGGTGCAATTCTGAAATTTTTTGCTTTTTCCTGCTCCTCTTAGCATGATAAAGAAGATTCAAAGAGAGTGAGATGCCAGCTCCTTTCATTCAGTCAGTAGCTTCAAACATTTCTGGTATATGAATAACATGATGTTTTTCAATATCAAAAATCAATGAATATTGTAAATGCACAAACAGTAATTTCTCTGCATTGCAAGGTGCAATTCTGAAATTTTTTGCTTTTTCCTGCTCCTCTTAGCATGATAAAGAAGATTCAAAGAGAGTGAGATGCCAGCTACTTTCATTCAGTCAGTAGCTTCAATCATTTCTGGATGTTTTTCAATGGTAAAAATCAATGAATATTGTAAATGCACAAACAGTAATTTCTCCACATTGCAAGGTGCAATTCTGAAATTTTTTGCTTTTTCCTGCTCCTCTTAGCATGATAAAGAAGATTCAAAGAGAGTGAGATGCCAGCTCCTTTCATTCAGTCAGTAGCTTCAAACATTTCTGGTATATGAATAACATGATGTTTTTCAATGGCAAAAATCAATGAATATTGTAAATGCACAAACAGTAATTTCTCCGCATTGCAAGGTGCAATTCTGAAATTTTTTGCTTTTTCCTGCTCCTCTTAGCATGATAAAGAAGATTCAAAGAGAGTGAGATGCCAGCTCCTTTCATTCAGTCAGTAGCTTCAAACATTTCTGGTATATGAATAACATGATGTTTTTCAATGGCAAAAATCAATGAATATTGTAAATGCACAAACAGTAATTTCTCCGCATTGCAAGGTGCAATTCTGAAATTTTTTGCTTTTTCCTGCTCCTCTTAGCATGATAAAGAATATTCAAAGAGAGTGAGATGCCAGCTCCTTTCATTCAGTCAGTAGCTTCAATCATTTCTGGATGTTTTTCAATGGCAAAAATCAATGAATATTGTAAATGCACAAACTGTAATTTCTCCGCATTGCAAGGTGCAATTCTGAAATTTTTTGTTTTTTCCTGCTCCTCTTAGCATGATAAAGAAGATTCAAAGAGAGTGAGATGCCAGCTCCTTTCATTCAGTCAGTAGCTTCAATCATTTCTGGACGTTTTTCAATGGCAAAAATCAATGAATATTGTAAATGCACAAACAGTAATTTCTCCGCATTGCAAGGTGCAATTCTGAAATTTTTTGCTTTTTCCTGCTCCTCTTAGCATGATAAAGAAGATTCAAAGAGAGTGAGATGCCAGCTCCTTTCATTCAGTCAGTACCTTCAATCATTTCTGGATGTTTTTCAATGGCAAAAATCAATGAATATTGTAAATGCACAAACAGTAATTTCTCCGCATTGCAAGGTGCAATTCTGAAATTTTTTGCTTTTTCCCGCTCCTCGTAGCATGATAAAGAAGATTCAAAGAGAGTGAGGTGCCAGCTCCTTTCATTCAGTCAGTAGCTTCAAACATTTCTGGTATATGAATAACATGTTTTTCAATGGCAAAAATCAATGAATATTGCAAATGCACAAACAGTAATTTCTCCGCATTGCAAGGTGCAATTCTGAAATTTTTTGATTTTTCCTGCTCCTCTTAGCATGATAAAGAAGATTCAAAGAGAGTGAGATGCCAGCTCCTTTCATTCAGTCAGTAGCTTCAATCATTTCTGGACGTTTTTCAATGGCAAAAATCAATGAATACTGTAAATGCACAAACAGTAATTTCTCCGCATTGCAAGGTGCAATTCTGAAATTTTTTGCTTTTTCCTGCTCCTCTTAGCATGATAAAGAAGATTCAAAGAGAGTGAGATGCCAGCTCCTTTCATTCAGTCAGTAGCTTCAATCATTTCTGGACGTTTTTCAATGGCAAAAATCAATGAATATTGTAAATGCACAAACAGTAATTTCTCCGCATTGCAAGGTGCAATTCTGAAATTTTTTGCTTTTTCCTGCTCCTCTTAGCATGATAAAGAAGATTCAAAGAGAGTGAGATGCCAGCTCCTTTCATTCAGTCAGTAGCTTCAAACATTTCTGGTATATGAATAACATGATGTTTTTCAATGGCAAAAATCAATGAATATTGTAAATGCACAAACAGTAATTTCTCCGCATTGCAAGGTGCAAGTCTGAAATTTTTTGCTTTTTCCTGCTCCTCTTAGCATGGTAAAGAAGATTCAAAGAGAGTGAGATGCCAGCTACTTTCATTCAGTCAGTAGCTTCAATCATTTCTGGACGTTTTTCAATGGTAAAAATCAATGAATATTGTAAATGCACAAACAGTAATTTCTCCACATTGCAAGGTGCAATTCTGAAATTTTTTGCTTTTTCCTGCTCCTCTTAGCATGATAAAGAAGATTCAAAGAGAGTGAGATGCCAGCTCCTTTCATTCAGTCAGTAGCTTCAAACATTTCTGGTATATGAATAACATGATGTTTTTCAATGGCAAAAATCAATGAATATTGTAAATGCACAAACAGTAATTTCTCCGCATTGCAAGGTGCAATTCTGAAATTTTTTGCTTTTTCCTGCTCCTCTTAGCATGATAAAGAAGATTCAAAGAGAGTGAGATGCCAGCTCCTTTCATTCAGTCAGTAGCTTCAAACATTTCTGGTATATGAATAACATGATGTTTTTCAATGGCAAAAATCAATGAATATTGTAAATGCACAAACAGTAATTTCTCCGCATTGCAAGGTGCAATTCTGAAATTTTTTGCTTTTTCCTGCTCCTCTTAGCATGATAAAGAAGATTCAAAGAGAGTGAGATGCCAGCTCCTTTCATTCAGTCAGTAGCTTCAATCATTTCTGGACGTTTTTCAATGGCAAAAATCAATGAATATTGTAAATGCACAAACAGTAATTTCTCCGCATTGCAAGGTGCAATTCTGAAATTTTTTGCTTTTTCCTGCTCCTCTTAGCATGATAAAGAAGATTCAAAGAGAGTGAGATGCCAGCTCCTTTCATTCAGTCAGTAGCTTCAATCATTTCTCGACGTTTTTCAAATAGCAAAAATCAATGAATATTGTAAATGCACAAACAGTAATTTCTCCGCATTGCAAGGTGCAATTCTGAAATTTTTTGCTTTTTCCTGCTCCTCTTAGCATGATAAAGAAGATTCAAAGAGAGTGAGATGCCAGCTCCTTTCATTCAGTCAGTAGCTTCAATCATTTCTGGACGTTTTTCAATGGCAAAAATCAATGAATATTGTAAATGCACAAACAGTAATTTCTCCGCATTGCAAGGTGCAATTCTGAAATTTTTTGCTTTTTCCTGCTCCTCTTAGCATGATAAAGAAGATTCAAAGAGAGTGAGATGCCAGCTCCTTTCATTCAGTCAGTAGCTTCAATCATTTCTGGACGTTTTTCAATGGCAAAAATCAATGAATATTGTAAATGCACAAACAGTAATTTCTCCGCATTGCAAGGTGCAATTCTGAAATTTTTTGCTTTTTCCTGCTCCTCTTAGCATGACAAAGAAGATTCAAAGAGAGTAAGATGCCAGCTCCTTTCATTCAGTCAGTAGCTTCAATCATTTCTGGTATATGAATAACATGATGTTTTTCAATGGCAAAAATCAATGAATATTGTAAATGCACAAACAGTAATTTCTCCGCATTGCAAGGTGCAATTCTGAAATTTTTTGCTTTTTCCTGCTCCTCTTAGCATGATAAAGAAGATTCAAAGAGAGTGAGATGCCAGCTCCTTTCATTCAGTCAGTAGCTTCAATCATTTCTGGACGTTTTTCAATGGCAAAAATCAATGAATATTGTAAATGCACAAACAGTAATTTCTCCGCATTGCAAGGTGCAATTCTGAAATTTTTTGCTTTTTCCTGCTCCTCTTAGCATGATAAAGAAGATTCAAAGAGAGTGAGATGCCAGCTCCTTTCATTCAGTCAGTAGCTTCAATCATTTCTGGACGTTTTTCAATGGCAAAAATCAATGAATATTGTAAATGCACAAACAGTAATTTCTCCGCATTGCAAGGTGCAATTCTGAAATTTTTTGCTTTTTCCTGCTCCTCTTAGCATGATAAAGAAGATTCAAAGAGAGTGAGATGCCAGCTCCTTTCATTCAGTCAGTAGCTTCAAACATTTCTTGTATATGAATAACATGATGTTTTTCAATGGCAAAAATCAATGAATATTGTAAAAGCACAAACAGTAATTTCTCCGCATTGCAAGGTGCAATTCTGAAATTTTTTGCTTTTTCCTGCTCCTCTTAGCATGATAAAGAAGATTCAAAGAGAGTGAGATGCCAGCTCCTTTCATTCAGTCAGTAGCTTCAATCATTTCTGGACGTTTTTCAAATAGCAAAAATCAATGAATATTGTAAATGCACAAACAGTAATTTCTCCGCATTGCAAGGTGCAATTCTGAAATTTTTTGCTTTTTCCTGCTCCTCTTAGCATGATAAAGAAGATTCAAAGAGAGTGAGATGCCAGCTCCTTTCATTCAGTCAGTAGCTTCAATCATTTCTGGTATATGAATAACATGATGTTTTTCAATGGCAAAAATCAATGAATATTGTAAATGCACAAACAGTAATTTCTCCGCATTGCAAGTTGCAATTCTGAAATTTTTTGCTTTTTCCTGCTCCTCTTAGCATGATAAAGAAGATTCAAAGAGAGTGAGATGCCAGCTCCTTTCATTCAGTCAGTAGCTTCAATCATTTCTGGACGTTTTTCAATGGCAAAAATCAATGAATATTGTAAATGCACAAACAGTAATTTCTCCGCATTGCAAGGTGCAATTCTGAAATTTTTTGCTTTTTCCTGCTCCTCTTAGCATGATAAAGAAGATTCAAAGAGAGTGAGATGCCAGCTCCTTTCATTCAGTCAGTAGCTTCAATCATTTCTGGACGTTTTTCAATGGCAAAAATCAATGAATATTGTAAATGCACAAACAGTAATTTCTCCGCATTGCAAGGTGCAATTCTGAAATTTTTTGCTTTTTCCTGCTCCTCTTAGCATGATAAAGAAGATTCAAAGAGAGTTAGATGCCAGCTCCTTTCATTCAGTCAGTAGCTTCAAACATTTCTGGTATATGAATAACATGATGTTTTTCAATGGCAAAAATCAATGAATATTGTAAAAGCACAAACAGTAATTTCTCCGCATTGCAAGTTGCAATTCTGAAATTTTTTGCTTTTTCCTGCTCGTCTTAGCATGATAAAGAAGATTCAAAGAGAGTGAGATGCCAGCTCCTTTCATTCAGTCAGTAGCTTCAATCATTTCTGGACGTTTTTCAATGGCAAAAATCAATGAATATTGTAAATGCACAAACAGTAATTTCTCCGCATTGCAAGGTGCAATTCTGAAATTTTTTGCTTTTTCCTGCTCCTCTTAGCATGATAAAGAAGATTCAAAGAGAGTGAGATGCCAGCTCCTTTCATTCAGTCAGTACCTTCAATCATTTCTGGATGTTTTTCAATGGCAAAAATCAATGAATATTGTAAATGCACAAACAGTAATTTCTCCGCATTGCAAGGTGCAATTCTGAAATTTTTTGCTTTTTCCCGCTCCTCTTAGCATGATAAAGAAGATTCAAAGAGAGTGAGGTGCCAGCTCCTTTCATTCAGTCAGTAGCTTCAAACATTTCTGGTATATGAATAACATGTTTTTCAATGGCAAAAATCAATGAATATTGTAAATGCACAAACAGTAATTTCTCCGCATTGCAAGGTGCAAGTCTGAAATTTTTTGCTTTTTCCTGCTCCTCTTAGCATGGTAAAGAAGATTCAAAGAGAGTGAGATGCCAGCTACTTTCATTCAGTCAGTAGCTTCAATCATTTCTGGACGTTTTTCAATGGTAAAAATCAATGAATATTGTAAATGCACAAACAGTAATTTCTCCACATTGCAAGGTGCAATTCTGAAATTTTTTGCTTTTTCCTGCTCCTCTTAGCATGATAAAGAAGATTCAAAGAGAGTGAGATGCCAGCTCCTTTCATTCAGTCAGTAGCTTCAAACATTTCTGGTATATGAATAACATGATGTTTTTCAATGGCAAAAATCAATGAATATTGTAAATGCACAAACAGTAATTTCTCCGCATTGCAAGGTGCAATTCTGAAATTTTTTGCTTTTTCCTGCTCCTCTTAGCATGATAAAGAAGATTCAAAGAGAGTGAGATGCCAGCTCCTTTCATTCAGTCAGTAGCTTCAATCATTTCTGGACGTTTTTCAATGGCAAAAATCAATGAATATTGTAAATGCACAAACAGTAATTTCTCCGCATTGCAAGGTGCAATTCTGAAATTTTTTGCTTTTTCCTGCTCCTCTTAGCATGATAAAGAAGATTCAAAGAGAGTGAGATGCCAGCTCCTTTCATTCAGTCAGTAGCTTCAATCATTTCTGGTATATGAATAACATGATGTTTTTCAATGGCAAAAATCAATGAATATTGTAAATGCACAAACAGTAATTTCTCCGCATTGCAAGTTGCAATTCTGAAATTTTTTGCTTTTTCCTGCTCCTCTTAGCATGATAAAGAAGATTCAAAGAGAGTGAGATGCCAGCTCCTTTCATTCAGTCAGTAGCTTCAATCATTTCTGGACGTTTTTCAATGGCAAAAATCAATGAATATTGTAAATGCACAAACAGTAATTTCTCCGCATTGCAAGGTGCAATTCTGAAATTTTTTGCTTTTTCCTGCTCCTCTTAGCATGATAAAGAAGATTCAAAGAGAGTGAGATGCCAGCTCCTTTCATTCAGTCAGTAGCTTCAATCATTTCTGGACGTTTTTCAATGGCAAAAATCAATGAATATTGTAAATGCACAAACAGTAATTTCTCCGCATTGCAAGGTGCAATTCTGAAATTTTTTGCTTTTTCCTGCTCCTCTTAGCATTATAAAGAAGATTCAAAGAGAGTTAGATGCCAGCTCCTTTCATTCAGTCAGTAGCTTCAAACATTTCTGGTATATGAATAACATGATGTTTTTCAATGGCAAAAATCAATGAATATTGTAAAAGCACAAACAGTAATTTCTCCGCATTGCAAGTTGCAATTCTGAAATTTTTTGCTTTTTCCTGCTCCTCTTAGCATGATAAAGAAGATTCAAAGAGAGTGAGATGCCAGCTCCTTTCATTCAGTCAGTAGCTTCAATCATTTCTGGACGTTTTTCAATGGCAAAAATCAATGAATATTGTAAATGCACAAGCAGTAATTTCTCCGCATTGCAAGGTGCAATTCTGAAATTTTTTGCTTTTTCCTGCTCCTCTTAGCATGATAAAGAAGATTCAAAGAGAGTGAGATGCCAGCTCCTTTCATTCAGTCAGTACCTTCAATCATTTCTGGATGTTTTTCAATGGCAAAAATCAATGAATATTGTAAATGCACAAACAGTAATTTCTCCGCATTGCAAGGTGCAATTCTGAAATTTTTTGCTTTTTCCCGCTCCTCTTAGCATGATAAAGAAGATTCAAAGAGAGTGAGGTGCCAGCTCCTTTCATTCAGTCAGTAGCTTCAAACATTTCTGGTATATGAATAACATGTTTTTCAATGGCAAAAATCAATGAATATTGTAAATGCACAAACAGTAATTTCTCCGCATTGCAAGGTGCAATTCTGAAATTTTTTGATTTTTCCTGCTCCTCTTAGCATGATAAAGAAGATTCAAAGAGAGTGAGATGCCAGCTCCTTTCATTCAGTCAGTAGCTTCAATCATTTCTGGACGTTTTTCAATGGCAAAAATCAATGAATATTGTAAATGCACAAACAGTAATTTCTCCGCATTGCAAGGTGCAATTCTGAAATTTTTTGCTTTTTCCTGCTCCTCTTAGCATGATAAAGAAGATTCAAAGAGAGTGAGATGCCAGCTCCTTTCATTCAGTCAGTAGCTTCAATCATTTCTGGACGTTTTTCAATGGCAAAAATCAATGAATATTGTAAATGCACAAACAGTAATTTCTCCGCATTGCAAGGTGCAATTCTGAAATTTTTTGCTTTTTCCTGCTCCTCTTAGCATGATAAAGAAGATTCAAAGAGAGTGAGATGCCAGCTCCTTTCATTCAGTCAGTAGCTTCAAACATTTCTGGTATATGAATAACATGATGTTTTCAATGGCAAAAATCAATGAATATTGTAAATGCACAAACAGTAATTTCTCCGCATTGCAAGGTGCAAGTCTGAAATTTTTTGCTTTTTCCTGCTCCTCTTAGCATGGTAAAGAAGATTCAAAGAGAGTGAGATGCCAGCTACTTTCATTCAGTCAGTAGCTTCAATCATTTCTGGACGTTTTTCAATGGTAAAAATCAATGAATATTGTAAATGCACAAACAGTAATTTCTCCACATTGCAAGGTGCAATTCTGAAATTTTTTGCTTTTTCCTGCTCCTCTTAGCATGATAAAGAATATTCAAAGAGAGTGAGATGCCAGCTCCTTTCATTCAGTCAGTAGCTTCAAACATTTCTGGTATATGAATAACATGATGTTTTTCAATGGCAAAAATCAATGAATATTGTAAATGCACAAACAGTAATTTCTCCGCATTGCAAGGTGCAATTCTGAAATTTTTTGCTTTTTCCTGCTCCTCTTAGCATGATAAAGAAGATTCAAAGAGAGTGAGATGCCAGCTCCTTTCATTCAGTCAGTAGCTTCAATCATTTCTGGACGTTTTTCAATCGCAAAAATCAATGAATATTGTAAATGCACAAACAGTAATTTCTCCGCATTGCAAGGTGCAATTCTGAAATTTTTTGCTTTTTCCTGCTCCTCTTAGCATGATAAAGAAGATTCAAAGAGAGTGAGATGCCAGCTCCTTTCATTCAGTCAGTAGCTTCAATCATTTCTGGACGTTTTTCAATGGCAAAAATCAATGAATATTGTAAATGCACAAACAGTAATTTCTCCGCATTGCAAGGTGCAATTCTGAAATTTTTTGCTTTTTCCTGCTCCTCTTAGCATGATAAAGAAGATTCAAAGAGAGTGAGATGCCAGCTCCTTTCATTCAGTCAGTAGCTTCAAACATTTCTGGTATATGAATAACATGATGTTTTTCAATGGCAAAAATCAATGAATATTGTAAATGCACAAACAGTAATTTCTCCGCATTGCAAGGTGCAATTCTGAAATTTTTTGCTTTTTCCTGCTCCTCTTAGCATGATAAAGAAGATTCAAAGAGAGTGAGATGCCAGCTCCTTTCATTCAGTCAGTAGCTTCAATCATTTCTGGACGTTTTTCAATGGCAAAAATCAATGAATATTGTAAATGCACAAACAGTAATTTCTCCGCATTGCAAGGTGCAATTCTGAAATTTTTTGCTTTTTCCTGCTCCTCTTAGCATGATAAAGAAGATTCAAAGAGAGTGAGATGCCAGCTCCTTTCATTCAGTCAGTAGCTTCAATCATTTCTGGACGTTTTTCAATGGCAAAAATCAATGAATATTGTAAATGCACAAACAGTAATTTCTCCGCATTGCAAGGTGCAATTCTGAAATTTTTTGCTTTTTCCTGCTCCTCTTAGCATGACAAAGAAGATTCAAAGAGAGTAAGATGCCAGCTCCTTTCATTCAGTCAGTAGCTTCAATCATTTCTGGTATATGAATAACATGATGTTTTTCAATGGCAAAAATCAATGAATATTGTAAATGCACAAACAGTAATTTCTCCGCATTGCAAGGTGCAATTCTGAAATTTTTTGCTTTTTCCTGCTCCTCTTAGCATGATAAAGAAGATTCAAAGAGAGTGAGATGCCAGCTCCTTTCATTCAGTCAGTAGCTTCAATCATTTCTGGACGTTTTTCAATGGCAAAAATCAATGAATATTGTAAAAGCACAAACAGTAATTTCTCCGCATTGCAAGGTGCAATTCTGAAATTTTTTGCTTTTTCCTGCTCCTCTTAGCATGATAAAGAAGATTCAAAGAGAGTTAGATGCCAGCTCCTTTCATTCAGTCAGTAGCTTCAAACATTTCTGGTATATGAATAACATGATGTTTTTCAATGGCAAAAATCAATGAATATTGTAAAAGCACAAACAGTAATTTCTCCGCATTGCAAGGTGCAATTCTGAAATTTTTTGCTTTTTCCTGCTCCTCTTAGCATGATAAAGAAGATTCAAAGAGAGTGAGATGCCAGCTCCTTTCATTCAGTCAGTAGCTTCAATCATTTCTGGACGTTTTTCAATGGCAAAAATCAATGAATATTGTAAATGCACAAACAGTAATTTCTCCGCATTGCAAGGTGCAATTCTGAAATTTTTTGCTTTTTCCCGCTCCTCTTAGCATGATAAAGAAGATTCAAAGAGAGTGAGGTGCCAGCTCCTTTCATTCAGTCAGTAGCTTCAAACATTTCTGGTATATGAATAACATGTTTTTCAATGGCAAAAATCAATGAATATTGTAAATGCACAAACAGTAATTTCTCCGCATTGCAAGGTGCAATTCTGAAATTTTTTGATTTCTCCTGCTCCTCTTAGCATGATAAAGAAGATTCAAAGAGAGTGAGATGCCAGCTCCTTTCATTCAGTCAGTAGCTTCAATCATTTCTGGACGTTTTTCAATGGCAAAAATCAATGAATATTGTAAATGCACAAACAGTAATTTCTCCGCATTGCAAGGTGCAATTCTGAAATTTTTTGCTTTTTCCTGCTCCTCTTAGCATGATAAAGAAGATTCAAAGAGAGTGAGATGCCAGCTCCTTTCATTCAGTCAGTAGCTTCAATCATTTCTGGACGTTTTTCAATGGCAAAAATCAATGAATATTGTAAATGCACAAACAGTAATTTCTCCGCATTGCAAGGTGCAATTCTGAAATTTTTTGCTTTTTCCTGCTCCTCTTAGCATGATAAAGAAGATTCAAAGAGAGTGAGATGCCAGCTCCTTTCATTCAGTCAGTAGCTTCAAACATTTCTGGTATATGAATAACATGATGTTTTCAATGGCAAAAATCAATGAATATTGTAAATGCACAAACAGTAATTTCTCCGCATTGCAAGGTGCAAGTCTGAAATTTTTTGCTTTTTCCTGCTCCTATTAGCATGGTAAAGAAGATTCAAAGAGAGTGAGATGCCAGCTACTTTCATTCAGTCAGTAGCTTCAATCATTTCTGGACGTTTTTCAATGGTAAAAATCAATGAATATTGTAAATGCACAAACAGTAATTTCTCCACATTGCAAGGTGCAATTCTGAAATTTTTTGCTTTTTCCTGCTCCTCTTAGCATGATAAAGAAGATTCAAAGAGAGTGAGATGCCAGCTCCTTTCATTCAGTCAGTAGCTTCAAACATTTCTGGTATATGAATAACATGATGTTTTTCAATGGCAAAAATCAATGAATATTGTAAATGCACAAACAGTAATTTCTCCGCATTGCAAGGTGCAATTCTGAAATTTTTTGCTTTTTCCTGCTCCTCTTAGCATGATAAAGAAGATTCAAAGAGAGTGAGATGCCAGCTCCTTTCATTCAGTCAGTAGCTTCAAACATTTCTGGTATATGAATAACATGATGTTTTTCAATGGCAAAAATCATTGAATATTGTAAATGCACAAACAGTAATTTCTCCGCATTGCAAGGTGCAATTCTGAAATTTTTTGCTTTTTCCTGCTCCTCTTAGCATGATAAAGAAGATTCAAAGAGAGTGAGATGCCAGCTCCTTTCATTCAGTCAGTAGCTTCAATCATTTCTGGACGTTTTTCAATGGCAAAAATCAATGAATATTGTAAATGCACAAACAGTAATTTCTCCGCATTGCAAGGTGCAATTCTGAAATTTTTTGCTTTTTCCTGCTCCTCTTAGCATGATAAAGAAGATTCAAAGAGAGTGAGATGCCAGCTCCTTTCATTCAGTCAGTAGCTTCAATCATTTCTGGACGTTTTTCAATGGCAAAAATCAATGAATATTGTAAATGCACAAACAGTAATTTCTCCGCATTGCAAGGTGCAATTCTGAAATTTTTTGCTTTTTCCTGCTCCTCTTAGCATGATAAAGAAGATTCAAAGAGAGTGAGATGCCAGCTCCTTTCATTCAGTCAGTAGCTTCAAACATTTCTGGTATATGAATAACATGATGTTTTTCAATGGCAAAAATCAATGAATATTGTAAATGCACAAACAGTAATTTCTCCGCATTGCAAGGTGCAATTCTGAAATTTTTTGCTTTTTCCTGCTCCTCTTAGCATGATAAAGAAGATTCAAAGAGAGTGAGATGCCAGCTCCTTTCATTCAGTCAGTAGCTTCAATCATTTCTGGACGTTTTTCAATGGCAAAAATCAATGAATATTGTAAATGCACAAACAGTAATTTCTCCGCATTGCAAGGTGCAATTCTGAAATTTTTTGCTTTTTCCTGCTCCTCTTAGCATGACAAAGAAGATTCAAGGAGAGTAAGATGCCAGCTCCTTTCATTCAGTCAGTAGCTTCAATCATTTCTGGTATATGAATAACATGATGTTTTTCAATGGCAAAAATCAATGAATATTGTAAAAGCACAAACAGTAATTTCTCCGCATTGCAAGGTGCAATTCTGATATTTTTTGCTTTTTCCTGCTCCTCTTAGCATGATAAAGAAGATTCAAAGAGAGTGAGATGCCAGCTCCTTTCATTCAGTCAGTAGCTTCAATCATTTCTTGACGTTTTTCAATGGCAAAAATCAATGAATATTGTAAATGCACAAACAGTAATTTCTCCGCATTGCAAGGTGCAATTCTGAAATTTTTTGCTTTTTCCTGCTCCTCTTAGCATGATAAAGAAGATTCAAAGAGAGTGAGATGCCAGCTCCTTTCATTCAGTCAGTAGCTTCAATCATTTCTGGTATATGAATAACATGATGTTTTTCAATGGCAAAAATCAATGAATATTGTAAATGCACAAACAGTAATTTCTCCGCATTGCAAGTTGCAATTCTGAAATTTTTTGCTTTTTCCTGCTCCTCTTAGCATGATAAAGAAGATTCAAAGAGAGTGAGATGCCAGCTCCTTTCATTCAGTCAGTAGCTTCAATCATTTCTGGACGTTTTTCAATGGCAAAAATCAATGAATATTGTAAATGCACAAACAGTAATTTCTCCGCATTGCAAGGTGCAATTCTGAAATTTTTTGCTTTTTCCTGCTCCTCTTAGCATGATAAAGAAGATTCAAAGAGAGTGAGATGCCAGCTCCTTTCATTCAGTCAGTAGCTTCAATCATTTCTGGACGTTTTTCAATGGCAAAAATCAATGAATATTGTAAATGCACAAACAGTAATTTCTCCCCATTGCAAGGTGCAATTCTGAAATTTTTTGCTTTTTCCTGCTCCTCTTAGCATGATAAAGAAGATTCAAAGAGAGTTAGATGCCAGCTCCTTTCATTCAGTCAGTAGCTTCAAACATTTCTGGTATATGAATAACATGATGTTTTTCAATGGCAAAAATCAATGAATATTGTAAAAGCACAAACAGTAATTTCTCCGCATTGCAAGGTGCAATTCTGAAATTTTTTGCTTTTTCCTGCTCCTCTTAGCATGATAAAGAAGATTCAAAGAGAGTGAGATGCCAGCTCCTTTCATTCAGTCAGTAGCTTCAATCATTTCTGGACGTTTTTCAATGGCAAAAATCAATGAATATTGTAAATGCACAAACAGTAATTTCTCCGCATTGCAAGGTGCAATTCTGAAATTTTTTGCTTTTTCCTGCTCCTCTTAGCATGATAAAGAAGATTCAAAGAGAGTGAGATGCCAGCTCCTTTCATTCAGTCAGTAGCTTCAAACATTTCTGGTATATGAATAACATGATGTTTTTCAATGGCAAAAATCAATGAATATTGTAAATGCACAAACAGTAATTTCTCCGCATTGCAAGGTGCAATTCTGAAATTTTTTGCTTTTTCCTGCTCCTCTTAGCATGATAAAGAAGATTCAAAGAGAGTGAGATGCCAGCTCCTTTCATTCAGTCAGTAGCTTCAATCATTTCTGGACGTTTTTCAATGGCAAAAATCAATGAATATTGTAAATGCACAAACAGTAATTTCTCCGCATTGCAAGGTGCAATTCTGAAATTTTTTGCTTTTTCCTGCTCCTCTTAGCATGATAAAGAAGATTCAAAGAGAGTGAGATGCCAGCTCCTTTCATTCAGTCAGTAGCTTCAATCATTTCTGGACGTTTTTCAATGGCAAAAATCAATGAATATTGTAAATGCACAAACAGTAATTTCTCCGCATTGCAAGGTGCAATTCTGAAATTTTTTGCTTTTTCCTGCTCCTCTTAGCATGATAAAGAAGATTCAAAGAGAGTGAGATGCCAGCTCCTTTCATTCAGTCAGTAGCTTCAAACATTTCTGGTATATGAATAACATGATGTTTTTCAATGGCAAAAATCAATGAATATTGTAAATGCACAAACAGTAATTTCTCCGCATTGCAAGGTGCAATTCTGAAATTTTTTGCTTTTTCCTGCTCCTCTTAGCATGATAAAGAAGATTCAAAGAGAGTGAGATGCCAGCTCCTTTCATTCAGTCAGTAGCTTCAATCATTTCTGGACGTTTTTCAATGGCAAAAATCAATGAATATTGTAAATGCACAAACAGTAATTTCTCCGCATTGCAAGGTGCAATTCTGAAATTTTTTGCTTTTTCCTGCTCCTCTTAGCATGATAAAGAAGATTCAAAGAGAGTGAGATGCCAGCTCCTTTCATTCAGTCAGTAGCTTCAATCATTTCTGGACGTTTTTCAATGGCAAAAATCAATGAATATTGTAAATGCACAAACAGTAATTTCTCCGCATTGCAAGGTGCAATTCTGAAATTTTTTGCTTTTTCCTGCTCCTCTTAGCATGATAAAGAAGATTCAAAGAGAGTGAGATGCCAGCTCCTTTCATTCAGTCAGTAGCTTCAATCATTTCTTGACGTTTTTCAATGGCAAAAATCAATGAATATTGTAAATGCACAAACAGTAATTTCTCCGCATTGCAAGGTGCAATTCTGAAATTTTTTGCTTTTTCCTGCTCCTCTTAGCATGATAAAGAAGATTCAAAGAGAGTGAGATGCCAGCTCCTTTCATTCAGTCAGTAGCTTCAATCATTTCTGGTATATGAATAACATGATGTTTTTCAATGGCAAAAATCAATGAATATTGTAAATGCACAAACAGTAATTTCTCCGCATTGCAAGTTGCAATTCTGAAATTTTTTGCTTTTTCCTGCTCGTCTTAGCATGATAAAGAAGATTCAAAGAGAGTGAGATGCCAGCTCCTTTCATTCAGTCAGTAGCTTCAATCATTTCTGGACGTTTTTCAATGGCAAAAATCAATGAATACTGTAAATGCACAAACAGTAATTTCTCCGCATTGCAAGGTGCAATTCTGAAATTTTTTGCTTTTTCCTGCTCCTCTTAGCATGATAAAGAAGATTCAAAGAGAGTGAGATGCCAGCTCCTTTCATTCAGTCAGTAGCTTCAATCATTTCTGGACGTTTTTCAATGGCAAAAATCAATGAATATTGTAAATGCACAAACAGTAATTTCTCCGCATTGCAAGGTGCAATTCTGAAATTTTTTGCTTTTTCCTGCTCCTCTTAGCATGATAAAGAAGATTCAAAGAGAGTTAGATGCCAGCTCCTTTCATTCAGTCAGTAGCTTCAAACATTTCTGGTATATGAATAACATGATGTTTTTCAATGGCAAAAATCAATGAATATTGTAAAAGCACAAACAGTAATTTCTCCGCATTGCAAGGTGCAATTCTGAAATTTTTTGCTTTTTCCTGCTCCTCTTAGCATGATAAAGAAGATTCAAAGAGAGTGAGATGCCAGCTCCTTTCATTCAGTCAGTAGCTTCAATCATTTCTGGACGTTTTTCAATGGCAAAAATCAATGAATATTGTAAATGCACAAACAGTAATTTCTCCGCATTGCAAGGTGCAATTCTGAAATTTTTTGCTTTTTCCTGCTCCTCTTAGCATGATAAAGAAGATTCAAAGAGAGTGAGATGCCAGCTCCTTTCATTCAGTCAGTAGCTTCAATCATTTCTGGTATATGAATAACATGATGTTTTTCAATGGCAAAAATCAATGAATATTGTAAATGCACAAACAGTAATTTCTCCACATTGCAAGGTGCAATTCTGAAATTTTTTGCTTTTTCCTGCTCCTCTTAGCATGATAAAGAAGATTCAAAGAGAGTGAGATGCCAGCTCCTTTCATTCAGTCAGTAGCTTCAATCATTTCTGGACGTTTTTCAATGGCAAAAATCAATGAATATTGTAAATGCACAAACAGTAATTTCTCCGCATTGCAAGGTGCAATTCTGAAATTTTTTGCTTTTTCCTGCTCCTCTTAGCATGATAAAGAAGATTCAAAGAGAGTGAGATGCCAGCTCCTTTCATTCAGTCAGTAGCTTCAATCATTTCTGGACGTTTTTCAATGGCAAAAATCAATGAATATTGTAAATGCACAAACAGTAATTTCTCCGCATTGCAAGGTGCAATTCTGAAATTTTTTGCTTTTTCCTGCTCCTCTTAGCATGATAAAGAAGATTCAAAGAGAGTGAGATGCCAGCTCCTTTCATTCAGTCAGTAGCTTCAAACATTTCTGGTATATGAATAACATGATGTTTTTCAATGGCAAAAATCAATGAATATTGTAAATGCACAAACAGTAATTTCTCCGCATTGCAAGGTGCAATTCTGAAATTTTTTGCTTTTTCCTGCTCCTCTTAGCATGATAAAGAAGATTCAAAGAGAGTGAGATGCCAGCTCCTTTCATTCAGTCAGTAGCTTCAATCATTTCTGGACGTTTTTCAATGGCAAAAATCAATGAATATTGTAAATGCACAAACAGTAATTTCTCCGCATTGCAAGGTGCAATTCTGAAATTTTTTGCTTTTTCCTGCTCCTCTTAGCATGACAAAGAAGATTCAAGGAGAGTAAGATGCCAGCTCCTTTCATTCAGTCAGTAGCTTCAATCATTTCTGGTATATGAATAACATGATGTTTTTCAATGGCAAAAATCAATGAATATTGTAAATGCACAAACAGTAATTTCTCCGCATTGCAAGGTGCAATTCTGAAATTTTTTGCTTTTTCCTGCTCCTCTTAGCATGATAAAGAAGATTCAAAGAGAGTGAGATGCCAGCTCCTTTCATTCAGTCAGTAGCTTCAATCATTTCTCTACGTTTTTCAATGGCAAAAATCAATGAATATTGTAAATGCACAAACAGTAATTTCTCCGCATTGCAAGGTGCAATTCTGAAATTTTTTGCTTTTTCCTGCTCCTCTTAGCATGATAAAGAAGATTCAAAGAGAGTGAGATGCCAGCTCCTTTCATTCAGTCAGTAGCTTCAATCATTTCTGGACGTTTTTCAATGGCAAAAATCAATGAATATTGTAAATGCACAAACAGTAATTTCTCCGCATTGCAAGGTGCAATTCTGAAATTTTTTGCTTTTTCCTGCTCCTCTTAGCATGATAAAGAAGATTCAAAGAGAGTGAGATGCCAGCTCCTTTCATTCAGTCAGTAGCTTCAAACATTTCTTGTATATGAATAACATGATGTTTTTCAATGGCAAAAATCAATGAATATTGTAAAAGCACAAACAGTAATTTCTCCGCATTGCAAGGTGCAATTCTGAAATTTTTTGCTTTTTCCTGCTCCTCTTAGCATGATAAAGAAGATTCAAAGAGAGTGAGATGCCAGCTCCTTTCATTCAGTCAGTAGCTTCAATCATTTCTTGACGTTTTTCAATGGCAAAAATCAATGAATATTGTAAATGCACAAACAGTAATTTCTCCGCATTGCAAGGTGCAATTCTGAAATTTTTTGCTTTTTCCTGCTCCTCTTAGCATGATAAAGAAGATTCAAAGAGAGTGAGATGCCAGCTCCTTTCATTCAGTCAGTAGCTTCAATCATTTCTGGTATATGAATAACATGATGTTTTTCAATGGCAAAAATCAATGAATATTGTAAATGCACAAACAGTAATTTCTCCGCATTGCAAGTTGCAATTCTGAAATTTTTTGCTTTTTCCTGCTCCTCTTAGCATGATAAAGAAGATTCAAAGAGAGTGAGATGCCAGCTCCTTTCATTCAGTCAGTAGCTTCAATCATTTCTGGACATTTTTCAATGGCAAAAATCAATGAATATTGTAAATGCACAAACAGTAATTTCTCCGCATTGCAAGGTGCAATTCTGAAATTTTTTGCTTTTTCCTGCTCCTCTTAGCATGATAAAGAAGATTCAAAGAGAGTGAGATGCCAGCTCCTTTCATTCAGTCAGTAGCTTCAATCATTTCTGGACGTTTTTCAATGGCAAAAATCAATGAATATTGTAAATGCACAAACAGTAATTTCTCCGCATTGCAAGGTGCAATTCTGAAATTTTTTGCTTTTTCCTGCTCCTCTTAGCATGATAAAGAAGATTCAAAGAGAGTTAGATGCCAGCTCCTTTCATTCAGTCAGTAGCTTCAAACATTTCTGGTATATGAATAACATGATGTTTTTCAATGGCAAAAATCAATGAATATTGTAAAAGCACAAACAGTAATTTCTCCGCATTGCAAGGTGCAATTCTGAAATTTTTTGCTTTTTCCTGCTCCTCTTAGCATGATAAAGAAGATTCAAAGAGAGTGAGATGCCAGCTCCTTTCATTCAGTCAGTAGCTTCAATCATTTCTGGTATATGAATAACATGATGTTTTTCAATGGCAAAAATCAATGAATATTGTAAATGCACAAACAGTAATTTCTCCACATTGCAAGCTGCAATTCTGAAATTTTTTGCTTTTTCCTGCTCCTCTTAGCATGATAAAGAAGATTCAAAGAGAGTGAGATGCCAGCTCCTTTCATTCAGTCAGTAGCTTCAATCATTTCTGGACGTTTTTCAATGGCAAAAATCAATGAATATTGTAAATGCACAAACAGTAATTTCTCCGCATTGCAAGGTGCAATTCTGAAATTTTTTGCTTTTTCCTGCTCCTCTTAGCATGATAAAGAAGATTCAAAGAGAGCGAGATGCCAGCTCCTTTCATTCAGTCAGTAGCTTCAATCATTTCTGGTATATGAATAACATGATGTTTTTCAATGGCAAAAATCAATGAATATTGTAAATGCACAAACAGTAATTTCTCCGCATTGCAAGGTGCAATTCTGAAATTTTTTGCTTTTTCCTGCTCCGCTTAGCATGATAAAGAAGATTCAAAGAGAGTGAGATGCCAGCTCCTTTCATTCAGTCAGTAGCTTCAATCATTTCTGGACGTTTTTCAATGGCAAAAATCAATGAATATTGTAAATGCACAAACAGTAATTTCTCCGCATTGCAAGGTGCAATTCTGAAATTTTTTGCTTTTTCCTGCTCCTCTTAGCATGATAAAGAAGATTCAAAGAGAGTGAGATGCCAGCTCCTTTCATTCAGTCAGTAGCTTCAAACATTTCTGGTATATGAATAACATGATGTTTTTCAATGGCAAAAATCAATGAATATTGTAAATGCACAAACAGTAATTTCTCCGCATTGCAAGGTGCAATTCTGAAATTTTTTGCTTTTTCCTGCTCCTCTTAGCATGATAAAGAAGATTCAAAGAGAGTGAGATGCCAGCTCCTTTCATTCAGTCAGTAGCTTCAATCATTTCTGGACGTTTTTCAATGGCAAAAATCAATGAATATTGTAAATGCACAAACAGTAATTTCTCCGCATTGCAAGGTGCAATTCTGAAATTTTTTGCTTTTTCCTGCTCCTCTTAGCATGATAAAGAAGATTCAAAGAGAGTGAGATGCCAGCTCCTTTCATTCAGTCAGTAGCTTCAATCATTTCTGGTATATGAATAACATGATGTTTTTCAATGGCAAAAATCAATGAATATTGTAAATGCACAAACAGTAATTTCTCCGCATTGCAAGGTGCAATTCTGAAATTTTTTGCTTTTTCCTGCTCCTCTTAGCATGATAAAGAAGATTCAAAGAGAGTGAGATGCCAGCTCCTTTCATTCAGTCAGTAGCTTCAAACATTTCTGGTATATGAATAACATGATGTTTTTCAATGGCAAAAATCAATGAAAATTGTAAATGCACAAACAGTAATTTCTCCGCATTGCAAGGTGCAATTCTGAAATTTTTTGCTTTTTCCTGCTCCTCTTAGCATGATAAAGAAGATTCAAAGAGAGTGAGATGCCAGCTCCTTTCATTCAGTCAGTAGCTTCAATCATTTCTGGACGTTTTTCAATGGCAAAAATCAATGAATATTGTAAATGCACAAACAGTAATTTCTCCGCATTGCAAGGTGCAATTCTGAAATTTTTTGCTTTTTCCTGCTCCTCTTAGCATGATAAAGAAGATTCAAAGAGAGTGAGATGTCAGCTCCTTTCATTCAGTCAGTAGCTTCAAACATTTCTGGTATATGAATAACATGATGTTTTTCAATGGCAAAAATCAATGAATTTTGTAAATGCACAAACAGTAATTTCTCCGCATTGCAAGGTGCAATTCTGAAATTTTTTGCTTTTTCCTGCTCCTCTTAGCATGATAAAGAAGATTCAAAGAGAGTGAGATGCCAGTTCCTTTCATTCAGTCAGTAGCTTCAATCATTTCTGGACGTTTTTCAATGGCAAAAATCAATGAATATTGTAAATGCACAAACAGTAATTTCTCCGCATTGCAAGGTGCAATTCTGAAATTTTTTGCTTTTTCCTGCTCCTCTTAGCATGATAAAGAAGATTCAAAGAGAGTGAGATGCCAGCTCCTTTC
Organism: Phyllobates terribilis; assembly: GCF_046119375.1. Lineage (NCBI taxonomy): Eukaryota > Metazoa > Chordata > Amphibia > Anura > Dendrobatidae > Phyllobates > Phyllobates terribilis. The sequence continues at coordinate 173,994 of NW_027363823.1, read as the reverse complement.
ATTCAGTCAGTAGCTTCAATCATTTCTGGTATATGAATAACATGATGTTTTTCAATGGCAAAAATCAATGAATATTGTAAATGCACAAACAGTAATTTCTCCGCATTGCAAGGTGCAATTCTGAATTTTTTTGCTTTTTCCTGCTCCTCTTAGCATGATAAAGAAGATTCAAAGAGAGTGAGATGCCAGCTCCTTTCATTCAGTCAGTAGCTTCAATCATTTCTGGACGTTTTTCAATGGCAAAAATCAATGAATATTGTAAATGCACAAACAGTAATTTCTCCGCATTGCAAGGTGCAATTCTGAAATTTTTTGCTTTTTCCTGCTCCTCTTAGCATGATAAACAAGATTCAAAGAGAGTGAGATGCCAGCTCCTTTCATTCAGTCAGTAGCTTCAATCATTTCTGGACGTTTTTCAATGGCAAAAATCAATGAATATTGTAAATGCACAAACAGTAATTTCTCCGCATTGCAAGGTGCAATTCTGAAATTTTTTGCTTTTTCCTGCTCCTCTTAGCATGATAAAGAAGATTCAAAGAGAGTGAGATGCCAGCTCCTTTCATTCAGTCAGTAGCTTCAATCATTTCTGGTATATGAATAACATGATGTTTTTCAATGGCAAAAATCAATGAATATTGTAAATGCACAAACAGTAATTTCTCCGCATTGCAAGGTGCAATTCTGAAATTTTTTGCTTTTTCCTGCTCCTCTTAGCATGATAAAGAAGATTCAAAGAGAGTGAGATGCCAGCTCCTTTCATTCAGTCAGTAGCTTCAATCATTTCTGGACGTTTTTCAATGGCAAAAATCAATGAATATTGTAAATGCACAAACAGTAATTTCTCCGCATTGCAAGGTGCAATTCTGAAATTTTTTGCTTTTTCCTGCTCCTCTTAGCATGATAAAGAAGATTCAAAGAGAGTGAGATGTCAGCTCCTTTCATTCAGTCAGTAGCTTCAAACATTTCTGGTATATGAATAACATGATGTTTTTCAATGGCAAAAATCAATGAATTTTGTAAATGCACAAACAGTAATTTCTCCGCATTGCAAGGTGCAATTCTGAAATTTTTTGCTTTTTCCTGCTCCTCTTAGCATGATAAAGAAGATTCAAAGAGAGTGAGATGCCAGTTCCTTTCATTCAGTCAGTAGCTTCAATCATTTCTGGACGTTTTTCAATGGCAAAAATCAATGAATATTGTAAATGCACAAACAGTAATTTCTCCGCATTGCAAGGTGCAATTCTGAAATTTTTTGCTTTTTCCTGCTCCTCTTAGCATGATAAAGAAGATTCAAAGAGAGTGAGATGCCAGCTCCTTTCATTCAGTCAGTAGCTTCAATCATTTCTGGTATATGAATAACATGATGTTTTTCAATGGCAAAAATCAATGAATATTGTAAATGCACAAACAGTAATTTCTCCGCATTGCAAGGTGCAATTCTGAAATTTTTTGCTTTTTCCTGCTCCTCTTAGCATGATAAAGAAGATTCAAAGAGAGTGAGATGCCAGCTCCTTTCATTCAGTCAGTAGCTTCAATCATTTCTGGACGTTTTTCAATGGCAAAAATCAATGAATATTGTAAATGCACAAACAGTAATTTCTCCGCATTGCAAGGTGCAATTCTGAAATTTTTTGCTTTTTCCTGCTCCTCTTAGCATGATAAAGAAGATTCAAAGAGAGTGAGATGCCAGCTCCTTTCATTCAGTCAGTAGCTTCAATCATTTCTGGACGTTTTTCAATGGCAAAAATCAATGAATATTGTAAATGCACAAACAGTAATTTCTCCGCATTGCAAGGTGCAATTCTGAAATTTTTTGCTTTTTCCTGCTCCTCTTAGCATGATAAAGAAGATTCAAAGAGAGTGAGATGCCAGCTCCTTTCATTCAGTCAGTAGCTTCAATCATTTCTTGACGTTTTTCAATGGCAAAAATCAATGAATATTGTAAATGCACAAACAGTAATTTCTCCGCATTGCAAGGTGCAATTCTGAAATTTTTTGCTTTTTCCTGCTCCTCTTAGCATGATAAAGAAGATTCAAAGAGAGTGAGATGCCAGCTCCTTTCATTCAGTCAGTAGCTTCAATCATTTCTGGTATATGAATAACATGATGTTTTTCAATGGCAAAAATCAATGAATATTGTAAATGCACAAACAGTAATTTCTCCGCATTGCAAGTTGCAATTCTGAAATTTTTTGCTTTTTCCTGCTCGTCTTAGCATGATAAAGAAGATTCAAAGAGAGTGAGATGCCAGCTCCTTTCATTCAGTCAGTAGCTTCAATCATTTCTGGACGTTTTTCAATGGCAAAAATCAATGAATACTGTAAATGCACAAACAGTAATTTCTCCGCATTGCAAGGTGCAATTCTGAAATTTTTTGCTTTTTCCTGCTCCTCTTAGCATGATAAAGAAGATTCAAAGAGAGTGAGATGCCAGCTCCTTTCATTCAGTCAGTAGCTTCAATCATTTCTGGACGTTTTTCAATGGCAAAAATCAATGAATATTGTAAATGCACAAACAGTAATTTCTCCGCATTGCAAGGTGCAATTCTGAAATTTTTTGCTTTTTCCTGCTCCTCTTAGCATGATAAAGAAGATTCAAAGAGAGTTAGATGCCAGCTCCTTTCATTCAGTCAGTAGCTTCAAACATTTCTGGTATATGAATAACATGATGTTTTTCAATGGCAAAAATCAATGAATATTGTAAAAGCACAAACAGTAATTTCTCCGCATTGCAAGGTGCAATTCTGAAATTTTTTGCTTTTTCCTGCTCCTCTTAGCATGATAAAGAAGATTCAAAGAGAGTGAGATGCCAGCTCCTTTCATTCAGTCAGTAGCTTCAATCATTTCTGGACGTTTTTCAATGGCAAAAATCAATGAATATTGTAAATGCACAAACAGTAATTTCTCCGCATTGCAAGGTGCAATTCTGAAATTTTTTGCTTTTTCCTGCTCCTCTTAGCATGATAAAGAAGATTCAAAGAGAGTGAGATGCCAGCTCCTTTCATTCAGTCAGTAGCTTCAATCATTTCTGGTATATGAATAACATGATGTTTTTCAATGGCAAAAATCAATGAATATTGTAAATGCACAAACAGTAATTTCTCCACATTGCAAGGTGCAATTCTGAAATTTTTTGCTTTTTCCTGCTCCTCTTAGCATGATAAAGAAGATTCAAAGAGAGTGAGATGCCAGCTCCTTTCATTCAGTCAGTAGCTTCAATCATTTCTGGACGTTTTTCAATGGCAAAAATCAATGAATATTGTAAATGCACAAACAGTAATTTCTCCGCATTGCAAGGTGCAATTCTGAAATTTTTTGCTTTTTCCTGCTCCTCTTAGCATGATAAAGAAGATTCAAAGAGAGTGAGATGCCAGCTCCTTTCATTCAGTCAGTAGCTTCAATCATTTCTGGACGTTTTTCAATGGCAAAAATCAATGAATATTGTAAATGCACAAACAGTAATTTCTCCGCATTGCAAGGTGCAATTCTGAAATTTTTTGCTTTTTCCTGCTCCTCTTAGCATGATAAAGAAGATTCAAAGAGAGTGAGATGCCAGCTCCTTTCATTCAGTCAGTAGCTTCAAACATTTCTGGTATATGAATAACATGATGTTTTTCAATGGCAAAAATCAATGAATATTGTAAATGCACAAACAGTAATTTCTCCGCATTGCAAGGTGCAATTCTGAAATTTTTTGCTTTTTCCTGCTCCTCTTAGCATGATAAAGAAGATTCAAAGAGAGTGAGATGCCAGCTCCTTTCATTCAGTCAGTAGCTTCAATCATTTCTGGACGTTTTTCAATGGCAAAAATCAATGAATATTGTAAATGCACAAACAGTAATTTCTCCGCATTGCAAGGTGCAATTCTGAAATTTTTTGCTTTTTCCTGCTCCTCTTAGCATGACAAAGAAGATTCAAGGAGAGTAAGATGCCAGCTCCTTTCATTCAGTCAGTAGCTTCAATCATTTCTGGTATATGAATAACATGATGTTTTTCAATGGCAAAAATCAATGAATATTGTAAATGCACAAACAGTAATTTCTCCGCATTGCAAGGTGCAATTCTGAAATTTTTTGCTTTTTCCTGCTCCTCTTAGCATGATAAAGAAGATTCAAAGAGAGTGAGATGCCAGCTCCTTTCATTCAGTCAGTAGCTTCAATCATTTCTCTACGTTTTTCAATGGCAAAAATCAATGAATATTGTAAATGCACAAACAGTAATTTCTCCGCATTGCAAGGTGCAATTCTGAAATTTTTTGCTTTTTCCTGCTCCTCTTAGCATGATAAAGAAGATTCAAAGAGAGTGAGATGCCAGCTCCTTTCATTCAGTCAGTAGCTTCAATCATTTCTGGACGTTTTTCAATGGCAAAAATCAATGAATATTGTAAATGCACAAACAGTAATTTCTCCGCATTGCAAGGTGCAATTCTGAAATTTTTTGCTTTTTCCTGCTCCTCTTAGCATGATAAAGAAGATTCAAAGAGAGTGAGATGCCAGCTCCTTTCATTCAGTCAGTAGCTTCAAACATTTCTTGTATATGAATAACATGATGTTTTTCAATGGCAAAAATCAATGAATATTGTAAAAGCACAAACAGTAATTTCTCCGCATTGCAAGGTGCAATTCTGAAATTTTTTGCTTTTTCCTGCTCCTCTTAGCATGATAAAGAAGATTCAAAGAGAGTGAGATGCCAGCTCCTTTCATTCAGTCAGTAGCTTCAATCATTTCTTGACGTTTTTCAATGGCAAAAATCAATGAATATTGTAAATGCACAAACAGTAATTTCTCCGCATTGCAAGGTGCAATTCTGAAATTTTTTGCTTTTTCCTGCTCCTCTTAGCATGATAAAGAAGATTCAAAGAGAGTGAGATGCCAGCTCCTTTCATTCAGTCAGTAGCTTCAATCATTTCTGGTATATGAATAACATGATGTTTTTCAATGGCAAAAATCAATGAATATTGTAAATGCACAAACAGTAATTTCTCCGCATTGCAAGTTGCAATTCTGAAATTTTTTGCTTTTTCCTGCTCCTCTTAGCATGATAAAGAAGATTCAAAGAGAGTGAGATGCCAGCTCCTTTCATTCAGTCAGTAGCTTCAATCATTTCTGGACATTTTTCAATGGCAAAAATCAATGAATATTGTAAATGCACAAACAGTAATTTCTCCGCATTGCAAGGTGCAATTCTGAAATTTTTTGCTTTTTCCTGCTCCTCTTAGCATGATAAAGAAGATTCAAAGAGAGTGAGATGCCAGCTCCTTTCATTCAGTCAGTAGCTTCAATCATTTCTGGACGTTTTTCAATGGCAAAAATCAATGAATATTGTAAATGCACAAACAGTAATTTCTCCGCATTGCAAGGTGCAATTCTGAAATTTTTTGCTTTTTCCTGCTCCTCTTAGCATGATAAAGAAGATTCAAAGAGAGTTAGATGCCAGCTCCTTTCATTCAGTCAGTAGCTTCAAACATTTCTGGTATATGAATAACATGATGTTTTTCAATGGCAAAAATCAATGAATATTGTAAAAGCACAAACAGTAATTTCTCCGCATTGCAAGGTGCAATTCTGAAATTTTTTGCTTTTTCCTGCTCCTCTTAGCATGATAAAGAAGATTCAAAGAGAGTGAGATGCCAGCTCCTTTCATTCAGTCAGTAGCTTCAATCATTTCTGGTATATGAATAACATGATGTTTTTCAATGGCAAAAATCAATGAATATTGTAAATGCACAAACAGTAATTTCTCCACATTGCAAGCTGCAATTCTGAAATTTTTTGCTTTTTCCTGCTCCTCTTAGCATGATAAAGAAGATTCAAAGAGAGTGAGATGCCAGCTCCTTTCATTCAGTCAGTAGCTTCAATCATTTCTGGACGTTTTTCAATGGCAAAAATCAATGAATATTGTAAATGCACAAACAGTAATTTCTCCGCATTGCAAGGTGCAATTCTGAAATTTTTTGCTTTTTCCTGCTCCTCTTAGCATGATAAAGAAGATTCAAAGAGAGCGAGATGCCAGCTCCTTTCATTCAGTCAGTAGCTTCAATCATTTCTGGTATATGAATAACATGATGTTTTTCAATGGCAAAAATCAATGAATATTGTAAATGCACAAACAGTAATTTCTCCGCATTGCAAGGTGCAATTCTGAAATTTTTTGCTTTTTCCTGCTCCGCTTAGCATGATAAAGAAGATTCAAAGAGAGTGAGATGCCAGCTCCTTTCATTCAGTCAGTAGCTTCAATCATTTCTGGACGTTTTTCAATGGCAAAAATCAATGAATATTGTAAATGCACAAACAGTAATTTCTCCGCATTGCAAGGTGCAATTCTGAAATTTTTTGCTTTTTCCTGCTCCTCTTAGCATGATAAAGAAGATTCAAAGAGAGTGAGATGCCAGCTCCTTTCATTCAGTCAGTAGCTTCAAACATTTCTGGTATATGAATAACATGATGTTTTTCAATGGCAAAAATCAATGAATATTGTAAATGCACAAACAGTAATTTCTCCGCATTGCAAGGTGCAATTCTGAAATTTTTTGCTTTTTCCTGCTCCTCTTAGCATGATAAAGAAGATTCAAAGAGAGTGAGATGCCAGCTCCTTTCATTCAGTCAGTAGCTTCAATCATTTCTGGACGTTTTTCAATGGCAAAAATCAATGAATATTGTAAATGCACAAACAGTAATTTCTCCGCATTGCAAGGTGCAATTCTGAAATTTTTTGCTTTTTCCTGCTCCTCTTAGCATGATAAAGAAGATTCAAAGAGAGTGAGATGCCAGCTCCTTTCATTCAGTCAGTAGCTTCAATCATTTCTGGTATATGAATAACATGATGTTTTTCAATGGCAAAAATCAATGAATATTGTAAATGCACAAACAGTAATTTCTCCGCATTGCAAGGTGCAATTCTGAAATTTTTTGCTTTTTCCTGCTCCTCTTAGCATGATAAAGAAGATTCAAAGAGAGTGAGATGCCAGCTCCTTTCATTCAGTCAGTAGCTTCAAACATTTCTGGTATATGAATAACATGATGTTTTTCAATGGCAAAAATCAATGAAAATTGTAAATGCACAAACAGTAATTTCTCCGCATTGCAAGGTGCAATTCTGAAATTTTTTGCTTTTTCCTGCTCCTCTTAGCATGATAAAGAAGATTCAAAGAGAGTGAGATGCCAGCTCCTTTCATTCAGTCAGTAGCTTCAATCATTTCTGGACGTTTTTCAATGGCAAAAATCAATGAATATTGTAAATGCACAAACAGTAATTTCTCCGCATTGCAAGGTGCAATTCTGAAATTTTTTGCTTTTTCCTGCTCCTCTTAGCATGATAAAGAAGATTCAAAGAGAGTGAGATGTCAGCTCCTTTCATTCAGTCAGTAGCTTCAAACATTTCTGGTATATGAATAACATGATGTTTTTCAATGGCAAAAATCAATGAATTTTGTAAATGCACAAACAGTAATTTCTCCGCATTGCAAGGTGCAATTCTGAAATTTTTTGCTTTTTCCTGCTCCTCTTAGCATGATAAAGAAGATTCAAAGAGAGTGAGATGCCAGTTCCTTTCATTCAGTCAGTAGCTTCAATCATTTCTGGACGTTTTTCAATGGCAAAAATCAATGAATATTGTAAATGCACAAACAGTAATTTCTCCGCATTGCAAGGTGCAATTCTGAAATTTTTTGCTTTTTCCTGCTCCTCTTAGCATGATAAAGAAGATTCAAAGAGAGTGAGATGCCAGCTCCTTTCATTCAGTCAGTAGCTTCAATCATTTCTGGTATATGAATAACATGATGTTTTTCAATGGCAAAAATCAATGAATATTGTAAATGCACAAACAGTAATTTCTCCGCATTGCAAGGTGCAATTCTGAATTTTTTTGCTTTTTCCTGCTCCTCTTAGCATGATAAAGAAGATTCAAAGAGAGTGAGATGCCAGCTCCTTTCATTCAGTCAGTAGCTTCAATCATTTCTGGACGTTTTTCAATGGCAAAAATCAATGAATATTGTAAATGCACAAACAGTAATTTCTCCGCATTGCAAGGTGCAATTCTGAAATTTTTTGCTTTTTCCTGCTCCTCTTAGCATGATAAACAAGATTCAAAGAGAGTGAGATGCCAGCTCCTTTCATTCAGTCAGTAGCTTCAATCATTTCTGGACGTTTTTCAATGGCAAAAATCAATGAATATTGTAAATGCACAAACAGTAATTTCTCCGCATTGCAAGGTGCAATTCTGAAATTTTTTGCTTTTTCCTGCTCCTCTTAGCATGATAAAGAAGATTCAAAGAGAGTGAGATGCCAGCTCCTTTCATTCAGTCAGTAGCTTCAATCATTTCTGGTATATGAATAACATGATGTTTTTCAATGGCAAAAATCAATGAATATTGTAAATGCACAAACAGTAATTTCTCCGCATTGCAAGGTGCAATTCTGAAATTTTTTGCTTTTTCCTGCTCCTCTTAGCATGATAAAGAAGATTCAAAGAGAGTGAGATGCCAGCTCCTTTCATTCAGTCAGTAGCTTCAATCATTTCTGGACGTTTTTCAATGGCAAAAATCAATGAATATTGTAAATGCACAAACAGTAATTTCTCCGCATTGCAAGGTGCAATTCTGAAATTTTTTGCTTTTTCCTGCTCCTCTTAGCATGATAAAGAAGATTCAAAGAGAGTGAGATGTCAGCTCCTTTCATTCAGTCAGTAGCTTCAAACATTTCTGGTATATGAATAACATGATGTTTTTCAATGGCAAAAATCAATGAATTTTGTAAATGCACAAACAGTAATTTCTCCGCATTGCAAGGTGCAATTCTGAAATTTTTTGCTTTTTCCTGCTCCTCTTAGCATGATAAAGAAGATTCAAAGAGAGTGAGATGCCAGTTCCTTTCATTCAGTCAGTAGCTTCAATCATTTCTGGACGTTTTTCAATGGCAAAAATCAATGAATATTGTAAATGCACAAACAGTAATTTCTCCGCATTGCAAGGTGCAATTCTGAAATTTTTTGCTTTTTCCTGCTCCTCTTAGCATGATAAAGAAGATTCAAAGAGAGTGAGATGCCAGCTCCTTTCATTCAGTCAGTAGCTTCAATCATTTCTGGTATATGAATAACATGATGTTTTTCAATGGCAAAAATCAATGAATATTGTAAATGCACAAACAGTAATTTCTCCGCATTGCAAGGTGCAATTCTGAAATTTTTTGCTTTTTCCTGCTCCTCTTAGCATGATAAAGAAGATTCAAAGAGAGTGAGATGCCAGCTCCTTTCATTCAGTCAGTAGCTTCAATCATTTCTGGACGTTTTTCAATGGCAAAAATCAATGAATATTGTAAATGCACAAACAGTAATTTCTCCGCATTGCAAGGTGCAATTCTGAAATTTTTTGCTTTTTCCTGCTCCTCTTAGCATGATAAAGAAGATTCAAAGAGAGTGAGATGCCAGCTCCTTTCATTCAGTCAGTAGCTTCAATCATTTCTGGACGTTTTTCAATGGCAAAAATCAATGAATATTGTAAATGCACAAACAGTAATTTCTCCGCATTGCAAGGTGCAATTCTGAAATTTTTTGCTTTTTCCTGCTCCTCTTAGCATGATAAAGAAGATTCAAAGAGAGTGAGATGTCAGCTCCTTTCATTCAGTCAGTAGCTTCAAACATTTCTGGTATATGAATAACATGATGTTTTTCAATGGCAAAAATCAATGAATTTTGTAAATGCACAAACAGTAATTTCTCCGCATTGCAAGGTGCAATTCTGAAATTTTTTGCTTTTTCCTGCTCCTCTTAGCATGATAAAGAAGATTCAAAGAGAGTGAGATGCCAGTTCCTTTCATTCAGTCAGTAGCTTCAATCATTTCTGGACGTTTTTCAATGGCAAAAATCAATGAATATTGTAAATGCACAAACAGTAATTTCTCCGCATTGCAAGGTGCAATTCTGAAATTTTTTGCTTTTTCCTGCTCCTCTTAGCATGATAAAGAAGATTCAAAGAGAGTGAGATGCCAGCTCCTTTCATTCAGTCAGTAGCTTCAATCATTTCTGGTATATGAATAACATGATGTTTTTCAATGGCAAAAATCAATGAATATTGTAAATGCACAAACAGTAATTTCTCCGCATTGCAAGGTGCAATTCTGAAATTTTTTGCTTTTTCCTGCTCCTCTTAGCATGATAAAGAAGATTCAAAGAGAGTGAGATGCCAGCTCCTTTCATTCAGTCAGTGGCTTCAATCATTTCTGGACGTTTTTCAATGGCAAAAATCAATGAATATTGTAAATGCACAAACAGTAATTTCTCCGCATTGCAAGGTGCAATTCTGAAATTTTTAGCTTTTTCCTGCTCCTCTTAGCATGATAAACAAGATTCAAAGAGAGTGAGATGCCAGCTCCTTTCATTCAGTCAGTAGCTTCAATCATTTCTGGTTTATGAATAACATGATGTTTTTCAATGGCAAAAATCAATGAATATTGTAAATGCACAAACAGTAATTTCTCCGCATTGCAAGGTGCAATTCTGAATTTTTTTGCTTTTTCCTGCTCCTCTTAGCATGATAAAGAAGATTCAAAGAGAGTGAGATGACAGCTCCTTTCATTCAGTCAGTAGCTTCAATCATTTCTGGACGTTTTTCAATGGCAAAAATCAATGAATATTGTAAATGCACAAACAGTAATTTCTCCGCATTGCAAGGTGCAATTCTGAAATTTTTTGCTTTTTCCTGCTCCTCTTAGCATGATAAACAAGATTCAAAGAGAGTGAGATGCCAGCTCCTTTCATTCAGTCAGTAGCTTCAATCATTTCTGGACGTTTTTCAATGGCAAAAATCAATGAATATTGTAAATGCACAAACAGTAATTTCTCCGCATTGCAAGGTGCAATTCTGAAATTTTTTGCTTTTTCCTGCTCCTCTTAGCATGATAAAGAAGATTCAAAGAGAGTGAGATGCCAGCTCCTTTCATTCAGTCAGTAGCTTCAAACATTACTGGTATATGAATAACATGATGTTTTTCAATGGCAAAAATCAATGAATATTGTAAATGCACAAACAGTAATTTCTCCGCATTGCAAGGTGCAAGTCTGAAATTTTTTGCTTTTTCCTGCTCCTCTTAGCATGATAAAGAAGATTCAAAGAGAGTGAGATGCCAGCTACTTTCATTCAGTCAGTAGCTTCAATCATTTCTGGACGTTTTTCAATGGTAAAAATCAATGAATATTGTAAATGCACAAACAGTAATTTCTCCACATTGCAAGGTGCAATTCTGAAATTTTTTGCTTTTTCCTGCTCCTCTTAGCATGATAAAGAAGATTCAAAGAGAGTGAGATGCCAGCTCCTTTCATTCAGTCAGTAGCTTCAATCATTTCTGGTATATGAATAACATGATGTTTTTCAATGGCAAAAATCAATGAATATTGTAAATGCACAAACAGTAATTTCTCCGCATTGCAAGGTGCAATTCTGAAATTTTTTGCTTTTTCTTGCTCCTCTTAGCATGATAAAGAAGATTCAAAGAGAGTGAGATGCCAGCTCCTTTCATTCAGTCAGTAGCTTCAATCATTTCTGGACGTTTTTCAATGGCAAAAATCAATGAATATTGTAAATGCACAAACAGTAATTTCTCCGCATTGCAAGGTGCAATTCTGAAATTTTTTGCTTTTTCCTGCTCCTCTTAGCATGATAAAGAAGATTCAAAGAGAGTGAGATGTCAGCTCCTTTCATTCAGTCAGTAGCTTCAAACATTTCTGGTATATGAATAACATGATGTTTTTCAATGGCAAAAATCAATGAATTTTGTAAATGCACAAACAGTAATTTCTCCGCATTGCAAGGTGCAATTCTGAAATTTTTTGCTTTTTCCTGCTCCTCTTAGCATGATAAAGAAGATTCAAAGAGAGTGAGATGCCAGTTCCTTTCATTCAGTCAGTAGCTTCAATCATTTCTGGACGTTTTTCAATGGCAAAAATCAATGAATATTGTAAATGCACAAACAGTAATTTCTCCGCATTGCAAGGTGCAATTCTGAAATTTTTTGCTTTTTCCTGCTCCTCTTAGCATGATAAAGAAGATTCAAAGAGAGTGAGATGCCAGCTCCTTTCATTCAGTCAGTAGCTTCAATCATTTCTGGTATATGAATAACATGATGTTTTTCAATGGCAAAAATCAATGAATATTGTAAATGCACAAACAGTAATTTCTCCGCATTGCAAGGTGCAATTCTGAAATTTTTTGCTTTTTCCTGCTCCTCTTAGCATGATAAAGAAGATTCAAAGACAGTGAGATGCCAGCTGCTTTCATTCAGTCAGTAGCTTCAATCATTTCTGGACGTTTTTCAATGGCAAAAATCAATGAATATTGTAAATGCACAAACAGTAATTTCTCCGCATTGCAAGGTGCAATTCTGAAATTTTTTGCTTTTTCCTGCTCCTCTTAGCATGATAAAGAAGATTCAAAGAGAGTGAGATGCCAGCTCCTTTCATTCAGTCAGTAGCTTCAATTATTTCTGGACGTTTTTCAATGGCAAAAATCAATGAATATTGTAAATGCACAAACAGTAATTTCTCCGCATTGCAAGGTGCAATTCTGAAATTTTTTGCTTTTTCCTGCTCCTCTTAGCATGATAAAGAAGATTCAAAGAGAGTGAGATGCCAGCTCCTTTCATTCAGTCAGTAGCTTCAATCATTTCTGGACGTTTTTCAATGGCAAAAATCAATGAATATTGTAAATGCACAAACAGTAATTTCTCCGCATTGCAAGGTGCAAATCTGAAATTTTTTGCTTTTTCCTGCTCCTCTTAGCATGATAAACAAGATTCAAAGAGAGTGAGATGCCAGCTCCTTTCATTCAGTCAGTAGCTTCAATCATTTCTGGACGTTTTTCAATGGCAAAAATCAATGAATATTGTAAATGCACAAACAGTAATTTCTCCGCATTGCAAGGTGCAATTCTGAAATTTTTTGCTTTTTCCTGCTCCTCTTAGCATGATAAAGAAGATTCAAAGAGAGTAAGATGCCAGCTCCTTTCATTCAGTCAGTAGCTTCAAACATTTCTGGTATATGAATAACATGATGTTTTTCAATGGCAAAAATCAATGAATATTGTAAATGCACAAACAGTAATTTCTCCGCATTGCAAGGTGCAATTCTGAAATTTTTTGCTTTTTCCTGCTCCTCTTAGCATGATAAAGAAGATTCAAAGAGAGTGAGATGCCAGCTCCTTTCATTCAGTCAGTAGCTTCAATCATTTCTGGACGTTTTTCAATGGCAAAAATCAATGAATATTGTAAATGCACAAACAGTAATTTCTCCGCATTGCAAGGTGCAATTCTGAAATTTTTTGCTTTTTCCTGCTCCTCTTAGCATGATAAAGAAGATTCAAAGAGAGTGAGATGTCAGCTCCTTTCATTCAGTCAGTAGCTTCAAACATTTATGGTATATGAATAACATGATGTTTTTCAATGGCAAAAATCAATGAATTTTGTAAATGCACAAACAGTAATTTCTCCGCATTGCAAGGTGCAATTCTGAAATTTTTTGCTTTTTCCTGCTCCTCTTAGCATGATAAAGAAGATTCAAAGAGAGTGAGATGCCAGTTCCTTTCATTCAGTCAGTAGCTTCAATCATTTCTGGACGTTTTTCAATGGCAAAAATCAATGAATATTGTAAATGCACAAACAGTAATTTCTCCGCATTGCAAGGTGCAATTCTGAAATTTTTTGCTTTTTCCTGCTCCTCTTAGCATGATAAAGAAGATTCAAAGAGAGTGAGATGCCAGCTCCTTTCATTCAGTCAGTAGCTTCAATCATTTCTGGTATATGAATAACATGATGTTTTTCAATGGCAAAAATCAATGAATATTGTAAATGCACAAACAGTAATTTCTCCGCATTGCAAGGTGCAATTCTGAAATTTTTTGCTTTTTCCTGCTCCTCTTAGCATGATAAAGAAGATTCAAAGAGAGTGAGATGCCAGCTGCTTTCATTCAGTCAGTAGCTTCAATCATTTCTGGACGTTTTTCAATGGCAAAAATCAATGAATATTGTAAATGCACAAACAGTAATTTCTCCGCATTGCAAGGTGCAATTCTGAAATTTTTTGCTTTTTCCTGCTCCTCTTAGCATGATAAAGAAGATTCAAAGAGAGTGAGATGCCAGCTCCTTTCATTCAGTCAGTAGCTTCAATTATTTCTGGACGTTTTTCAATGGCAAAAATCAATGAATATTGTAAATGCACAAACAGTAATTTCTCCGCATTGCAAGGTGCAATTCTGAAATTTTTTGCTTTTTCCTGCTCCTCTTAGCATGATAAAGAAGATTCAAAGAGAGTGAGATGTCAGCTCCTTTCATTCAGTCAGTAGCTTCAAACATTTCTGGTATATGAATAACATGATGTTTTTCAATGGCAAAAATCAATGAATTTTGTAAATGCACAAACAGTAATTTCTCCGCATTGCAAGGTGCAATTCTGAAATTTTTTGCTTTTTCCTGCTCCTCTTAGCATGATAAAGAAGATTCAAAGAGAGTGAGATGCCAGTTCCTTTCATTCAGTCAGTAGCTTCAATCATTTCTGGACGTTTTTCAATGGCAAAAATCAATGAATATTGTAAATGCACAAACAGTAATTTCTCCGCATTGCAAGGTGCAATTCTGAAATTTTTTGCTTTTTCCTGCTCCTCTTAGCATGATAAAGAAGATTCAAAGAGAGTGAGATGCCAGCTCCTTTCATTCAGTCAGTAGCTTCAATCATTTCTGGTATATGAATAACATGATGTTTTTCAATGGCAAAAATCAATGAATATTGTAAATGCACAAACAGTAATTTCTCCGCATTGCAAGGTGCAATTCTGAAATTTTTTGCTTTTTCCTGCTCCTCTTAGCATGATAAAGAAGATTCAAAGAGAGTGAGATGCCAGCTCCTTTCATTCAGTCAGTAGCTTCAATCATTTCTGGACGTTTTTCAATGGCAAAAATCAATGAATATTGTAAATGCACAAACAGTAATTTCTCCGCATTGCAAGGTGCAAATCTGAAATTTTTTGCTTTTTCCTGCTCCTCTTAGCATGATAAACAAGATTCAAAGAGAGTGAGATGCCAGCTCCTTTCATTCAGTCAGTAGCTTCAATCATTTCTGGACGTTTTTCAATGGCAAAAATCAATGAATATTGTAAATGCATAAACAGTAATTTCTCCGCATTGCAAGGTGCAATTCTGAAATTTTTTGCTTTTTCCTGCTCCTCTTAGCATGATAAAGAAGATTCAAAGAGAGTGAGATGCCAGCTCCTTTCATTCAGTCAGTAGCTTCAAACATTTCTGGTATATGAATAACATGATGTTTTTCAATGGCAAAAATCAATGAATATTGTAAATGCACAAACAGTAATTTCTCCGCATTGCAAGGTGCAAGTCTGAAATTTTTTGCTTTTTCCTGCTCCTCTTAGCATGATAAAGAAGATTCAAAGAGAGTGAGATGCCAGCTACTTTCATTCAGTCAGTAGCTTCAATCATTTCTGGACGTTTTTCAATGGTAAAAATCAATGAATATTGTAAATGCACAAACAGTAATTTCTCCACATTGCAAGGTGCAATTCTGAAATTTTTTGCTTTTTCCTGCTCCTCTTAGCATGATAAAGAAGATTCAAAGAGAGTGAGATGCCAGCTCCTTTCATTCAGTCAGTAGCTTCAAACATTTCTGGTATATGAATAACATGATGTTTTTCAATGGCAAAAATCAATGAATATTGTAAATGCACAAACAGTAATCTCTCTGCATTGCAAGGTGCAATTCTGAAATTTTTTGCTTTTTCCTGCTCCTCTTAGCATGATAAAGAAGATTCAAAGAGAGTGAGATGCCAGCTACTTTCATTCAGTCAGTAGCTTCAAACATTTCTGGTATATGAATAACATGATGTTTTTCAATGGCAAAAATCAATGAATATTGTAAATGCACAAACAGTAATTTCTCCGCATTGCAAGGTGCAATTCTGAAATTTTTTGCTTTTTCCTGCTCCTCTTAGCATGATAAAGAAGATTCAAAGAGAGTGAGATGCCAGCTCCTTTCATTCAGTCAGTAGCTTCAAACATTTCTGGTATATGAATAACATGATGTTTTTCAATGGCAAAAATCAATGAATATTGTAAATGCACAAACAGTAATTTCTCCGCATTGCAAGGTGCAATTCTGAAATTTTTTGCTTTTTCCTGCTCCTCTTAGCATGATAAAGAATATTCAAAGAGAGTGAGATGCCAGCTCCTTTCATTCAGTCAGTAGCTTCAATCATTTCTGGATGTTTTTCAATGGCAAAAATCAATGAATATTGTAAATGCACAAACTGTAATTTCTCCGCATTGCAAGGTGCAATTCTGAAATTTTTGGCTTTTTCCTGCTCCTCTTAGCATGATAAAGAAGATTCAAAGAGAGTGAGATGCCAGCTCCTTTCATTCAGTCAGTAGCTTCAATCATTTCTAGACGTTTTTCAATGGCAAAAATCAATGAATATTGTAAATGCACAAACAGTAATTTCTCCGCATTGCAAGGTGCAATTCTGAAATTTTTTGCTTTTTCCCGCTCCTCTTAGCATGATAAAGAAGATTCAAAGAGAGTGAGGTGCCAGCTCCTTTCATTCAGTCAGTAGCTTCAAACATTTCTGGTATATGAATAACATGTTTTTCAATGGCAAAAATCATTGAATATTGTAAATGCACAAACAGTAATTTCTCCGCATTGCAAGGTGCAATTCTGAAATTTTTTGATTTTTCCTGCTCCTCTTAGCATGATAAAGAAGATTCAAAGAGAGTGAGATGCCAGCTCCTTTCATTCAGTCAGTAGCTTCAATCATTTCTGGACGTTTTTCAATGGCAAAAATCAATGAATATTGTAAATGCACAAACAGTAATTTCTCCGCATTGCAAGGTGCAATTCTGAAATTTTTTGCTTTTTCCTGCTCCTCTTAGCATGATAAAGAAGATTCAAAGAGAGTGAGATGCCAGCTCCTTTCATTCAGTCAGTAGCTTCAATCATTTCTGGACGTTTTTCAATGGCAAAAATCAATGAATATTGTAAATGCACAAACAGTAATTTCTCCGCATTGCAAGGTGCAATTCTGAAATTTTTTGCTTTTTCCTGCTCCTCTTAGCATGATAAAGAAGATTCAAAGAGAGTGAGATGCCAGCTCCTTTCATTCAGTCAGTAGCTTCAAACATTTCTGGTATATGAATAACATGATGTTTTTCAATGGCAAAAATCAATGAATATTGTAAATGCACAAACAGTAATTTCTCCGCATTGCAAGGTGCAAGTCTGAAATTTTTTGCTTTTTCCTGCTCCTCTTAGCATGATAAAGAAGATTCAAAGAGAGTGAGATGCCAGCTACTTTCATTCAGTCAGTAGCTTCAATCATTTCTGGACGTTTTTCAATGGTAAAAATCAATGAATATTGTAAATGCACAAACAGTAATTTCTCCACATTGCAAGGTGCAATTCTGAAATTTTTTGCTTTTTCCTGCTCCTCTTAGCATGATAAAGAATATTCAAAGAGAGTGAGATGCCAGCTCCTTTCATTCAGTCAGTAGCTTCAATCATTTCTGGATGTTTTTCAATGGCAAAAATCAATGAATATTGTAAATGCACAAACTGTAATTTCTCCGCATTGCAAGGTGCAATTCTGAAATTTTTGGCTTTTTCCTGCTCCTCTTAGCATGATAAAGAAGATTCAAAGAGAGTGAGATGCCAGCTCCTTTCATTCAGTCAGTAGCTTCAATCATTTCTGGACGTTTTTCAATGGCAAAAATCAATGAATATTGTAAATGCACAAACAGTAATTTCTCCGCATTGCAAGGTGCAATTCTGAAATTTTTTGCTTTTTCCTGCTCCTCTTAGCATGATAAAGAAGATTCAAAGAGAGTGAGATGCCAGCTCCTTTCATTCAGTCAGTACCTTCAATCATTTCTGGATGTTTTTCAATGGCAAAAATCAATGAATATTGTAAATGCACAAACAGTAATTTCTCCGCATTGCAAGGTGCAATTCTGAAATTTTTTGCTTTTTCCCGCTCCTCTTAGCATGATAAAGAAGATTCAAAGAGAGTGAGGTGCCAGCTCCTTTCATTCAGTCAGTAGCTTCAAACATTTCTGGTATATGAATAACATGTTTTTCAATGGCAAAAATCATTGAATATTGTAAATGCACAAACAGTAATTTCTCCGCATTGCAAGGTGCAATTCTGAAATTTTTTGATTTTTCCTGCTCCTCTTAGCATGATAAAGAAGATTCAAAGAGAGTGAGATGCCAGCTCCTTTCATTCAGTCAGTAGCTTCAATCATTTCTGGACGTTTTTCAATGGCAAAAATCAATGAATATTGTAAATGCACAAACAGTAATTTCTCCGCATTGCAAGGTGCAATTCTGAAATTTTTTGCTTTTTCCTGCTCCTCTTAGCATGATAAAGAAGATTCAAAGAGAGTGAGATGCCAGCTCCTTTCATTCAGTCAGTAGCTTCAATCATTTCTGGACGTTTTTCAATGGCAAAAATCAATGAATATTGTAAATGCACAAACAGTAATTTCTCCGCATTGCAAGGTGCAATTCTGAAATTTTTTGCTTTTTCCTGCTCCTCTTAGCATGATAAAGAAGATTCAAAGAGAGTGAGATGCCAGCTCCTTTCATTCAGTCAGTAGCTTCAAACATTTCTGGTATATGAATAACATGATGTGTTTCAATGGCAAAAATCAATGAATATGTAAATGCACAAACAGTAATTTCTCCGCATTGCAAGGTGCAAGTCTGAAATTTTTTGCTTTTTCCTGCTCCTCTTAGCATGATAAAGAAGATTCAAAGAGAGTGAGATGCCAGCTACTTTCATTCAGTCAGTAGCTTCAATCATTTCTGGACGTTTTTCAATGGTAAAAATCAATGAATATTGTAAATGCACAAACAGTAATTTCTCCACATTGCAAGGTGCAATTCTGAAATTTTTTGCTTTTTCCTGCTCCTCTTAGCATGATAAAGAAGATTCAAAGAGAGTGAGATGCCAGCTCCTTTCATTCAGTCAGTAGCTTCAAACATTTCTGGTATATGAATAACATGATGTTTTTCAATGGCAAAAATCAATGAATATTGTAAATGCACAAACAGTAATTTCTCCGCATTGCAAGGTGCAATTCTGAAATTTTTTGCTTTTTCCTGCTCCTCTTAGCATGATAAAGAAGATTCAAAGAGAGTGAGATGCCAGCTCTTTTCATTCAGTCAGTAGCTTCAAACATTTCTGGTATATGAATAACATGATGTTTTTCAATGGCAAAAATCAATGAATATTGTAAATGCACAAAGAGTAATTTCTCCGCATTGCAAGGTGCAATTCTGAAATTTTTTGCTTTTTCCTGCTCCTCTTAGCATGATAAAGAAGATTCAAAGAGAGTGAGATGCCAGCTCCTTTCATTCAGTCAGTAGCTTCAATCATTTCTGGACGTTTTTCAATGGCAAAAATCAATGAATATTGTAAATGCACAAACAGTAATTTCTCCGCATTGCAAGGTGCAATTCTGAAATTTTTTGCTTTTTCCTGCTCCTCTTAGCATGATAAAGAAGATTCAAAGAGAGTGAGATGCCAGCTCCTTTCATTCAGTCAGTAGCTTCAATCATTTCTGGACGTTTTTCAATGGCAAAAATCAATGAATATTGTAAATGCACAAACAGTAATTTCTCCGCATTGCAAGGTGCAATTCTGAAATTTTTTGCTTTTTCCTGCTCCTCTTAGCATGATAAAGAAGATTCAAAGAGAGTGAGATGCCAGCTCCTTTCATTCAGTCAGTAGCTACAAACATTTCTGGTATATGAATAACATGATGTTTTTCAATGGCAAAAATCAATGAATATTGTAAATGCACAAACAGTAATTTCTCCGCATTGCAAGGTGCAATTCTGAAATTTTTTGCTTTTTCCTGCTCCTCTTAGCATGATAAAGAAGATTCAAAGAGAGTGAGATGCCAGCTCCTTTCATTCAGTCAATAGCTTCAATCATTTCTGGACGTTTTTCAATGGCAAAAATCAATGAATATTGTAAATGCACAAACAGTAATTTCTCCGCATTGCAAGGTGCAATTCTGAAATTTTTTGCTTTTTCCTGCTCCTCTTAGCATGATAAAGAAGATTCAAAGAGAGTGAGATGCCAGCTCCTTTCATTCAGTCAGTAGCTTCAATCATTTCTGGACGTTTTTCAATGGCAAAAATCAATGAATATTGTAAATGCACAAACAGTAATTTCTCCGCATTGCAAGGTGCAATTCTGAAATTTTTTGCTTTTTCCTGCTCCTCTTAGCATGATAAAGAAGATTCAAAGAGAGTGAGATGCCAGCTCCTTTCATTCAGTCAGTAGCTACAAACATTTCTGGTATATGAATAACATGATGTTTTTCAATGGCAAAAATCAATGAATATTGTAAATGCACAAACAGTAATTTCTCCGCATTGCAAGGTGCAATTCTGAAATTTTTTGCTTTTTCCTGCTCCTCTTAGCATGATAAAGAAGATTCAAAGAGAGTGAGATGCCAGCTCCTTTCATTCAGTCAATAGCTTCAATCATTTCTGGACGTTTTTCAATGGCAAAAATCAATGAATATTGTAAATGCACAAACAGTAATTTCTCCGCATTGCAAGGTGCAATTCTGAAATTTTTTGCTTTTTCCTGCTCCTCTTAGCATGATAAAGAAGATTCAAAGAGAGTGAGATGCCAGCTCCTTTCATTCAGTCAGTAGCTTCAATCATTTCTGGACGTTTTTCAATGGCAAAAATCAATGAATATTGTAAATGCACAAACAGTAATTTCTCCGCATTGCAAGGTGCAATTCTGAAATTTTTTGCTTTTTCCTGCTCCTCTTAGCATGACAAAGAAGATTCAAAGAGAGTAAGATGCCAGCTCCTTTCATTCAGTCAGTAGCTTCAATCATTTCTGGTATATGAATAACATGATGTTTTTCAATGGCAAAAATCAATGAATATTGTAAATGCACAAACAGTAATTTCTCCGCATTGCAAGGTGCAATTCTGAAATTTTTTGCTTTTTCCTGCTCCTCTTAGCATGATAAAGAAGATTCAAAGAGAGTGAGATGCCAGCTCCTTTCATTCAGTCAGTAGCTTCAAACATTTCTGGTATATGAATAACATGATGTTTTTCAATGGCAAAAATCAATGAATATTGTAAATGCACAAAGAGTAATTTCTCCGCATTGCAAGGTGCAATTCTGAAATTTTTTGCTTTTTCCTGCTCCTCTTAGCATGATAAAGAAGATTCAAAGAGAGTGAGATGCCAGCTCCTTTCATTCAGTCAGTAGCTTCAATCATTTCTGGACGTTTTTCAATGGCAAAAATCAATGAATATTGTAAATGCACAAACAGTAATTTCTCCGCATTGCAAGGTGCAATTCTGAAATTTTTTGCTTTTTCCTGCTCCTCTTAGCATGATAAAGAAGATTCAAAGAGAGTGAGATGCCAGCTCCTTTCATTCAGTCAGTAGCTTCAATCATTTCTGGACGTTTTTCAATGGCAAAAATCAATGAATATTGTAAATGCACAAACAGTAATTTCTCCGCATTGCAAGGTGCAATTCTGAAATTTTTTGCTTTTTCCTGCTCCTCTTAGCATGATAAAGAAGATTCAAAGAGAGTGAGATGCCAGCTCCTTTCATTCAGTCAGTAGCTACAAACATTTCTGGTATATGAATAACATGATGTTTTTCAATGGCAAAAATCAATGAATATTGTAAATGCACAAACAGTAATTTCTCCGCATTGCAAGGTGCAATTCTGAAATTTTTTGCTTTTTCCTGCTCCTCTTAGCATGATAAAGAAGATTCAAAGAGAGTGAGATGCCAGCTCCTTTCATTCAGTCAATAGCTTCAATCATTTCTGGACGTTTTTCAATGGCAAAAATCAATGAATATTGTAAATGCACAAACAGTAATTTCTCCGCATTGCAAGGTGCAATTCTGAAATTTTTTGCTTTTTCCTGCTCCTCTTAGCATGATAAAGAAGATTCAAAGAGAGTGAGATGCCAGCTCCTTTCATTCAGTCAGTAGCTTCAATCATTTCTGGACGTTTTTCAATGGCAAAAATCAATGAATATTGTAAATGCACAAACAGTAATTTCTCCGCATTGCAAGGTGCAATTCTGAAATTTTTTGCTTTTTCCTGCTCCTCTTAGCATGACAAAGAAGATTCAAAGAGAGTAAGATGCCAGCTCCTTTCATTCAGTCAGTAGCTTCAATCATTTCTGGTATATGAATAACATGATGTTTTTCAATGGCAAAAATCAATGAATATTGTAAATGCACAAACAGTAATTTCTCCGCATTGCAAGGTGCAATTCTGAAATTTTTTGCTTTTTCCTGCTCCTCTTAGCATGATAAAGAAGATTCAAAGAGAGTGAGATGCCAGCTCCTTTAATTCAGTCAGTAGCTTCAATCATTTCTGGACGTTTTTCAATGGCAAAAATCAATGAATATTGTAAATGCACAAACAGTAATTTCTCCGCATTGCAAGGTGCAATTCTGAAATTTTTTGCTTTTTCCTGCTCCTCTTAGCATGATAAAGAAGATTCAAAGAGAGTGAGATGCCAGCTCCTTTCATTCAGTCAGTAGCTTCAATCATTTCTGGACGTTTTTCAATGGCAAAAATCAATGAATATTGTAAATGCACAAACAGTAATTTCTCCGCATTGCAAGGTGCAATTCTGAAATTTTTTGCTTTTTCCTGCTCCTCTTAGCATGATAAAGAAGATTCAAAGAGAGTGAGATGCCAGCTCCTTTAATTCAGTCAGTAGCTTCAATCATTTCTGGACGTTTTTCAATGGCAAAAATCAATGAATATTGTAAATGCACAAACAGTAATTTCTCCGCATTGCAAGGTGCAATTCTGAAATTTTTTGCTTTTTCCTGCTCCTCTTAGCATGATAAAGAAGATTCAAAGAGAGTGAGATGCCAGCTCCTTTCATTCAGTCAGTAGCTTCAATCATTTCTGGACGTTTTTCAATGGCAAAAATCAATGAATATTGTAAATGCACAAACAGTAATTTCTCCGCATTGCAAGGTGCAATTCTGAAATTTTTTGCTTTTTCCTGCTCCTCTTAGCATGATAAAGAAGATTCAAAGAGAGTGAGATGCCAGCTCCTTTCATTCAGTCAGTAACTTCAAACATTTCTGGTATATGAATAAAATGATGTTTTTCAATGGCAAAAATCAACGAATATTGTAAAAGCACAAACAGTAATTTCTCCGCATTGCAAGGTGCAATTCTGAAATTTTTTGCTTTTTCCTGCTCCTCTTAGCATGATAAAGAAGATTCAAAGAGAGTGAGATGCCAGCTCCTTTCATTCAGTCAGTAGCTACAAACATTTCTGGTATATGAATAACATGATGTTTTTCAATGGCAAAAATCAATGAATATTGTAAATGCACAAACAGTAATTTCTCCGCATTGCAAGGTGCAATTCTGAAATTTTTTGCTTTTTCCTGCTCCTCTTAGCATGATAAAGAAGATTCAAAGAGAGTGAGATGCCAGCTCCTTTCATTCAGTCAGTAGCTTCAAACATTTCTGGTATATGAATAACATGATGTTTTTCAATGGCAAAAATCAATGAATATTGTAAATGCACAAAGAGTAATTTCTCCGCATTGCAAGGTGCAATTCTGAAATTTTTTGCTTTTTCCTGCTCCTCTTAGCATGATAAAGAAGATTCAAAGAGAGTGAGATGCCAGCTCCTTTCATTCAGTCAGTAGCTTCAATGATTTCTGGACGTTTTTCAATGGCAAAAATCAATGAATATTGTAAATGCACAAACAGTAATTTCTCCGCATTGCAAGGTGCAATTCTGAAATTTTTTGCTTTTTCCTGCTCCTCTTAGCATGATAAAGAAGATTCAAAGAGAGTGAGATGCCAGCTCCTTTCATTCAGTCAGTAGCTTCAATCATTTCTGGACGTTTTTCAATGGCAAAAATCAATGAATATTGTAAATGCACAAACAGTAATTTCTCCGCATTGCAAGGTGCAATTCTGAAATTTTTTGCTTTTTCCTGCTCCTCTTAGCATGATAAAGAAGATTCAAAGAGAGTGAGATGCCAGCTCCTTTCATTCAGTCAGTAGCTACAAACATTTCTGGTATATGAATAACATGATGTTTTTCAATGGCAAAAATCAATGAATATTGTAAATGCACAAACAGTAATTTCTCCGCATTGCAAGGTGCAATTCTGAAATTTTTTGCTTTTTCCTGCTCCTCTTAGCATGATAAAGAAGATTCAAAGAGAGTAAGATGCCAGCTCCTTTCATTCAGTCAGTAGCTTCAATCATTTCTGGTATATGAATAACATGATGTTTTTCAATGGCAAAAATCAATGAATATTGTAAATGCACAAACAGTAATTTCTCCGCATTGCAAGGTGCAATTCTGAAATTTTTTGCTTTTTCCTGCTCCTCTTAGCATGATAAAGAAGATTCAAAGAGAGTGAGATGCCAGCTCCTTTAATTCAGTCAGTAGCTTCAATCATTTCTGGACGTTTTTCAATGGCAAAAATCAATGAATATTGTAAATGCACAAACAGTAATTTCTCCGCATTGCAAGGTGCAATTCTGAAATTTTTTGCTTTTTCCTGCTCCTCTTAGCATGATAAAGAAGATTCAAAGAGAGTGAGATGCCAGCTCCTTTCATTCAGTCAGTAGCTTCAATCATTTCTGGACGTTTTTCAATGGCAAAAATCAATGAATATTGTAAATGCACAAACAGTAATTTCTCCGCATTGCAAGGTGCAATTCTGAAATTTTTTGCTTTTTCCTGCTCCTCTTAGCATGATAAAGAAGATTCAAAGAGAGTGAGATGCCAGCTCCTTTCATTCAGTCAGTAACTTCAAACATTTCTGGTATATGAATAATATGATGTTTTTCAATGGCAAAAATCAACGAATATTGTAAAAGCACAAACAGTAATTTCTCCGCATTGCAAGGTGCAATTCTGAAATTTTTTGCTTTTTCCTGCTCCTCTTAGCATGATAAAGAAGATTCAAAGAGAGTGAGATGCCAGCTCCTTTCATTCAGTCAGTAGCTTCAATCATTTCAGGACGTTTTTCAATGGCAAAAATCAATGAATATTGTAAATGCACAAACAGTAATTTCTCCGCATTGCAAGGTGCAATTCTGAAATTTTTTGCTTTTTCCTGCTCCTCTTAGCATGATAAAGAAGATTCAAAGAGAGTGAGATGCCAGCTCCTTTCATTCAGTCAGTAGCTTCAATCATTTCTGGTATATGAATAACATGATGTTTTTCAATGGCAAAAATCAATGAATATTGTAAATGCACAAACAGTAATTTCTCCGCATTGCAAGTTGCAATTCTGAAATTTTTTGCTTTTTCCTGCTCCTCTTAGCATGATAAAGAAGATTCAAAGAGAGTGAGATGCCAGCTCCTTTCATTCAGTCAGTAGCTTCAATCATTTCTGGACGTTTTTCAATGGCAAAAATCAATGAATATTGTAAATGCACAAACAGTAATTTCTCCGCATTGCAAGGTGCAATTCTGAAATTTTTCGCTTTTTCCTGCTCCTCTTAGCATGATAAAGAAGATTCAAAGAGAGTGAGATGCCAGCTCCTTTCATTCAGTCAGTAGCTTCAATCATTTCTGGACGTTTTTCAATGGCAAAAATCAATGAATATTGTAAATGCACAAACAGTAATTTCTCCGCATTGCAAGGTGCAATTCTGAAATTTTTTGCTTTTTCCTGCTCCTCTTAGCATGATAAAGAAGATTCAAAGAGAGTGAGATGCCAGCTCCTTTCATTCAGTCAGTAGCTTCAAACATTTCTGGTATATGAATAACATGATGTTTTTCAATGGCAAAAATCAATGAATATTGTAAAAGCACAAACAGTAATTTCTCCGCATTGCAAGGTGCAATTCTGAAATTTTTTGCTTTTTCCTGCTCCTCTTAGCATGATAAAGAAGATTCAAAGAGAGTGAGATGCCAGCTCCTTTCATTCAGTCAGTAGCTTCAATCATTTCTGGTATATGAATAACATGATGTTTTTCAATGGCAAAAATCAATGAATATTGTAAATGCACAAACAGTAATTTCTCCACATTGCAAGGTGCAATTCTGAAATTTTTTGCTTTTTCCTGCTCCTCTTAGCATGATAAAGAAGATTCAAAGAGAGTGAGATGCCAGCTCCTTTCATTCAGTCAGTAGCTTCAATCATTTCTGGACGTTTTTCAATGGCAAAAATCAATGAATATTGTAAATGCACAAACAGTAATTTCTCCGCATTGCAAGGTGCAATTCTGAAATTTTTTGCTTTTTCCTGCTCCTCTTA
The DNA here is from genome assembly GCF_046119375.1 of Phyllobates terribilis. Lineage (NCBI taxonomy): Eukaryota > Metazoa > Chordata > Amphibia > Anura > Dendrobatidae > Phyllobates > Phyllobates terribilis. The sequence continues at coordinate 147,681 of NW_027363823.1, read as the reverse complement.
GCATGATAAAGAAGATTCAAAGAGAGTGAGATGCCAGCTCCTTTCATTCAGTCAGTAGCTACAAACATTTCTGGTATATGAATAACATGATGTTTTTCAATGGCAAAAATCAATGAATATTGTAAATGCACAAACAGTAATTTCTCCGCATTGCAAGGTGCAATTCTGAAATTTTTTGCTTTTTCCTGCTCCTCTTAGCATGATAAAGAAGATTCAAAGAGAGTGAGATGCCAGCTCCTTTCATTCAGTCAGTAGCTTCAATCATTTCTGGACGTTTTTCAATGGCAAAAATCAATGAATATTGTAAATGCACAAACAGTAATTTCTCCGCATTGCAAGGTGCAATTCTGAAATTTTTTGCTTTTTCCTGCTCCTCTTAGCATGATAAAGAAGATTCAAAGAGAGTGAGATGCCAGCTCCTTTCATTCAGTCAGTAGCTTCAATCATTTCTGGACGTTTTTCAATGGCAAAAATCAATGAATATTGTAAATGCACAAACAGTAATTTCTCCGCATTGCAAGGTGCAATTCTGAAATTTTTTGCTTTTTCCTGCTCCTCTTAGCATGACAAAGAAGATTCAAAGAGAGTAAGATGCCAGCTCCTTTCATTCAGTCAGTAGCTTCAATCATTTCTGGTATATGAATAACATGATGTTTTTCAATGGCAAAAATCAATGAATATTGTAAATGCACAAACAGTAATTTCTCCGCATTGCAAGGTGCAATTCTGAAATTTTTTGCTTTTTCCTGCTCCTCTTAGCATGATAAAGAAGATTCAAAGAGAGTGAGATGCCAGCTCCTTTCATTCAGTCAGTAGCTTCAATCATTTCTGGACGTTTTTCAATGGCAAAAATCAATGAATATTGTAAATGCACAAACAGTAATTTCTCCGTATTGCAAGGTGCAATTCTGAAATTTTTTGCTTTTTCCTGCTCCTCTTAGCATGATAAAGAAGATTCAAAGAGAGTGAGATGCCAGCTCCTTTCATTCAGTCAGTAGCTTCAATCATTTCTGGACGTTTTTCAATGGCAAAAATCAATGAATATTGTAAATGCACAAACAGTAATTTCTCCGCATTGCAAGGTGCAATTCTGAAATTTTTTGCTTTTTCCTGCTCCTCTTAGCATGATAAAGAAGATTCAAAGAGAGTGAGATGCCAGCTCCTTTCATTCAGTCAGTAGCTTCAAACATTTCTGGTATATGAATAATATGATGTTTTTCAATGGCAAAAATCAATGAATATTGTAAAAGCACAAACAGTAATTTCTCCGCATTGCAAGGTGCAATTCTGAAATTTTTTGCTTTTTCCTGCTCCTCTTAGCATGATAAAGAAGATTCAAAGAGAGTGAGATGCCAGCTCCTTTCATTCAGTCAGTAGCTTCAATCATTTCTGGACGTTTTTCAATGGCAAAAATCAATGAATATTGTAAATGCACAAACAGTAATTTCTCCGCATTGCAAGGTGCAATTCTGAAATTTTTTGCTTTTTCCTGCTCCTCTTAGCATGATAAAGAAGATTCAAAGAGAGTGAGATGCCAGCTCCTTTCATTCAGTCAGTAGCTTCAATCATTTCTGGTATATGAATAACATGATGTTTTTCAATGGCAAAAATCAATGAATATTGTAAATGCACAAACAGTAATTTCTCCACATTGCAAGTTGCAATTCTGAAATTTTTTGCTTTTTCCTGCTCCTCTTAGCATGATAAAGAAGATTCAAAGAGAGTGAGATGCCAGCTCCTTTCATTCAGTCAGTAGCTTCAATCATTTCTGGACGATTTTCAATGGCAAAAATCAATGAATATTGTAAATGCACAAACAGTAATTTCTCCGCATTGCAAGGTGCAATTCTGAAATTTTTTGCTTTTTCCTGCTCCTCTTAGCATGATAAAGAAGATTCAAAGAGAGTGAGATGCCAGCTCCTTTCATTCAGTCAGTAGCTTCAATCATTTCTGGACGTTTTTCAATGGCAAAAATCAATGAATATTGTAAATGCACAAACAGTAATTTCTCCGCATTGCAAGGTGCAATTCTGAAATTTTTTGCTTTTTCCTGCTCCTCTTAGCATGATAAAGAAGATTCAAAGAGAGTGAGATGCCAGCTCCTTTCATTCAGTCAGTAGCTTCAAACATTTCTGGTATATGAATAACATGATGTTTTTCAATGGCAAAAATCAATGAATATTGTAAAAGCACAAACAGTAATTTCTCCGCATTGCAAGGTGCAATTCTGAAATTTTTTGCTTTTTCCTGCTCCTCTTAGCATGATAAAGAAGATTCAAAGAGAGTGAGATGCCAGCTCCTTTCATTCAGTCAGTAGCTTCAATCATTTCTGGACGTTTTTCAATGGCAAAAATCAATGAATATTGTAAATGCACAAACAGTAATTTCTCCGCATTGCAAGGTGCAATTCTGAAATTGTTTGCTTTTTCCTGCTCCTCTTAGCATGATAAAGAAGATTCAAAGAGAGTGAGATGCCAGCTCCTTTCATTCAGTCAGTAGCTTCAATCATTTCTGGTATATGAATAACATGATGTTTTTCAATGGCAAAAATCAATGAATATTGTAAATGCACAAACAGTAATTTCTCCACATTGCAAGGTGCAATTCTGAAATTTTTTGCTTTTTCCTGCTCCTCTTAGCATGATAAAGAAGATTCAAAGAGAGTGAGATGACAGCTCCTTTCATTCAGTCAGTAGCTTCAATCATTTCTGGACGTTTTTCAATGGCAAAAATCAATGAATATTGTAAATGCACAAACAGTAATTTCTCCGCATTGCAAGGTGCAATTCTGAAATTTTTTGCTTTTTCCTGCTCCTCTTAGCATGATAAAGAAGATTCAAAGAGAGTGAGATGCCAGCTCCTTTCATTCAGTCAGTAGCTTCAAACATTTCTGGTATATGAATAACATGATGTTTTTCAATGGCAAAAATCAATGAATATTGTAAATGCACAAAGAGTAATTTCTCCGCATTGCAAGGTGCAATTCTGAAATTTTTTGCTTTTTCCTGCTCCTCTTAGCATGATAAAGAAGATTCAAAGAGAGTGAGATGCCAGCTCCTTTCATTCAGTCAGTAGCTTCAATCATTTCTGGACGTTTTTCAATGGCAAAAATCAATGAATATTGTAAATGCACAAACAGTAATTTCTCCGCATTGCAAGGTGCAATTCTGAAATTTTTTGCTTTTTCCTGCTCCTCTTAGCATGATAAAGAAGATTCAAAGAGAGTGAGATGCCAGCTCCTTTCATTCAGTCAGTAGCTTCAATCATTTCTGGACGTTTTTCAATGGCAAAAATCAATGAATATTGTAAATGCACAAACAGTAATTTCTCCGCATTGCAAGGTGCAATTCTGAAATTTTTTGCTTTTTCCTGCTCCTCTTAGCATGATAAAGAAGATTCAAAGAGAGTGAGATGCCAGCTCCTTTCATTCAGTCAGTAGCTTCAAACATTTCTGGTATATGAATAACATGATGTTTTTCAATGGCAAAAATCAATGAATATTGTAAAAGCACAAACAGTAATTTCTCCGCATTGCAAGGTGCAATTCTGAAATTTTTTGCTTTTTCCTGCTCCTCTTAGCATGATAAAGAAGATTCAAAGAGAGTGAGATGCCAGCTCCTTTCATTCAGTCAGTAGCTTCAATCATTTCTGGACGTTTTTCAATGGCAAAAATCAATGAATATTGTAAATGCACAAACAGTAATTTCTCCGCATTGCAAGGTGCAATTCTGAAATTGTTTGCTTTTTCCTGCTCCTCTTAGCATGATAAAGAAGATTCAAAGAGAGTGAGATGCCAGCTCCTTTCATTCAGTCAGTAGCTTCAATCATTTCTGGTATATGAATAACATGATGTTTTTCAATGGCAAAAATCAATGAATATTGTAAATGCACAAACAGTAATTTCTCCACATTGCAAGGTGCAATTCTGAAATTTTTTGCTTTTTCCTGCTCCTCTTAGCATGATAAAGAAGATTCAAAGACAGTGAGATGACAGCTCCTTTCATTCAGTCAGTAGCTTCAATCATTTCTGGACGTTTTTCAATGGCAAAAATCAATGAATATTGTAAATGAACAAACAGTAATTTCTCCGCATTGCAAGGTGCAATTCTGAAATTTTTTGCTTTTTCCTGCTCCTCTTAGCATGATAAAGAAGATTCAAAGAGAGCGAGATGCCAGCTCCTTTCATTCAGTCAGTAGCTTCAATCATTTCTGGTATATGAATAACATGATGTTTTTCAATGGCAAAAATCAATGAATATTGTAAATGCACAAACAGTAATTTCTCCGCATTGCAAGGTGCAATTCTGAAATTTTTTGCTTTTTCCTGCTCCTCTTAGCATGATAAAGAAGATTCAAAGAGAGTGAGATGCCAGCTCCTTTAATTCAGTCAGTAGCTTCAATCATTTCTGGACGTTTTTCAATGGCAAAAATCAATGAATATTGTAAATGCACAAACAGTAATTTCTCCGCATTGCAAGGTGCAATTCTGAAATTTTTTGCTTTTTCCTGCTCCTCTTAGCATGATAAAGAAGATTCAAAGAGAGTGAGATGCCAGCTCCTTTCATTCAGTCAGTAGCTTCAATCATTTCTGGACGTTTTTCAATGGCAAAAATCAATGAATATTGTAAATGCACAAACAGTAATTTCTCCGCATTGCAAGGTGCAATTCTGAAATTTTTTGCTTTTTCCTGCTCCTCTTAGCATGATAAAGAAGATTCAAAGAGAGTGAGATGCCAGCTCCTTTCATTCAGTCAGTAACTTCAAACATTTCTGGTATATGAATAATATGATGTTTTTCAATGGCAAAAATCAACGAATATTGTAAAAGCACAAACAGTAATTTCTCCGCATTGCAAGGTGCAATTCTGAAATTTTTTGCTTTTTCCTGCTCCTCTTAGCATGATAAAGAAGATTCAAAGAGAGTGAGATGCCAGCTCCTTTCATTCAGTCAGTAGCTTCAATCATTTCTGGACGTTTTTCAATGGCAAAAATCAATGAATATTGTAAATGCACAAACAGTAATTTCTCCGCATTGCAAGGTGCAATTCTGAAATTTTTTGCTTTTTCCTGCTCCTCTTAGCATGATAAAGAAGATTCAAAGAGAGTGAGATGCCAGCTCCTTTCATTCAGTCAGTAGCTTCAATCATTTCTGGTATATGAATAACATGATGTTTTTCAATGGCAAAAATCAATGAATATTGTAAATGCACAAACAGTAATTTCTCCGCATTGCAAGTTGCAATTCTGAAATTTTTTGCTTTTTCCTGCTCCTCTTAGCATGATAAAGAAGATTCAAAGAGAGTGAGATGCCAGCTCCTTTCATTCAGTCAGTAGCTTCAATCATTTCTGGACGTTTTTCAATGGCAAAAATCAATGAATATTGTAAATGCACAAAGAGTAATTTCTCCGCATTGCAAGGTGCAATTCTGAAATTTTTTGCTTTTTCCTGCTCCTCTTAGCATGATAAAGAAGATTCAAAGAGAGTGAGATGCCAGCTCCTTTCATTCAGTCAGTAGCTTCAATCATTTCTGGACGTTTTTCAATGGCAAAAATCAATGAATATTGTAAATGCACAAACAGTAATTTCTCCGCATTGCAAGGTGCAATTCTGAAATTTTTTGCTTTTTCCTGCTCCTCTTAGCATGATAAAGAAGATTCAAAGAGAGTGAGATGCCAGCTCCTTTCATTCAGTCAGTAGCTTCAAACATTTCTGGTATATGAATAACATGATGTTTTTCAATGGCAAAAATCAATGAATATTGTAAAAGCACAAACAGTAATTTCTCCGCATTGCAAGGTGCAATTCTGAAATTTTTTGCTTTTTCCTGCTCCTCTTAGCATGATAAAGAAGATTCAAAGAGAGTGAGATGCCAGCTCCTTTCATTCAGTCAGTAGCTTCAATCATTTCTGGTATATGAATAACATGATGTTTTTCAATGGCAAAAATCAATGAATATTGTAAATGCACAAACAGTAATTTCTCCACATTGCAAGGTGCAATTCTGAAATTTTTTGCTTTTTCCTGCTCCTCTTAGCATGATAAAGAAGATTCAAAGAGAGTGAGATGCCAGCTCCTTTCATTCAGTCAGTAGCTTCAATCATTTCTGGACGTTTTTCAATGGCAAAAATCAATGAATATTGTAAATGCACAAACAGTAATTTCTCCGCATTGCAAGGTGCAATTCTGAAATTTTTTGCTTTTTCCTGCTCCTCTTAGCATGATAAAGAAGATTCAAAGAGAGTGAGATGCCAGCTCCTTTCATTCAGTCAGTAGCTACAAACATTTCTGGTATATGAATAACATGATGTTTTTCAATGGCAAAAATCAATGAATATTGTAAATGCACAAACAGTAATTTCTCCGCATTGCAAGGTGCAATTCTGAAATTTTTTGCTTTTTCCTGCTCCTCTTAGCATGATAAAGAAGATTCAAAGAGAGTGAGATGCCAGCTCCTTTCATTCAGTCAGTAGCTTCAATCATTTCTGGACGTTTTTCAATGGCAAAAATCAATGAATATTGTAAATGCACAAACAGTAATTTCTCCGCATTGCAAGGTGCAATTCTGAAATTTTTTGCTTTTTCCTGCTCCTCTTAGCGTGATAAAGAAGATTCAAAGAGAGTGAGATGCCAGCTCCTTTCATTCAGTCAGTAGCTTCAATCATTTCTGGACGTTTTTCAATGGCAAAAATCAATGAATATTGTAAATGCACAAACAGTAATTTCTCCGCATTGCAAGGTGCAATTCTGAAATTTTTTGCTTTTTCCTGCTCCTCTTAGCATGACAAAGAAGATTCAAAGAGAGTAAGATGCCAGCTCCTTTCATTCAGTCAGTAGCTTCAATCATTTCTGGTATATGAATAACATGATGTTTTTCAATGGCAAAAATCAATGAATATTGTAAATGCACAAACAGTAATTTCTCCGCATTGCAAGGTGCAATTCTGAAATTTTTTGCTTTTTCCTGCTCCTCTTAGCATGATAAAGAAGATTCAAAGAGAGTGAGATGCCAGCTCCTTTCATTCAGTCAGTAGCTTCAATCATTTCTGGACGTTTTTCAATGGCAAAAATCAATGAATATTGTAAATGCACAAACAGTAATTTCTCCGTATTGCAAGGTGCAATTCTGAAATTTTTTGCTTTTTCCTGCTCCTCTTAGCATGATAAAGAAGATTCAAAGAGAGTGAGATGCCAGCTCCTTTCATTCAGTCAGTAGCTTCAATCATTTCTGGACGTTTTTCAATGGCAAAAATCAATGAATATTGTAAATGCACAAACAGTAATTTCTCCGCATTGCAAGGTGCAATTCTGAAATTTTTTGCTTTTTCCTGCTCCTCTTAGCATGATAAAGAAGATTCAAAGAGAGCGAGATGCCAGCTCCTTTCATTCAGTCAGTAGCTTCAATCATTTCTGGTATATGAATAACATGATGTTTTTCAATGGCAAAAATCAATGAATATTGTAAATGCACAAACAGTAATTTCTCCGCATTGCAAGGTGCAATTCTGAAATTTTTTGCTTTTTCCTGCTCCTCTTAGCATGATAAAGAAGATTCAAAGAGAGTGAGATGCCAGCTCCTTTCATTCAGTCAGTAGCTTCAATCATTTCTGGACGTTTTTCAATGGCAAAAATCAATGAATATTGTAAATGCACAAACAGTAATTTCTCCGCATTGCAAGGTGCAATTCTGAAATTTTTTGCTTTTTCCTGCTCCTCTTAGCATGATAAAGAAGATTCAAAGAGAGTGAGATGCCAGCTCCTTTCATTCAGTCAGTAGCTTCAATCATTTCTGGTATATGAATAACATGATGTTTTTCAATGGCAAAAATCAATGAATATTGTAAATGCACAAACAGTAATTTCTCCACATTGCAAGTTGCAATTCTGAAATTTTTTGCTTTTTCCTGCTCCTCTTAGCATGATAAAGAAGATTCAAAGAGAGTGAGATGCCAGCTCCTTTCATTCAGTCAGTAGCTTCAATCATTTCTGGACGATTTTCAATGGCAAAAATCAATGAATATTGTAAATGCACAAACAGTAATTTCTCCGCATTGCAAGGTGCAATTCTGAAATTTTTTGCTTTTTCCTGCTCCTCTTAGCATGATAAAGAAGATTCAAAGAGAGTGAGATGCCAGCTCCTTTCATTCAGTCAGTAGCTTCAATCATTTCTGGACGTTTTTCAATGGCAAAAATCAATGAATATTGTAAATGCACAAACAGTAATTTCTCCGCATTGCAAGGTGCAATTCTGAAATTTTTTGCTTTTTCCTGCTCCTCTTAGCATGATAAAGAAGATTCAAAGAGAGTGAGATGCCAGCTCCTTTCATTCAGTCAGTAGCTTCAAACATTTCTGGTATATGAATAACATGATGTTTTTCAATGGCAAAAATCAATGAATATTGTAAAAGCACAAACAGTAATTTCTCCGCATTGCAAGGTGCAATTCTGAAATTTTTTGCTTTTTCCTGCTCCTCTTAGCATGATAAAGAAGATTCAAAGAGAGTGAGATGCCAGCTCCTTTCATTCAGTCAGTAGCTTCAATCATTTCTGGACGTTTTTCAATGGCAAAAATCAATGAATATTGTAAATGCACAAACAGTAATTTCTCCGCATTGCAAGGTGCAATTCTGAAATTGTTTGCTTTTTCCTGCTCCTCTTAGCATGATAAAGAAGATTCAAAGAGAGTGAGATGCCAGCTCCTTTCATTCAGTCAGTAGCTTCAATCATTTCTGGTATATGAATAACATGATGTTTTTCAATGGCAAAAATCAATGAATATTGTAAATGCACAAACAGTAATTTCTCCACATTGCAAGGTGCAATTCTGAAATTTTTTGCTTTTTCCTGCTCCTCTTAGCATGATAAAGAAGATTCAAAGAGAGTGAGATGACAGCTCCTTTCATTCAGTCAGTAGCTTCAATCATTTCTGGACGTTTTTCAATGGCAAAAATCAATGAATATTGTAAATGCACAAACAGTAATTTCTCCGCATTGCAAGGTGCAATTCTGAAATTTTTTGCTTTTTCCTGCTCCTCTTAGCATGATAAAGAAGATTCAAAGAGAGCGAGATGCCAGCTCCTTTCATTCAGTCAGTAGCTTCAATCATTTCTGGTATATGAATAACATGATGTTTTTCAATGGCAAAAATCAATGAATATTGTAAATGCACAAACAGTAATTTCTCCGCATTGCAAGGTGCAATTCTGAAATTTTTTGCTTTTTCCTGCTCCTCTTAGCATGATAAAGAAGATTCAAAGAGAGTGAGATGCCAGCTCCTTTCATTCAGTCAGTAGCTTCAATCATTTCTGGACGTTTTTCAATGGCAAAAATCAATGAATATTGTAAATGCACAAACAGTAATTTCTCCGCATTGCAAGGTGCAATTCTGAAATTTTTTGCTTTTTCCTGCTCCTCTTAGCATGATAAAGAAGATTCAAAGAGAGTGAGATGCCAGCTCCTTTCATTCAGTCAGTAGCTTCAAACATTTCTGGTATATGAATAACATGATGTTTTTCAATGGCAAAAATCAATGAATATTGTAAATGCACAAACAGTAATTTCTCCGCATTGCAAGGTGCAATTCTGAAATTTTTTGCTTTTTCCTGCTCCTCTTAGCATGATAAAGAAGATTCAAAGAGAGTGAGATGCCAGCTCCTTTCATTCAGTCAGTAGCTTCAAACATTTCTGGTATATGAATAACATGATGTTTTTCAATGGCAAAAATCAATGAATATTGTAAATGCACAAAGAGTAATTTCTCCGCATTGCAAGGTGCAATTCTGAAATTTTTTGCTTTTTCCTGCTCCTCTTAGCATGATAAAGAAGATTCAAAGAGAGTGAGATGCCAGCTCCTTTCATTCAGTCAGTAGCTTCAATCATTTCTGGACGTTTTTCAATGGCAAAAATCAATGAATATTGTAAATGCACAAACAGTAATTTCTCCGCATTGCAAGGTGCAATTCTGAAATTTTTTGCTTTTTCCTGCTCCTCTTAGCATGATAAAGAAGATTCAAAGAGAGTGAGATGCCAGCTCCTTTCATTCAGTCAGTAGCTTCAATCATTTCTGGACGTTTTTCAATGGCAAAAATCAATGAATATTGTAAATGCACAAACAGTAATTTCTCCGCATTGCAAGGTGCAATTCTGAAATTTTTTGCTTTTTCCTGCTCCTCTTAGCATGATAAAGAAGATTCAAAGAGAGTGAGATGCCAGCTCCTTTCATTCAGTCAGTAGCTTCAAACATTTCTGGTATATGAATAACATGATGTTTTTCAATGGCAAAAATCAATGAATATTGTAAAAGCACAAACAGTAATTTCTCCGCATTGCAAGGTGCAATTCTGAAATTTTTTGCTTTTTCCTGCTCCTCTTAGCATGATAAAGAAGATTCAAAGAGAGTGAGATGCCAGCTCCTTTCATTCAGTCAGTAGCTTCAATCATTTCTGGACGTTTTTCAATGGCAAAAATCAATGAATATTGTAAATGCACAAACAGTAATTTCTCCGCATTGCAAGGTGCAATTCTGAAATTGTTTGCTTTTTCCTGCTCCTCTTAGCATGATAAAGAAGATTCAAAGAGAGTGAGATGCCAGCTCCTTTCATTCAGTCAGTAGCTTCAATCATTTCTGGTATATGAATAACATGATGTTTTTCAATGGCAAAAATCAATGAATATTGTAAATGCACAAACAGTAATTTCTCCACATTGCAAGGTGCAATTCTGAAATTTTTTGCTTTTTCCTGCTCCTCTTAGCATGATAAAGAAGATTCAAAGACAGTGAGATGACAGCTCCTTTCATTCAGTCAGTAGCTTCAATCATTTCTGGACGTTTTTCAATGGCAAAAATCAATGAATATTGTAAATGAACAAACAGTAATTTCTCCGCATTGCAAGGTGCAATTCTGAAATTTTTTGCTTTTTCCTGCTCCTCTTAGCATGATAAAGAAGATTCAAAGAGAGCGAGATGCCAGCTCCTTTCATTCAGTCAGTAGCTTCAATCATTTCTGGTATATGAATAACATGATGTTTTTCAATGGCAAAAATCAATGAATATTGTAAATGCACAAACAGTAATTTCTCCGCATTGCAAGGTGCAATTCTGAAATTTTTTGCTTTTTCCTGCTCCTCTTAGCATGATAAAGAAGATTCAAAGAGAGTGAGATGCCAGCTCCTTTCATTCAGTCAGTAGCTTCAATCATTTCTGGACGTTTTTCAATGGCAAAAATCAATGAATATTGTAAATGCACAAACAGTAATTTCTCCGCATTGCAAGGTGCAATTCTGAAATTTTTTGCTTTTTCCTGCTCCTCTTAGCATGATAAAGAAGATTCAAAGAGAGTGAGATGCCAGCTCCTTTCATTCAGTCAGTAGCTTCAAACATTTCTGGTATATGAATAACATGATGTTTTTCAATGGCAAAAATCAATGAATATTGTAAATGCACAAACAGTAATTTCTCCGCATTGCAAGGTGCAATTCTGAAATTTTTTGCTTTTTCCTGCTCCTCTTAGCATGATAAAGAAGATTCAAAGAGAGTGAGATGCCAGCTCCTTTCATTCAGTCAGTAGCTTCAAACATTTCTGGTATATGAATAACATGATGTTTTTCAATGGCAAAAATCAATGAATATTGTAAATGCACAAAGAGTAATTTCTCCGCATTGCAAGGTGCAATTCTGAAATTTTTTGCTTTTTCCTGCTCCTCTTAGCATGATAAAGAAGATTCAAAGAGAGTGAGATGCCAGCTCCTTTCATTCAGTCAGTAGCTTCAATCATTTCTGGACGTTTTTCAATGGCAAAAATCAATGAATATTGTAAATGCACAAACAGTAATTTCTCCGCATTGCAAGGTGCAATTCTGAAATTTTTTGCTTTTTCCTGCTCCTCTTAGCATGATAAAGAAGATTCAAAGAGAGTGAGATGCCAGCTCCTTTCATTCAGTCAGTAGCTTCAATCATTTCTGGACGTTTTTCAATGGCAAAAATCAATGAATATTGTAAATGCACAAACAGTAATTTCTCCGCATTGCAAGGTGCAATTCTGAAATTTTTTGCTTTTTCCTGCTCCTCTTAGCATGATAAAGAAGATTCAAAGAGAGTGAGATGCCAGCTCCTTTCATTCAGTCAGTAGCTACAAACATTTCTGGTATATGAATAACATGATGTTTTTCAATGGCAAAAATCAATGAATATTGTAAATGCACAAACAGTAATTTCTCCGCATTGCAAGGTGCAATTCTGAAATTTTTTGCTTTTTCCTGCTCCTCTTAGCATGATAAAGAAGATTCAAAGAGAGTGAGATGCCAGCTCCTTTTATTCAGTCAGTAGCTTCAATCATTTCTGGACGTTTTTCAATGGCAAAAATCAATGAATATTGTAAATGCACAAACAGTAATTTCTCCGCATTGCAAGGTGCAATTCTGAAATTTTTTGCTTTTTCCTGCTCCTCTTAGCATGATAAAGAAGATTCAAAGAGAGTGAGATGCCAGCTCCTTTCATTCAGTCAGTAGCTTCAATCATTTCTGGACGTTTTTCAATGGCAAAAATCAATGAATATTGTAAATGCACAAACAGTAATTTCTCCGCATTGCAAGGTGCAATTCTGAAATTTTTTGCTTTTTCCTGCTCCTCTTAGCATGACAAAGAAGATTCAAAGAGAGTAAGATGCCAGCTCCTTTCATTCAGTCAGTAGCTTCAATCATTTCTGGTATATGAATAACATGATGTTTTTCAATGGCAAAAATCAATGAATATTGTAAATGCACAAACAGTAATTTCTCCGCATTGCAAGGTGCAATTCTGAAATTTTTTGCTTTTTCCTGCTCCTCTTAGCATGATAAAGAAGATTCAAAGAGAGTGAGATGCCAGCTCCTTTCATTCAGTCAGTAGCTTCAATCATTTCTGGACGTTTTTCAATGGCAAAAATCAATGAATATTGTAAATGCACAAACAGTAATTTCTCCGCATTGCAAGGTGCAATTCTGAAATTTTTTGCTTTTTCCTGCTCCTCTTAGCATGATAAAGAAGATTCAAAGAGAGTGAGATGCCAGCTCCTTTCATTCAGTCAGTAGCTTCAATCATTTCTGGACGTTTTTCAATGGCAAAAATCAATGAATATTGTAAATGCACAAACAGTAATTTCTCCGCATTGCAAGGTGCAATTCTGAAATTTTTTGTTTTTCCTGCTCCTCTTAGCATGATAAAGAAGATTCGAAGAGAGTGAGATGCCAGCTCCTTTCATTCAGTCAGTAGCTTCAAACATTTCTGGTATATGAATAACATGATGTTTTTCAATGGCAAAAATCAATGAATATTGTAAAAGCACAAACAGTAATTTCTCCGCATTGCAAGGTGCAATTCTGAAATTTTTTGCTTTTTCCTGCTCCTCTTAGCATGATAAAGAAGATTCAAAGAGAGTGAGATGCCAGCTCCTTTCATTCAGTCAGTAGCTTCAATCATTTCTGGACGTTTTTCAATGGCAAAAATCAATGAATATTGTAAATGCACAAACAGTAATTTCTCCGCATTGCAAGGTGCAATTCTGAAATTTTTTGCTTTTTCCTGCTCCTCTTAGCATGATAAAGAAGATTCAAAGAGAGTGAGATGCCAGCTCCTTTCATTCAGTCAGTAGCTTCAATCATTTCTGGTATATGAATAACATGATGTTTTTCAATGGCAAAAATCAATGAATATTGTAAATGCACAAACAGTAATTTCTCCGCATTGCAAGTTGCAATTCTGAAATTTTTTGCTTTTTCCTGCTCCTCTTAGCATGATAAAGAAGATTCAAAGAGAGTGAGATGCCAGCTCCTTTCATTCAGTCAGTAGCTTCAATCATTTCTGGACGTTTTTCAATGGCAAAAATCAATGAATATTGTAAATGCACAAACAGTAATTTCTCCGCATTGCAAGGTGCAATTCTGAAATTTTTTGCTTTTTCCTGCTCCTCTTAGCATGATAAAGAAGATTCAAAGAGAGTGAGATGCCAGCTCCTTTCATTCAGTCAGTAGCTTCAATCATTTCTGGACGTTTTTCAATGGCAAAAATCAATGAATATTGTAAATGCACAAACAGTAATTTCTCCGCATTGCAAGGTGCAATTCTGAAATTTTTTGCTTTTTCCTGCTCCTATTAGCATGATAAAGAAGATTCAAAGAGAGTGAGATGCCAGCTCCTTTCATTCAGTCAGTAGCTTCAATCATTTCTGGTATATGAATAACATGATGTTTTTCAATGGCAAAAATCAATGAATATTGTAAATGCACAAACAGTAATTTCTCCACATTGCAAGGTGCAATTCTGAAATTTTTTGCTTTTTCCTGCTCCTCTTAGCATGATAAAGAAGATTCAAAGAGAGTGAGATGCCAGCTCCTTTCATTCAGTCAGTAGCTTCAATCATTTCTGGACGTTTTTCAATGGCAAAAATCAATGAATATTGTAAATGCACAAACAGTAATTTCTCCGCATTGCAAGGTGCAATTCTGAAATTTTTTGCTTTTTCCTGCTCCTCTTAGCATGATAAAGAAGATTCAAAGAGAGCGAGATGCCAGCTCCTTTCATTCAGTCAGTAGCTTCAATCATTTCTGGTATATGAATAACATGATGTTTTTCAATGGCAAAAATCAATGAATATTGTAAATGCACAAACAGTAATTTCTCCGCATTGCAAGGTGCAATTCTGAAATTTTTTGCTTTTTCCTGCTCCTCTTAGCATGATAAAGAAGATTCAAAGAGAGTGAGATGCCAGCTCCTTTCATTCAGTCAGTAGCTTCAATCATTTCTGGACGTTTTTCAATGGCAAAAATCAATGAATATTGTAAATGCACAAACAGTAATTTCTCCGCATTGCAAGGTGCAATTCTGAAATTTTTTGCTTTTTCCTGCTCCTCTTAGCATGATAAAGAAGATTCAAAGAGAGTGAGATGCCAGCTCCTTTCATTCAGTCAGTAGCTTCAAACATTTCTGGTATATGAATAACATGATGTTTTTCAATGGCAAAAATCAATGAATATTGTAAATGCACAAACAGTAATTTCTCCGCATTGCAAGGTGCAATTCTGAAATTTTTTGCTTTTTCCTGCTCCTCTTAGCATGATAAAGAAGATTCAAAGAGAGTGAGATGCCAGCTCCTTTCATTCAGTCAGTAGCTTCAATCATTTCTGGACGTTTTTCAATGGCAAAAATCAATGAATATTGTAAATGCACAAACAGTAATTTCTCCGCATTGCAAGGTGCAATTCTGAAATTTTTTGCTTTTTCCTACTCCTCTTAGCATGATAAAGAAGATTCAAAGAGAGTGAGATGCCAGCTCCTTTCATTCAGTCAGTAGCTTCAATCATTTCTGGACGTTTTTCAATGGCAAAAATCAATGAATATTGTAAATGCACAAACAGTAATTTCTCCGCATTGCAAGGTGCAATTCTGAAATTTTTTGCTTTTTCCTGCTCCTCTTAGCATGATAAAGAAGATTCAAAGAGAGTGAGATGCCAGCTCCTTTCATTCAGTCAGTAGCTTCAATCATTTCTGGTATATGAATAACATGATGTTTTTCAATGGCAAAAATCAATGAATATTGTAAATGCACAAACAGTAATTTCTCCGCATTGCAAGGTGCAATTCTGAAATTTTTTGCTTTTTCCTGCTCCTCTTAGCATGATAAAGAAGATTCAAAGAGAGTGAGATGCCAGCTCCTTTCATTCAGTCAGCAGCTTCAATCATTTCTGGACATTTTTCAATGGCAAAAATCAATGAATATTGTAAATGCACAAACAGTAATTTCTCCGCATTGCAAGGTGCAATTCTGAAATTTTTTGCTTTTTCCTGCTCCTCTTAGCATGATAAAGAAGATTCAAAGAGAGTGAGATGCCAGCTCCTTTCATTCAGTCAGTAGCTTCAAACATTTCTGGTATATGAATAACATGATGTTTTTCAATGGCAAAAATCAATGAATATTGTAAATGCACAAACAGTAATTTCTCCGCATTGCAAGGTGCAATTCTGAAATTTTTTGCTTTTTCCTGCTCCTCTTAGCATGATAAAGAAGATTCAAAGAGAGTGAGATGCCAGCTCCTTTCATTCAGTCAGTAGCTTCAATCATTTCTGGACGTTTTTCAATGGCAAAAATCAATGAATATTGTAAATGCACAAACAGTAATTTCTCCGCATTGCAAGGTGCAATTCTGAAATTTTTTGCTTTTTCCTACTCCTCTTAGCATGATAAAGAAGATTCAAAGAGAGTGAGATGCCAGCTCCTTTCATTCAGTCAGTAGCTTCAATCATTTCTGGACGTTTTTCAATGGCAAAAATCAATGAATATTGTAAATGCACAAACAGTAATTTCTCCGCATTGCAAGGTGCAATTCTGAAATTTTTTGCTTTTTCCTGCTCCTCTTAGCATGATAAAGAAGATTCAAAGAGAGTGAGATGCCAGCTCCTTTCATTCAGTCAGTAGCTTCAATCATTTCTGGTATATGAATAACATGATGTTTTTCAATGGCAAAAATCAATGAATATTGTAAATGCACAAACAGTAATTTCTCCGCATTGCAAGGTGCAATTCTGAAATTTTTTGCTTTTTCCTGCTCCTCTTAGCATGATAAAGAAAATTCAAAGAGAGTGAGATGCCAGCTCCTTTCATTCAGTCAGCAGCTTCAATCATTTCTGGACATTTTTCAATGGCAAAAATCAATGAATATTGTAAATGCACAAACAGTAATTTCTCCGCATTGCAAGGTGCAATTCTGAAATTTTTTGCTTTTTCCTGCTCCTCTTAGCATGATAAAGAAGATTCAAAGAGAGTGAGATGCCAGCTCCTTTCATTCAGTCAGTAGCTTCAAACATTTCTGGTATATGAATAACATGATGTTTTTCAATGGCAAAAATCAATGAATATTGTAAAAGCACAAACAGTAATTTCTCCGCATTGCAAGGTGCAATTCTGAAATTTTTTGCTTTTTCCTGCTCCTCTTAGCATGATAAAGAAGATTCAAAGAGAGTGAGATGCCAGCTCCTTTCATTCAGTCAGTAGCTTCAATCATTTCTGGACGTTTTTCAATGGCAAAAATCAATGAATATTGTAAATGCACAAACAGTAATTTCTCCGCATTGCAAGGTGCAATTCTAAAATTTTTTGCTTTTTCCTGCTCCTCTTAGCATGATAAAGAAGATTCAAAGAGAGTGAGATGCCAGCTCCTTTCATTCAGTCAGTAGCTTCAATCATTTCTGGTATATGAATAACATGATGTTTTTCAATGGCAAAAATCAATGAATATTGTAAATGCACAAACAGTAATTTCTCCGCATTGCAAGTTGCAATTCTGAAATTTTTTGCTTTTTCCTGCTCCTCTTAGCATGATAAAGAAGATTCAAAGAGAGTGAGATGCCAGCTCCTTTCATTCAGTCAGTAGCTTCAATTATTTCTGGACGTTTTTCAATGGCAAAAATCAATGAATATTGTAAATGCACAAACAGTAATTTCTCCGCATTGCAAGCTGCAATTCTGAAATTTTTTGCTTTTTCCTGCTCCTCTTAGCATGATAAAGAAGATTCAAAGAGAGTGAGATGCCAGCTCCTTTCATTCAGTCAGTTGCTTCAATCATTTCTGGACGTTTTTCAATGGCAAAAATCAATGAATATTGTAAATGCACAAACAGTAATTTCTCCGCATTGCAAGGTGCAATTCTGAAATTTTTTGCTTTTTCCTGCTCCTCTTAGCATGATAAAGAAGATTCAAAGAGAGTGAGATGCCAGCTCCTTTCATTCAGTCAGTAGCTTCAATCATTTCTGGACGTTTTTCAATGGCAAAAATCAATGAATATTGTAAATGCACAAACAGTAATTTCTCCGCATTGCAAGGTGCAATTCTGAAATTTTTTGCTTTTTCCTGCTCCTCTTTGCATGATAAAGAAGATTCAAAGAGAGTGAGATGCCAGCTCCTTTCATTCAGTCAGTAGCTTCAATCATTTCTGGTATATGAATAACATGATGTTTTTCAATGGCAAAAATCAATGAATATTGTAAATGCACAAACAGTAATTTCTCCGCATTGCAAGGTGCAATTCTGAAATTTTTGGCTTTTTCCTGCTCCTCTTAGCATGATAAAGAAGATTCAAAGAGAGTGAGATGCCAGCTCCTTTCATTCAGTCAGTAGCTTCAATCATTTCTGGATGTTTTTCAATGGCAAAAATCAATGAATATTGTAAATGCACAAACAGTAATTTCTCCGCATTGCAAGGTGCAATTCTGAAATTTCTTGCATTTTCCTGCTCCGCTTAGCATGATAAAGAAGATTCAAAGAGAGTGAGATGCCAGCTCCTTTCATTCAGTCAGTAGCTTCAATCATTTCTGGACGTTTTTCAATGGCAAAAATCAATGAATATTGTAAATGCACAAACAGTAATTTCTCCGCATTGCAAGGTGCAATTCTGAAATTTTTTGCTTTTTCCTGCTCCTCTTAGCATGATAAAGAAGATTCAAAGAGAGTGAGATGCCAGCTCCTTTCATTCAGTCAGTAGCTTCAAACATTTCTGGTATATGAATAACATGATGTTTTTCAATGGCAAAAATCAATGAATATTGTAAATGCACAAACAGTAATTTCTCCGCATTGCAAGGTGCAATTCTGAAATTTTTTGCTTTTTCCTGCTCCTCTTAGCATGATAAAGAAGATTCAAAGAGAGTGAGATGCCAGCTCCTTTCATTCAGTCAGTAGCTTCAATCATTTCTGGACGTTTTTCAATGGCAAAAATCAATGAATATTGTAAATGCACAGACAGTAATTTCTCCGCATTGCAAGGTGCAATTCTGAAATTTTTTGCTTTTTCCTGCTCCTCTTAGCATGATAAAGAAGATTCAAAGAGAGTGAGATGTCAGCTTCTTTCATTCAGTCAGTAGCTTCAAACATTTCTGGGATATGAATAACATGATGTTTTTCAATGGCAAAAATTAATGAATATTGTAAATGCACAAACAGTAATTTCTCCGCAATGCAAGGTGCAATTCTGAAATTTTTTGCTTTTTCCTGCTCCTCTTAGCATGATAAAGAAGATTCAAAGAGAGTGAGATGCCAGCTCCTTTCATTCAGTCAGTAGCTTCAATCATTTCTGGTATATGAATAACATGATGTTTTTCAATGGCAAAAATCAATGAATATTGTAAATGCACAAACAGTAATTTCTCCGCATTGCAAGGTGCAATTCTGAAATTTTTGGCTTTTTCCTGCTCCTCTTAGCATGATAAAGAAGATTCAAAGAGAGTGAGATGCCAGCTCCTTTCATTCAGTCAGTAGCTTCAATCATTTCTGGATGTTTTTCAATGGCAAAAATCAATGAATATTGTAAATGCACAAACAGTAATTTCTCCGCATTGCAAGGTGCAATTCTGAAATTTCTTGCATTTTCCTGCTCCTCTTAGCATGATAAAGAAGATTCAAAGAGAGTGAGATGCCAGCTCCTTTCATTCAGTCAGTAGCTTCAATCATTTCTGGACGTTTTTCAATGGCAAAAATCAATGAATATTGTAAATGCACAAACAGTAATTTCTCCGCATTGCAAGGTGCAATTCTGAAATTTTTTGCTTTTTCCTGCTCCTCTTAGCATGATAAAGAAGATTCAAAGAGAGTGAGATGCCAGCTCCTTTCATTCAGTCAGTAGCTTCAAACATTTCTGGTATATGAATAACATGATGTTTTTCAATGGCAAAAATCAATGAATATTGTAAATGCACAAACAGTAATTTCTCCGCATTGCAAGGTGCAATTCTGAAATTTTTTGCTTTTTCCTGCTCCTCTTAGCATGATAAAGAAGATTCAAAGAGAGTGAGATGCCAGCTCCTTTCATTCAGTCAGTAGCTTCAATCATTTCTGGACGTTTTTCAATGGCAAAAATCAATGAATATTGTAAATGCACAAACAGTAATTTCTCCGCATTGCAAGGTGCAATTCTGAAATTTTTTGCTTTTTCCTGCTCCTCTTAGCATGATAAAGAAGATTCAAAGAGAGTGAGATGTCAGCTTCTTTCATTCAGTCAGTAGCTTCAAACATTTCTGGGATATGAATAACATGATGTTTTTCAATGGCAAAAATTAATGAATATTGTAAATGCACAAACAGTAATTTCTCTGCATTGCAAGGTGCAATTCTGAAATTTTTTGCTTTTTCCTGCTCCTCTTAGCATGATAAAGAAGATTCTAAGAGAGTGAGATGCCAGCTCCTTTCATTCAGTCAGTAGCTTCAATCATTTCTGGACGTTTTTCAATGGCAAAAATCAATGAATATTGTAAATGCACAAACAGTAATTTCTCCGCATTGCAAGGTGCAATTCTGAAATTTTTTGCTTTTTCCTGCTCCTCTTAGCATGATAAAGAAGATTCAAAGAGAGTGAGATGCCAGCTCCTTTCATTCAGTCAGTAGCTTCAATCATTTCTGGACGTGTTTCAATGGCAAAAATCAATGAATATTGTAAATGCACAAACAGTAATTTCTCCGCATTGCAAGGTGCAATTCTGAAATTTTTTGCTTTTTCCTGCTCCTCTTAGCATGATAAAGAAGTTTCAAAGAGAGTGAGATGCCAGCTCCTTTCATTCAGTCAGTAGCTTCAATCATTTCTGGTATATGAATAACATGATGTTTTTCAATGGCAAAAATCAATGAATATTGTAAATGCACAAACAGTAATTTCTCCGCATTGCAAGTTGCAATTCTGAAATTTTTTGCTTTTTCCTGCTCCTCTTAGCATGATAAAGAAGATTCAAAGAGAGTGAGATGCCAGCTCCTTTCATTCAGTCAGTAGCTTCAATCATTTCTGGACGTTTTTCAATGGCAAAAATCAATGAATATTGTAAATGCACAAACAGTAATTTCTCCGCATTGCAAGGTGCAATTCTGAAATTTTTTGCTTTTTCCTGCTCCTCTTAGCATGATAAAGAAGATTCAAAGAGAGTGAGATGCCAGCTCCTTTCATTCAGTCAGTAGCTTCAATCATTTCTGGACGTTTTTCAATGGCAAAAATCAATGAATATTGTAAATGCACAAACAGTAATTTCTCCGCATTGCAAGGTGCAATTCTGAAATTTTTTGCTTTTTCCTGCTCCTCTTAGCATGATAAAGAAGATTCAAAGAGAGTGAGATGCCAGCTCCTTTCATTCAGTCAGTAGCTTCAAACATTTCTGGTATATGAATAACATGATGTTTTTCAATGGCAAAAATCAATGAATATTGTAAAAGCACAAACAGTAATTTCTCCGCATTGCAAGGTGCAATTCTGAAATTTTTTGCTTTTTCCTGCTCCTCTTAGCATGATAAAGAAGATTCAAAGAGAGTGAGATGCCAGCTCCTTTCATTCAGTCAGTAGCTTCAATCATTTCTGGACGTTTTTCAATGGCAAAAATCAATGAATATTGTAAATGCACAAACAGTAATTTCTCCGCATTGCAAGGTGCAATTCTGAAATTTTTTGCTTTATCCTGCTCCTCTTAGCATGATAAAGAAGATTCAAAGAGAGTGAGATGCCAGCTCCTTTCATTCAGTCAGTAGCTTCAATCATTTCTGGTATATGAATAACATGATGTTTTTCAATGGCAAAAATCAATGAATATTGTAAATGCACAAACAGTAATTTCTCCACATTGCAAGGTGCAATTCTGAAATTTTTTGCTTTTTCCTGCTCCTCTTAGCATGATAAAGAAGATTCAAAGAGAGTGAGATGCCAGCTCCTTTCATTCAGTCAGTAGCTTCAATCTCTTCTGGACATTTTTCAATGGCAAAAATCAATGAATATTGTAAATGCACAAACAGTAATTTCTCCGCATTGCAAGGTGCAATTCTGAAATTTTTTGCTTTTTCCTGCTCCTCTTAGCATGATAAAGAAGATTCAAAGAGAGCGAGATGCCAGCTCCTTTCATTCAGTCAGTAGCTTCAATCATTTCTGGTATATGAATAACATGATGTTTTTCAATGGCAAAAATCAATGAATATTGTAAATGCACAAACAGTAATTTCTCCGCATTGCAAGGTGCAATTCTGAAATTTTTTGCTTTTTCCTGCTCCTCTTAGCATGATAAAGAAGATTCAAAGAGAGTGAGATGCCAGCTCCTTTCATTCAGTCAGTAGCTTCAATCATTTCTGGACGTTTTTCAATGGCAAAAATCAATGAATATTGTAAATGCACAAACAGTAATTTCTCCGCATTGCAAGGTGCAATTCTGAAATTTTTTGCTTTTTCCTGCTCCTCTTAGCATGATAAAGAAGATTCAAAGAGAGTGAGATGCCAGCTCCTTTCATTCAGTCAGTAGCTTCAAACATTTCTGGTATATGAATAACATGATGTTTTTCAATGGCAAAAATCAATGAATATTGTAAATGCACAAACAGTAATTTCTCCGCATTGCAAGGTGCAATTCTGAAATTTTTTGCTTTTTCCTGCTCCTCTTAGCATGATAAAGAAGATTCAAAGAGAGTGAGATGCCAGCTCCTTTCATTCAGTCAGTAGCTTCAATCATTTCTGGACGTTTTTCAATGGCAAAAATCAATGAATATTGTAAATGCACAAACAGTAATTTCTCCGCATTGCAAGGTGCAATTCTGAAATTTTTTGCTTTTTCCTGCTCCTCTTAGCATGATAAAGAAGATTCAAAGAGAGTGAGATGCCAGCTCCTTTCATTCAGTCAGTAGCTTCAATCATTTCTGGACGTTTTTCAATGGCAAAAATCAATGAATATTGTAAATGCACAAACAGTAATTTCTCCGCATTGCAAGGTGCAATTCTGAAATTTTTTGCTTTTTCCTGCTCCTCTTAGCATGATAAACAAGATTCAAAGAGAGTGAGATGCCAGCTCCTTTCATTCAGTCAGTAGCTTCAATCATTTCTGGTATATGAATAACATGATGTTTTTCAATGGCAAAAATCAATGAATATTGCAAATGCACAAACAGTAATTTCTCCGCATTGCAAGGTGCAATTCTGAAATTTTTTGCTTTTTCCTGCTCCTCTTAGCATGATAAAGAAGATTCAAAGAGAGTGAGATGCCAGCTCCTTTCATTCAGTCAGCAGCTTCAATCATTTCTGGACATTTTTCAATGGCAAAAATCAATGAATATTGTAAATGCACAAACAGTAATTTCTCCGCATTGCAAGGTGCAATTCTGAAATGTTTTGCTTTTTCCTGCTCCTCTTAGCATGATAAAGAAGATTCAAAGAGAGTGAGATGCCAGCTCCTTTCATTCAGTCAGTAGCTTCAAACATTTCTGGTATATGAATAACATGATGTGTTTCAATGGCAAAAATCAATGAATATTGTAAAAGCACAAACAGTAATTTCTCCGCATTGCAAGGTGCAATTCTGAAATTTTTTGCTTTTTCCTGCTCCTCTTAGCATGATAAAGAAGATTCAAAGAGAGTGAGATGCCAGCTCCTTTCATTCAGTCAGTAGCTTCAATCATTTCTGGACGTTTTTCAATGGCAAAAATCAATGAATATTGTAAATGCACAAACAGTAATTTCTCCGCATTGCAAGGTGCCATTCTGAAATTTTTTGCTTTTTCCTGCTCCTCTTAGCATGATAAAGAAGATTCAAAGAGAGTGAGATTCCAGCTCCTTTCATTCAGTCAGTAGCTTCAATTATTTCTGGACGTTTTTCAATGGCAAAAATCAATGAATATTGTAAATGCACAAACAGTAATTTCTCCGCATTGCAAGGTGCAATTCTGAAATTTTTTGCTTTTTCCTGCTCCTCTTAGCATGATAAAGAAGATTCAAAGAGAGTGATATGCCAGCTCCTTTCATTCAGTCAGTAGCTTCAATCATTTCTGGACGTTTTTCAATGGCAAAAATCAATGAATATTGTAAATGCACAAACAGTAATTTCTCCGCATTGCAAAGTGCAATTCTGAAATTTTTTGCTTTTTCCTGCTCCTCTTAGCATGATAAAGAAGATTCAAAGAGAGTGAGATGCCAGCTCCTTTCATTCAGTCAGTAGCTTCAAACATTTCTGGTATATGAATAACATGATGTTTTTCAATGGCAAAAATCAATGAATATTGTAAATGCACAAACAGTAATTTCTCCGCATTGCAAGGTGCAATTCTGAAATTTTTTGCTTTTTCCTGCTCCTCTTAGCATGATAAAGAAGATTCAAAGAGAGTGAGATGCCAGCTCCTTTCATTCAGTCAGTAGCTTCAATCATTTCTGGACGTTTTTCAATGGCAAAAATCAATGAATATTGTAAATGCACAAACAGTAATTTCTCCGCATTGCAAGGTGCAATTCTGAAATTTTTTGCTTTTTCCTGCTCCTCTTAGCATGATAAAGAAGATTCAAAGAGAGTGAGATGCCAGCTCCTTTCATTCAGTCAGCAGCTTCAATCATTTCTGGTATATGAATAACATGATGTTTTTCAATGGCAAAAATCAATGAATATTGTAAAAGCACAAACAGTAATTTCTCCGCATTGCAAGGTGCAATTCTGAAATTTTTTGCTTTTTCCTGCTCCTCTTAGCATGATAAAGAAGATTCAAAGAGAGTGAGATGCCAGCTCCTTTCATTCAGTCAGTAGCTTCAATCATTTCTGGACGTTTTTCAATGGCAAAAATCAATGAATATTGTAAATGCACAAACAGTAATTTCTCCGCATTGCAAGGTGCCATTCTGAAATTTTTTGCTTTTTCCTGCTCCTCTTAGCATGATAAAGAAGATTCAAAGAGAGTGAGATTCCAGCTCCTTTCATTCAGTCAGTAGCTTCAATTATTTCTGGACGTTTTTCAATGGCAAAAATCAATGAATATTGTAAATGCACAAACAGTAATTTCTCCGCATTGCAAGGTGCAATTCTGAAATTTTTTGCTTTTTCCTGCTCCTCTTAGCATGATAAAGAAGATTCAAAGAGAGTGAGATGCCAGCTCCTTTCATTCAGTCAGTAGCTTCAATCATTTCTGGACGTTTTTCAATGGCAAAAATCAATGAATATTGTAAATGCACAAACAGTAATTTCTCCGCATTGCAAGGTGCAATTCTGAAATTTTTTGCTTTTTCCTGCTCCTCTTAGCATGATAAAGAAGATTCAAAGAGAGTGAGATGCCAGCTCCTTTCATTCAGTCAGTAGCTTCAAACATTTCTGGTATATGAATAACATGATGTTTTTCAATGGCAAAAATCAATGAATATTGTAAATGCACAAACAGTAATTTCTCCGCATTGCAAGGTGCAATTCTGAAATTTTTTGCTTTTTCCTGCTCCTCTTAGCATGATAAAGAAGATTCAAAGAGAGTGAGATGCCAGCTCCTTTCATTCAGTCAGTAGCTTCAATCATTTCTGGACGTTTTTCAATGGCAAAAATCAATGAATATTGTAAATGCACAAACAGTAATTTCTCCGCATTGCAAGGTGCAATTCTGAAATTTTTTGCTTTTTCCTGCTCCTCTTAGCATGATAAAGAAGATTCAAAGAGAGTGAGATGCCAGCTCCTTTCATTCAGTCAGTAGCTTCAATCATTTCTGGTATATGAATAACATGATGTTTTTCAATGGCAAAAATCAATGAATATTGCAAATGCACAAACAGTAATTTCTCCGCATTGCAAGGTGCAATTCTGAAATTTTTTGCTTTTTCCTGCTCCTCTTAGCATGATAAAGAAGATTCAAAGAGAGTGAGATGCCAGCTCCTTTCATTCAGTCAGTAGCTTCAATCATTTCTGGACATTTTTCAATGGCAAAAATCAATGAATATTGTAAATGCACAAACAGTAATTTCTCCGCATTGCAAGGTGCCATTCTGAAATTTTTTGCTTTTTCCTGCTTCTCTTAGCATGATAAAGAAGATTCAAAGAGAGTGAGATTCCAGCTCCTTTCATTCAGTCAGTAGCTTCAATTATTTCTGGACGTTTTTCAATGGCAAAAATCAATGAATATTGTAAATGCACAAACAGTAATTTCTCCGCATTGCAAGGTGCAATTCTGAAATTTTTTGCTTTTTCCTGCTCCTCTTAGCATGATAAAGAAGATTCAAAGAGAGTGAGATGCCAGCTCCTTTCATTCAGTCAGTTGCTTCAATCATTTCTGGACGTTTTTCAATGGCAAAAATCAGTGAATATTGTAAATGCACAAACAGTAATTTCTCCGCATTGCAAGGTGCAATTCTGAAATTTTTTGCTTTTTCCTGCTCCTCTTAGCATGATAAAGAAGATTCAAAGAGAGTGAGATGCCAGCTCCTTTCATTCAGTCAGTAGCTTCAATCATTTCTGGACGTTTTTCAATGGCAAAAATCAATGAATATTGTAAATGCACAAACAGTAATTTCTCCGCATTGCAAGGTGCAATTCTGAAATTTTTTGCTTTTTCCTGCTCCTCTTTGCATGATAAAGAAGATTCAAAGAGAGTGAGATGCCAGCTCCTTTCATTCAGTCAGTAGCTTCAATCATTTCTGGTATATGAATAACATGATGTTTTTCAATGGCAAAAATCAATGAATATTGTAAATGCACAAACAGTAATTTCTCCGCATTGCAAGGTGCAATTCTGAAATTTTTGGCTTTTTCCTGCTCCTCTTAGCATGATAAAGAAGATTCAAAGAGAGTGAGATGCCAGCTCCTTTCATTCAGTCAGTAGCTTCAATCATTTCTGGATGTTTTTCAATGGCAAAAATCAATGAATATTGTAAATGCACAAACAGTAATTTCTCCGCATTGCAAGGTGCAATTCTGAAATTTCTTGCATTTTCCTGCTCCTCTTAGCATGATAAAGAAGATTCAAAGAGAGTGAGATGCCAGCTCCTTTCATTCAGTCAGTAGCTTCAATCATTTCTGGACGTTTTTCAATGGCAAAAATCAATGAATATTGTAAATGCACAAACAGTAATTTCTCCGCATTGCAAGGTGCAATTCTGAAATTTTTTGCTTTTTCCTGCTCCTCTTAGCATGATAAAGAAGATTCAAAGAGAGTGCGATGCCAGCTCCTTTCATTCAGTCAGTAGCTTCAAACATTTCTGGTATATGAATAACATGATGTTTTTCAATGGCAAAAATCAATGAATATTGTAAATGCACAAACAGTAATTTCTCCGCATTGCAAGGTGCAATTCTGAAATTTTTTGCTTTTTCCTGCTCCTCTTAGCATGATAAAGAAGATTCAAAGAGAGTGAGATGCCAGCTCCTTTCATTCAGTCAGTAGCTTCAATCATTTCTGGATGTTTTTCAATGGCAAAAATCAATGAATATTGTAAATGCACAAACAGTAATTTCTCCACATTGCAAGGTGCAATTCTGAAATTTCTTGCATTTTCCTGCTCCTCTTAGCATGATAAAGAAGATTCAAAGAGAGTGAGATGCCAGCTCCTTTCATTCAGTCAGTAGCTTCAATCATTTCTGGACGTTTTTCAATGGCAAAAATCAATGAATATTGTAAATGCACAAACAGTAATTTCTCCGCATTGCAAGGTGCAATTCTGAAATTTTTTGCTTTTTCCTGCTCCTCTTAGCATGATAAAGAAGATTCAAAGAGAGTGAGATGCCAGCTCCTTTCATTCAGTCAGTAGCTTCAAACATTTCTGGTATATGAATAACATGATGTTTTTCAATGGCAAAAATCAATGAATATTGTAAATGCACAAACAGTAATTTCTCCGCATTGCAAGGTGCAATTCTGAAATTTTTTGCTTTTTCCTGCTCCTCTTAGCATGATAAAGAAGATTCAAAGAGAGTGAGATGCCAGCTCCTTTCATTCAGTCAGTAGCTTCAATCATTTCTGGACGTTTTTCAATGGCAAAAATCAATGAATATTGTAAATGCACTAACAGTAATTTCTCCGCATTGCAAGGTGCAATTCTGAAATTTTTTGCTTTTTCCTGCTCCTCTTAGCATGATAAAGAAGATTCAAAGAGAGTGAGATGCCAGCTTCTTTCATTCAGTCAGTAGCTTCAAACATTTCTGGGATATGAATAACATGATGTTTTTCAATGGCAAAAATTAATGAATATTGTAAATGCACAAACAGTAATTTCTCCGCATTGCAAGGTGCAATTCTGAAATTTTTTGCTTTTTCCTGCTCCTCTTAGCATGATAAAGAAGATTCAAAGAGAGTGAGATGCCAGCTCCTTTCATTCAGTCAGTAGCTTCAATCATTTCTGGACGTTTTTCAATGGCAAAAATCAATGAATATTGTAAATGCACAAACAGTAATTTCTCCGCATTGCAAGGTGCAATTCTGAAATTTTTTGCTTTTTCCTGCTCCTCTTAGCATGATAAAGAAGACTCAAAGAGAGTGAGATGCCAGCTCCTTTCATTCAGTCAGTAGCTTCAATCATTTCTGGACGTTTTTCAATGGCAAAAATCAATGAATATTGTAAATGCACAAACAGTAATTTCTCCGCATTGCAAGGTGCAATTCTGAAATTTTTTGCTTTTTCCTGCTCCTCTTAGCATGATAAAGAAGATTCAAAGAGAGTGAGATGCCAGCTCCTTTCATTCAGTCAGTAGCTTCAATCATTTCTGGTATATGAATAACATGATGTTTTTCAATGGCAAAAATCAATGAATATTGTAAATGCACAAACAGTAATTTCTCCGCATTGCAAGTTGCAATTCTGAAATTTTTTGCTTTTTCCTGCTCCTCTTAGCATGATAAAGAAGATTCAAAGAGAGTGAGATTCCAGCTCCTTTCATTCAGTCAGTAGCTTCAATCATTTCTGGACGTTTTTCAATGGCAAAAATCAATGAATATTGTAAATGCACAAACAGTAATTTCTCCGCATTGCAAGGTGCAATTCTGAAATTTTTTGCTTTTTCCTGCTCCTCTTAGCATGATAAAGAAGATTCAAAGAGAGTGAGATGCCAGCTCCTTTCATTCAGTCAGTAGCTTCAATCATTTCTGGACGTTTTTCAATGGCAAAAATCAATGAATATTGTAAATGCACAAACAGTAATTTCTCCGCATTGCAAGATGCAATTCTGAAATTTTTTGCTTTTTCCTGCTCCTCTTAGCATGATAAAAAAGATTCAAAGAGAGTGAGATGCCAGCTCCTTTCATTCAGTCAGTAGCTTCAATCATTTCTGGACGTTTTTCAATGGCAAAAATCAATGAATATTGTAAATGCACAAACAGTAATTTCTCCGCATTGCAAGGTGCAATTCTGAAATTTTTTGCTTTTTCCTGCTCCTCTTAGCATGATAAAGAAGATTCAAAGAGAGTGAGATGCCAGCTCCTTTCATTCAGTCAGTAGCTTCAATCATTTCTGGTATATGAATAACATGATGTTTTTCAATGGCAAAAATCAATGAATATTGTAAATGCACAAACAGTAATTTCTCCGCATTGCAAGGTGCAATTCTGAAATTTTTTGCTTTTTCCTGCTCCTCTTAGCATGATAAAGAAGATTCAAAGAGAGTGAGATGCCAGCTCCTTTCATTCAGTCAGTAGCTTCAATCATTTCTGGACGTTTTTCAATGGCAAAAATCAATGAATATTGTAAATGCACAAACAGTAATTTCTCCGCATTGCAAGGTGCAATTCTGAAATTTTTTGCTTTTTCCTGCTCCTCTTAGCATGATAAAGAAGATTCAAAGAGAGTGAGATGCCAGCTCCTTTCATTCAGTCAGCAGCTTCAATCACTTCTGGACATTTTTCAATGGCAAAAATCAATGAATATTGTAAATGCACAAACAGTAATTTCTCCGCATTGCAAGGTGCAATTCTGAAATTTTTTGCTTTTTCCTGCTCCTCTTAGCATGATAAAGAAGATTCAAAGAGAGTGAGATGCCAGCTCCTTTCATTCAGTCAGTAGCTTCAAACATTTCTGGTATATGAATAACATGATGTTTTTCAATGGCAAAAATCAATGAATATTGTAAAAGCACAAACAGTAATTTCTCCGCATTGCAAGGTGCAATTCTGAAATTTTTTGCTTTTTCCTGCTCCTCTTAGCATGATAAAGAAGATTCAAAGAGAGTGAGATGCCAGCTCCTTTCATTCAGTCAGTAGCTTCAATCATTTCTGGACGTTTTTCAATGGCAAAAATCAATGAATATTGTAAATGCACAAACAGTAATTTCTCCGCATTGCAAGGTGCAATTCTGAAATTTTTTGCTTTTTCCTGCTCCTCTTAGCATGATAAAGAAGATTCAAAGAGAGTGAGATGCCAGCTCCTTTCATTCAGTCAGTAGCTTCAATCATTTCTGGTATATGAATAACATGATGTTTTTCAATGGCAAAAATCAATGAATATTGTAAATGCACAAACAGTAATTTCTCCGCATTGCAAGTTGCAATTCTGAAATTTTTTGCTTTTTCCTGCTCCTCTTAGCATGATAAAGAAGATTCAAAGAGAGTGAGATGCCAGCTCCTTTCATTCAGTCAGTAGCTTCAATTATTTCTGGATGTTTTTCAATGGCAAAAATCAATGAATATTGTAAATGCACAAACAGTAATTTCTCCGCATTGCAAGGTGCAATTCTGAAATTTTTTGCTTTTTCCTGCTCCTCTTAGCATGATAAAGAAGATTCAAAGAGAGTGAGTTGCCAGCTCCTTTCATTCAGTCAGTTGCTTCAATCATTTCTGGACGTTTTTCAATGGCAAAAATCAGTGAATATTGTAAATGCACAAACAGTAATTTCTCCGCATTGCAAGGTGCAATTCTGAAATTTTTTGCTTTTTCCTGCTCCTCTTAGCATGATAAAGAAGATTCAAAGAGAGTGAGATGCCAGCTCCTTTCATTCAGTCAGTAGCTTCAATCATTTCTGGACGTTTTTCAATGGCAAAAATCAATGAATATTGTAAATGCACAAACAGTAATTTCTCCGCATTGCAAGGTGCAATTCTGAAATTTTTTGCTTTTTCCTGCTCCTCTTTGCATGATAAAGAAGATTCAAAGAGAGTGAGATGCCAGCTCCTTTCATTCAGTCAGTAGCTTCAATCATTTCTGGTATATGAATAACATGATGTTTTTCAATGGCAAAAATCAATGAATATTGTAAATGCACAAACAGTAATTTCTCCGCATTGCAAGGTGCAATTCTGAAATTTTTGGCTTTTTCCTGCTCCTCTTAGCATGATAAAGAAGATTCAAAGAGAGTGAGATGCCAGCTCCTTTCATTCAGTCAGTAGCTTCAATCATTTCTGGATGTTTTTCAATGGCAAAAATCAATGAATATTGTAAATGCACAAACAGTAATTTCTCCACATTGCAAGGTGCAATTCTGAAATTTCTTACATTTTCCTGCTCCTCTTAGCATGATAAAGAAGATTCAAAGAGAGTGAGATGCCAGCTCCTTTCATTCAGTCAGTAGCTTCAATCATTTCTGGACGTTTTTCAATGGCAAAAATCAATGAATATTGTAAATGCACAAACAGTAATTTCTCCGCATTGCAAGGTGCAATTCTGAAATTTTTTGCTTTTTCCTGCTCCTCTTAGCATGATAAAGAAGATTCAAAGAGAGTGAGATGCCAGCTCCTTTCATTCAGTCAGTAGCTTCAAACATTTCTGGTATATGAATAACATGATGTTTTTCAATGGCAAAAATCAATGAATATTGTAAATGCACAAACAGTAATTTCTCCGCATTGCAAGGTGCAATTCTGAAATTTTTTGCTTTTTCCTGCTCCTCTTAGCATGATAAAGAAGATTCAAAGAGAGTGAGATGCCAGCTCCTTTCATTCAGTCAGTAGCTTCAATCATTTCTGGACGTTTTTCAATGGCAAAAATCAATGAATATTGTAAATGCACTAACAGTAATTTCTCCGCATTGCAAGGTGCAATTCTGAAATTTTTTGCTTTTTCCTGCTCCTCTTAGCATGATAAAGAAGATTCAAAGAGAGTGAGATGCCAGCTTCTTTCATTCAGTCAGTAGCTTCAAACATTTCTGGGATATGAATAACATGATGTTTTTCAATGGCAAAAATTAATGAATATTGTAAATGCACAAACAGTAATTTCTCCGCATTGCAAGGTGCAATTCTGAAATTTTTTGCTTTTTCCTGCTCCTCTTAGCATGATAAAGAAGATTCAAAGAGAGTGAGATGCCAGCTCCTTTCATTCAGTCAGTAGCTTCAATCATTTCTGGACGTTTTTCAATGGCAAAAATCAATGAATATTGTAAATGCACAAACAGTAATTTCTCCGCATTGCAAGGTGCAATTCTGAAATTTTTTGCTTTTTCCTGCTCCTCTTAGCATGATAAAGAAGATTCAAAGAGAGTGAGATGCCAGCTCCTTTCATTCAGTCAGTAGCTTCAATCATTTCTGGACGTTTTTCAATGGCAAAAATCAATGAATATTGTAAATGCACAAACAGTAATTTCTCCGCATTGCAAGGTGCAATTCTGAAATTTTTTGCTTTTTCCTGCTCCTCTTAGCATGATAAAGAAGATTCAAAGAGAGTGAGATGCCAGCTCCTTTCATTCAGTCAGTAGCTTCAATCATTTCTGGTATATGAATAACATGATGTTTTTCAATGGCAAAAATCAATGAATATTGTAAATGCACAAACAGTAATTTCTCCGCATTGCAAGTTGCAATTCTGAAATTTTTTGCTTTTTCCTGCTCCTCTTAGCATGATAAAGAAGATTCAAAGAGAGTGAGATTCCAGCTCCTTTCATTCAGTCAGTAGCTTCAATCATTTCTGGACGTTTTTCAATGGCAAAAATCAATGAATATTGTAAATGCACAAACAGTAATTTCTCCGCATTGCAAGGTGCAATTCTGAAATTTTTTGCTTTTTCCTGCTCCTCTTAGCATGATAAAGAAGATTCAAAGAGAGTGAGATGCCAGCTCCTTTCATTCAGTCAGTAGCTTCAATCATTTCTGGACGTTTTTCAATGGCAAAAATCAATGAATATTGTAAATGCACAAACAGTAATTTCTCCGCATTGCAAGATGCAATTCTGAAATTTTTTGCTTTTTCCTGCTCCTCTTAGCATGATAAAAAAGATTCAAAGAGAGTGAGATGCCAGCTCCTTTCATTCAGTCAGTAGCTTCAATCATTTCTGGACGTTTTTCAATGGCAAAAATCAATGAATATTGTAAATGCACAAACAGTAATTTCTCCGCATTGCAAGGTGCAATTCTGAAATTTTTTGCTTTTTCCTGCTCCTCTTAGCATGATAAAGAAGATTCAAAGAGAGTGAGATGCCAGCTCCTTTCATTCAGTCAGTAGCTTCAATCATTTCTGGTATATGAATAACATGATGTTTTTCAATGGCAAAAATCAATGAATATTGTAAATGCACAAACAGTAATTTCTCCGCATTGCAAGGTGCAATTCTGAAATTTTTTGCTTTTTCCTGCTCCTCTTAGCATGATAAAGAAGATTCAAAGAGAGTGAGATGCCAGCTCCTTTCATTCAGTCAGTAGCTTCAATCATTTCTGGACGTTTTTCAATGGCAAAAATCAATGAATATTGTAAATGCACAAACAGTAATTTCTCCGCATTGCAAGGTGCAATTCTGAAATTTTTTGCTTTTTCCTGCTCCTCTTAGCATGATAAAGAAGATTCAAAGAGAGTGAGATGCCAGCTCCTTTCATTCAGTCAGTAGCTTCAGTCATTTCTGGACGTTTTTCAATGGCAAAAATCAATGAATATTGTAAATGCACAAACAGTAATTTCTCCGCATTGCAAGGTGCAATTCTGAAATTTTTTGCTTTTTCCTGCTCCTCTTAGCATGATAAAGAAGATTCAAAGAGAGTGAGATGCCAGCTCCTT
Source organism: Phyllobates terribilis (assembly GCF_046119375.1). Classification (NCBI taxonomy): domain Eukaryota; kingdom Metazoa; phylum Chordata; class Amphibia; order Anura; family Dendrobatidae; genus Phyllobates; species Phyllobates terribilis. The sequence continues at coordinate 114,011 of NW_027363823.1, read as the reverse complement.
TCATTCAGTCAGTAGCTTCAAACATTTCTGGTATAAACATTTCTGGACGTTTTTCAATGGCAAAAATCAATGAATATTGTAAATGCACAAACAGTAATATCTCCACATTGCAAGGTGCAATTCTGAAATTTTTTGCTTTTTCCTGCTAATCCTAGCATGATAAAGAAGATCCAAATAGAGTGAGATGCCAGCTCCTTTCATTCAGTCAGTAGCTTCAAACATTTCTGGACGTTTTTCAATGGCAAAATTCAATGAATATTGTAAATGCACAAACAGTAATATCTCCACATTGCCAGGTGCAATTCTGAAATTTTTTGCTTTTTCCTGCTAATCCTAGCATGATAAAGAAGATTCAAAGAGAGTGAGATGCCAGCTCCTTTCATTCAGTCAGTAGCTTCAATCATTTCTGGACGTTTTTCAATGGCAAAAATCAATGAATATTGTAAATGCACAAACAGTAATTTCTCCGCATTGCAAGGTGCAATTCTGAAATTTTTTGCTTTTTCCTGCTCCTCTTAGCATGATAAAGATGATTCAAAGAGAGTGAGATGCCAGCTCCTTTCATTCTGTCAGTAGCTTCAATCATTTCTGGACGTTTTTCAATGGCAAAAATCAATGAATATTGTAAATGCACAAACAGTAATTTCTCCGCATTGCAAGGTGCAATTCTGAAATTTTTTGCTTTTTCCTGCTCCTCTTAGCATGATAAAGAAGATTCAAAGAGAGTGAGATGCCAGCTCCTTTCATTCAGTCAGTAGCTTCAATCATTTCTGGTATATGAATAACATGATGTTTTTCAATGGCAAAAATCAATGAATATTGTAAATGCACAAACAGTAATTTCTCCGCATTGCAAGGTGCAATTCTGAAATTTTTTGCTTTTTCCTGCTACTCTTAGCATGATAAAGAAGATTCAAAGAGAGTGAGATGCCAGCTCCTTTCATTCAGTCAGTAGCTTCAATCATTTCTGGACGTTTTTCAATGGCAAAAATCAATGAATATTGTAAATGCACAAACAGTAATTTCTCCGCATTGCAAGATGCAATTCTGAAATTTTTTGCTTTTTCCTGCTCCTCTTAGCATGATAAAGAAGATTCAAAGAGAGTGAGATGCCAGCTCCTTTCATTCAGTCAGTAGCTTCAGTCATTTCTGGACGTTTTTCAATGCAAAAATCAATGAATATTGTAAATGCACAAACAGTAATTTCTCCGCATTGCAAGGTGCAATTCTGAAATTTTTTGCTTTTTCCTGCTCCTCAGCATGATAAAGAAGATTCAAAGAGAGTGAGATGCCAGCTCCTTTCATTCAGTCAGTAGCTTCAATCATTTCTGGTATATGAATAACATGATGTTTTTCAATGGCAAAAATCAATGAATATTGTAAATGCACAAACAGTAATTTCTCCGCATTGCAAGGTGCAATTCTGAAATTTTTTGCTTTTTCCTGCTCCTCTTAGCATGATAAAGAAGATTCAAAGAGAGTGAGATGCCAGCTCCTTTCATTCAGTCAGTAGCTTCAATCATTTCTGGATGTTTTTCAATGGCAAAAATCAATGAATATTGTAAATGCACAAACAGTAATTTCTCCGCATTGCAAGGTGCAATTCTGAAATTTCTTGCATTTTCCTGCTCCTCTTAGCATGATAAAGAAGATTCAAAGAGAATGAGATGCCAGCTCCTTTCATTCAGTCAGTAGCTTCAATCATTTCTGGACGTTTTTCAATGGCAAAAATCAATGAATATTGTAAATGCACAAACAGTAATTTCTCCGCATTGCAAGGTGCAATTCTGAAATTTTTTGCTTTTTCCTGCTCCTCTTAGCATGATAAAGAAGATTCAAAGAGAGTGAGATGCCAGCTCCTTTCATTCAGTCAGTAGCTTCAAACATTTCTGGTATATGAATAACATGATGTTTTTCAATGGCAAAAATCAATGAATATTGTAAATGCACAAACAGTAATTTCTCCGCATTGCAAGGTGCAATTCTGAAATTTTTTGCTTTTTCCTGCTCCTCTTAGCATGATAAAGAAGATTCAAAGAGAGTGAGATGCCAGCTCCTTTCATTCAGTCAGTAGCTTCAATCATTTCTGGACGTTTTTCAATGGCAAAAATCAATGAATATTGTAAATGCACAAACAGTAATTTCTCCGCATTGCAAGGTGCAATTCTGAAATTTTTTGCTTTTTCCTGCTCCTCTTAGCATGATAAAGAAGATTCAAAGAGAGTGAGATGCCAGCTTCTTTCATTCAGTCAGTAGCTTCAAACATTTCTGGGATATGAATAACATGATGTTTTTCAATGGCAAAAATTAATGAATATTGTAAATGCACAAACAGTAATTTCTCCGCATTGCAAGGTGCAATTCTGAAATTTTTTGCTTTTTCCTGCTCCTCTTAGCATGATAAAGAAGATTCAAAGAGAGTGAGATGCCAGCTCCTTTCATTCAGTCAGTAGCTTCAATCATTTCTGGACGTTTTTCAATGGCAAAAATCAATGAATATTGTAAATGCACAAACAGTAATTTCTCCGCATTGCAAGGTGCAATTCTGAAATTTTTTGCTTTTTCCTGCTCCTCTTAGCATGATAAAGAAGATTCAAAGAGAGTGAGATGCCAGCTCCTTTCATTCAGTCAGTAGCTTCAATCATTTCTGGACGTTTTTCAATGGCAAAAATCAATGAATATTGTAAATGCACAAACAGTAATTTCTCCGCATTGCAAGGTGCAATTCTGAAATTTTTTGCTTTTTCCTGCTCCTCTTAGCATGATAAAGAAGATTCAAAGAGAGTGAGATGCCAGCTCCTTTCATTCAGTCAGTAGCTTCAGTCATTTCTGGACGTTTTTCAATGGCAAAAATCAATGAATATTGTAAATGCACAAACAGTAATTTCTCCGCATTGCAAGGTGCAATTCTGAAATTTTTTGCTTTTTCCTGCTCCTCTAGGCATGATAAAGAAGATTCAAAGAGAGTGAGATGCCAGCTCCTTTCATTCAGTCAGTAGCTTCAAACATTTCTGGTATAAACATTTCTGGACGTTTTTCAATGGCAAAAATCAATGAATATTGTAAATGCACAAACAGTAATATCTCCACATTGCAAGGTGCAATTCTGAAATTTTTTGCTTTTTCCTGCTAATCCTAGCATGATAAAGAAGATTCAAATAGAGTGAGATGCCAGCTCCTTTCATTCAGTCAGTAGCTTCAAACATTTCTGGACGTTTTTCAATGGCAAAATTCAATGAATATTGTAAATGCACAAACAGTAATATCTCCACATTGCCAGGTGCAATTCTGAAATTTTTTGCTTTTTCCTGCTAATCCTAGCATGATAAAGAAGATTCAAAGAGAGTGAGATGCCAGCTCCTTTCATTCAGTCAGTAGCTTCAATCATTTCTGGACGTTTTTCAATGGCAAAAATCAATGAATATTGTAAATGCACAAACAGTAATTTCTCCGCATTGCAAGGTGCAATTCTGAAATTTTTTGCTTTTTCCTGCTCCTCTTAGCATGATAAAGATGATTCAAAGAGAGTGAGATGCCAGCTCCTTTCATTCAGTCAGTAGCTTCAATCATTTCTGGACGTTTTTCAATGGCAAAAATCAATGAATATTGTAAATGCACAAACAGTAATTTCTCCGCATTGCAAGGTGCAATTCTGAAATTTTTTGCTTTTTCCTGCTCCTCTTAGCATGATAAAGAAGATTCAAAGAGAGTGAGATGCCAGCTCCTTTCATTCAGTCAGTAGCTTCAATCATTTCTGGTATATGAATAACATGATGTTTTTCAATGGCAAAAATCAATGAATATTGTAAATGCACAAACAGTAATTTCTCCGCATTGCAAGGTGCAATTCTGAAATTTTTTGCTTTTTCCTGCTCCTCTTAGCATGATAAAGAAGATTCAAAGAGAGTGAGATGCCAGCTCCTTTCATTCAGTCAGTAGCTTCAATCATTTCTGGACGTTTTTCAATGGCAAAAATCAATGAATATTGTAAATGCACAAACAGTAATTTCTCCGCATTGCAAGATGCAATTCTGAAATTTTTTGCTTTTTCCTGCTCCTCTTAGCATGATAAAGAAGATTCAAAGAGAGTGAGATGCCAGCTCCTTTCATTCAGTCAGTAGCTTCAGTCATTTCTGGACGTTTTTCAATGCAAAAATCAATGAATATTGTAAATGCACAAACAGTAATTTCTCCGCATTGCAAGGTGCAATTCTGAAATTTTTTGCTTTTTCCTGCTCCTCAGCATGATAAAGAAGATTCAAAGAGAGTGAGATGCCAGCTCCTTTCATTCAGTCAGTAGCTTCAATCATTTCTGGTATATGAATAACATGATGTTTTTCAATGGCAAAAATCAATGAATATTGTAAATGCACAAACAGTAATTTCTCCGCATTGCAAGGTGCAATTCTGAAATTTTTTGCTTTTTCCTGCTCCTCTTAGCATGATAAAGAAGACTCAAAGAGAGTGAGATGCCAGCTCCTTTCATTCAGTCAGTAGCTTCAATCATTTCTGGATGTTTTTCAATGGCAAAAATCAATGAATATTGTAAATGCACAAACAATAATTTCTCCGCATTGCAAGGTGCAATTCTGAAATTTCTTGCATTTTCCTGCTCCTCTTAGCATGATAAAGAAGATTCAAAGAGAATGAGATGCCAGCTCCTTTCATTCAGTCAGTAGCTTCAATCATTTCTGGACGTTTTTCAATGGCAAAAATCAATGAATATTGTAAATGCACAAACAGTAATTTCTCCGCATTGCAAGGTGCAATTCTGAAATTTTTTGCTTTTTCCTGCTCCTCTTAGCATGATAAAGAAGATTCAAAGAGAGTGAGATGCCAGCTCCTTTCATTCAGTCAGTAGCTTCAAACATTTCTGGTATATGAATAACATGATGTTTTTCAATGGCAAAAATCAATGAATATTGTAAATGCACAAACAGTAATTTCTCCGCATTGCAAGGTGCAATTCTGAAATTTTTTGCTTTTTCCTGCTCCTCTTAGCATGATAAAGAAGATTCAAAGAGAGTGAGATGCCAGCTCCTTTCATTCAGTCAGTAGCTTCAATCATTTCTGGACGTTTTTCAATGGCAAAAATCAATGAATATTGTAAATGCACAAACAGTAATTTCTCCGCATTGCAAGGTGCAATTCTGAAATTTTTTGCTTTTTCCTGCTCCTCTTAGCATGATAAAGAAGATTCAAAGAGAGTGAGATGCCAGCTTCTTTCATTCAGTCAGTAGCTTCAAACATTTCTGGGATATGAATAACATGATGTTTTTCAATGGCAAAAATTAATGAATATTGTAAATGCACAAACAGTAATTTCTCCGCATTGCAAGGTGCAATTCTGAAATTTTTTGCTTTTTCCTGCTCCTCTTAGCATGATAAAGAAGATTCAAAGAGAGTGAGATGCCAGCTCCTTTCATTCAGTCAGTAGCTTCAATCATTTCTGGACGTTTTTCAATGGCAAAAATCAATGAATATTGTAAATGCACAAACAGTAATTTCTCCGCATTGCAAGGTGCAATTCTGAAATTTTTTGCTTTTTCCTGCTCCTCTTAGCATGATAAAGAAGATTCAAAGAGAGTGAGATGCCAGCTCCTTTCATTCAGTCAGTAGCTTTAATCATTTCTGGACGTTTTTCAATGGCAAAAATCAATGAATATTGTAAATGCACAAACATTAATTTCTCCGCATTGCAAGGTGCAATTCTGAAATTTTTTGCTTTTTCCTGCTCCTCTTAGCATGATAAAGAAGATTCAAAGAGAGTGAGATGCCAGCTCCTTTCATTCAGTCAGTAGCTTCAATCATTTCTGGTATATGAATAACATGATGTTTTTCAATGGCAAAAATCAATGAATATTGTAAATGCACAAACAGTAATTTCTCCGCATTGCAAGTTGCAATTCTGAAATTTTTTGCTTTTTCCTGCTCCTCTTAGCATGATAAAGAAGATTCAAAGAGAGTGAGATTCCAGCTCCTTTCATTCAGTCAGTAGCTTCAATCATTTCTGGACGTTTTTCAATGGCAAAAATCAATGAATATTGTAAATGCACAAACAGTAATTTCTCCGCATTGCAAGGTGCAATTCTGAAATTTTTTGCTTTTTCCTGCTCCTCTTAGCATGATAAAGAAGATTCAAAGAGAGTGAGATGCCAGCTCCTTTCATTCAGTCAGTAGCTTCAATCATTTCTGGACGTTTTTCAATGGCAAAAATCAATGAATATTGTAAATGCACAAACAGTAATTTCTCCGCATTGCAAGATGCAATTCTGAAATTTTTTGCTTTTTCCTGCTCCTCTTAGCATGATAAAGAAGATTCAAAGAGAGTGAGATGCCAGCTCCTTTCATTCAGTCAGTAGCTTCAATCATTTCTGGACGTTTTTCAATGGCAAAAATCAATGAATATTGTAAATGCACAAACAGTAATTTCTCCGCATTGCAAGGTGCAATTCTGAAATTTTTTGCTTTTTCCTGCTCCTCTTAGCATGATAAAGAAGATTCAAAGAGAGTGAGATGCCAGCTCCTTTCATTCAGTCAGTAGCTTCAATCATTTCTGGTATATGAATAACATGATGTTTTTCAATGGCAAAAATCAATGAATATTGTAAATGCACAAACAGTAATTTCTCCGCATTGCAAGGTGCAATTCTGAAATTTTTTGCTTTTTCCTGCTCCTCTTAGCATGATAAAGAAGATTCAAAGAGAGTGAGATGCCAGCTCCTTTCATTCAGTCAGTAGCTTCAATCATTTCTGGACGTTTTTCAATGGCAAAAATCAATGAATATTGTAAATGCACAAACTGTAATTTCTCCGCATTGCAAGGTGCAATTCTGAAATTTTTTGCTTTTTCCTGCTCCTCTTAGCATGATAAAGAAGATTCAAAGAGAGTGAGATGCCAGCTCCTTTCATTCAGTCAGTAGCTTCAGTCATTTCTGGACGTTTTTCAATGGCAAAAATCAATGAATATTGTAAATGCACAAACAGTAATTTCTCCGCATTGCAAGGTGCAATTCTGAAATTTTTTGCTTTTTCCTGCTCCTCTTAGCATGATAAAGAAGATTCAAAGAGAGTGAGATGCCAGCTCCTTTCATTCAGTCAGTAGCTTCAATCATTTCTGGTATATGAATAACATGATGTTTTTCAATGGCAAAAATCAATGAATATTGTAAATGCACAAACAGTAATTTCTCCGCATTGCAAGGTGCAATTCTGAAATTTTTTGCTTTTTCCTGCTCCTCTTAGCATGATAAAGAAGATTCAAAGAGAGTGAGATGCCAGCTCCTTTCATTCAGTCAGTAGCTTCAATCATTTCTGGACGTTTTTCAATGGCAAAAATCAATGAATATTGTAAATGCACAAACAGTAATTTCTCCGCATTGCAAGGTGCAATTCTGAAATTTTTTGCTTTTTCCTGCTCCTCTTAGCATGATAAAGAAGATTCAAAGAGAGTGAGATGCCAGCTCCTTTCATTCAGTCAGTAGCTTCAATCATTTCTGGTATATGAATAACATGATGTTTTTCAATGGCAAAAATCAATGAATATTGTAAATGCACAAACAGTAATTTCTCCGCATTGCAAGTTGCAATTCTGAAATTTTTTGCTTTTTCCTGCTCCTCTTAGCATGATAAAGAAGATTCAAAGAGAGTGAGATTCCAGCTCCTTTCATTCAGTCAGTAACTTCAATCATTTCTGGACGTTTTTCAATGGCAAAAATCAATGAATATTGTAAATGCACAAACAGTAATTTCTCCGCATTGCAAGGTGCAATTCTGAAATTTTTTGCTTTTTCCTGCTCCTCTTAGCATGATAAAGAAGATTCAAAGAGAGTGAGATGCCAGCTCCTTTCATTCAGTCAGTAGCTTCAATCATTTCTGGACGTTTTTCAATGGCAAAAATCAATGAATATTGTAAATGCACAAACAGTAATTTCTCCGCATTGCAAGATGCAATTCTGAAATTTTTTGCTTTTTCCTGCTCCTCTTAGCATGATAAAGAAGATTCAAAGAGAGTGAGATGCCAGCTCCTTTCATTCAGTCAGTAGCTTCAATCATTTCTGGACGTTTTTCAATGGCAAAAATCAATGAATATTGTAAATGCACAAACAGTAATTTCTCCGCATTGCAAGGTGCAATTCTGAAATTTTTTGCTTTTTCCTGCTCCTCTTAGCATGATAAAGAAGATTCAAAGAGAGTGAGATGCCAGCTCCTTTCATTCAGTCAGTAGCTTCAATCATTTCTGATATATGAATAACATGATGTTTTTCAATGGCAAAAATCAATGAATATTGTAAATGCACAAACAGTAATTTCTCCGCATTGCAAGGTGCAATTCTGAATTTTTTTGCTTTTTCCTGCTCCTCTTAGCATGATAAAGAAGATTCAAAGAGAGTGAGATGCCAGCTCCTTTCATTCAGTCAGTAGCTTCAATCATTTCTGGACGTTTTTCAATGGCAAAAATCAATGAATATTGTAAATGCACAAACTGTAATTTCTCCGCATTGCAAGGTGCAATTCTGAAATTTTTTGCTTTTTCCTGCTCCTCTTAGCATGATAAAGAAGATTCAAAGAGAGTGAGATGCCAGCTCCTTTCATTCAGTCAGTAGCTTCAGTCATTTCTGGACGTTTTTCAATGGCAAAAATCAATGAATATTGTAAATGCACAAACAGTAATTTCTCCGCATTGCAAGGTGCAATTCTGAAATTTTTTGCTTTTTCCTGCTCCTCTTAGCATGATAAAGAAGATTCAAAGAGAGTGAGATGCCAGCTCCTTTCATTCAGTCAGTAGCTTCAAACATTTCTGGTATAAACATTTCTGGACGTTTTTCAATGGCAAAAATCAATGAATATTGTAAATGCACAAACAGTAATATCTCCACATTGCAAGGTGCAATTCTGAAATTTTTTGCTTTTTCCTGCTAATCCTAGCATGATAAAGAAGATTCAAATAGAGTGAGATGCCAGCTCCTTTCATTCAGTCAGTAGCTTCAAACATTTCTGGACGTTTTTCAATGGCAAAATTCAATGAATATTGTAAATGCACAAACAGTAATATCTCCACATTGCCAGGTGCAATTCTGAAATTTTTTGCTTTTTCCTGCTAATCCTAGCATGATAAAGAAGATTCAAAGAGAGTGAGATGCCAGCTCCTTTCATTCAGTCAGTAGCTTCAATCATTTCTGGACGTTTTTCAATGGCAAAAATCAATGAATATTGTAAATGCACAAACAGTAATTTCTCCGCATTGCAAGGTGCAATTCTGAAATTTTTTGCTTTTTCCTGCTCCTCTTAGCATGATAAAGAAGATTCAAAGAGAGTGAGATGCCAGCTCCTTTCATTCAGTCAGTAGCTTCAATCATTTCTGGACGTTTTTCAATGGCAAAAATCAATGAATATTGTAAATGCACAAACAGTAATTTCTCCGCATTGCAAGGTGCAATTCTGAAATTTTTTGCTTTTTCCTGCTCCTCTTAGCATGATAAAGAAGATTCAAAGAGAGTGAGATGCCAGCTCCTTTCATTCAGTCAGTAGCTTCAATCATTTCTGGTATATGAATAACATGATGTTTTTCAATGGCAAAAATCAATGAATATTGTAAATGCACAAACAGTAATTTCTCCGCATTGCAAGGTGCAATTCTGAAATTTTTTGCTTTTTCCTGCTCCTCTTAGCATGATAAAGAAGATTCAAAGAGAGTGAGATGCCAGCTCCTTTCATTCAGTCAGTAGCTTCAATCATTTCTGGACGTTTTTCAATGGCAAAAATCAATGAATATTGTAAATGCACAAACAGTAATTTCTCCGCATTGCAAGATGCAATTCTGAAATTTTTTGGTTTTTCCTGCTCCTCTTAGCATGATAAAGAAGATTCAAAGAGAGTGAGATGCCAGCTCCTTTCATTCAGTCAGTAGCTTCAGTCATTTCTGGACGTTTTTCAATGGCAAAAATCAATGAATATTGTAAATGCACAAACAGTAATTTCTCCGCATTGCAAGGTGCAATTCTGAAATTTTTTGCTTTTTCCTGCTCCTCTTAGCATGATAAAGAAGATTCAAAGAGAGTGAGATGCCAGCTCCTTTCTTTCAGTCAGTAGCTTCAAACATTTCTGGTATAAACATTTCTGGACGTTTTTCAATGGCAAAAATCAATGAATATTGTAAATGCACAAACAGTAATATCTCCACATTGCAAGGTGCAATGCTGAAATTTTTTGCTTTTTCCTGCTAATCCTAGCATGATAAAGAAGATTCAAATAGAGTGAGATGCCAGCTCCTTTCATTCAGTCAGTAGCTTCAAACATTTCTGGACGTTTTTCATTGGCAAAAATCAATGAATATTGTAAATGCACAAACAGTAATATCTCCACATTGCAAGGTGCAATTCTGAAATTTTTTGCTTTTTCCTGCTAATCCTAGCATGATAAAGAAGATTCAAAGAGAGTGAGATGTCAGCTCCTTTCATTCAGTCAGTAGCTTCAAACATTTCTGGTATATGAATAACATGATGTTTTTCAATGGCAAAAATCAATGAATATTGTAAATGCACAAACAGTAATATCTCCACATTGCAAGGTGCAATTCTGAAATTTTTTGCTTTTTCCTGCTAATCCTAGCATGATAAAGAAGATTCAAAGAGAGTGAGATGCCAGCTCCTTTCATTCAGTCAGTAGCTTCAAACATTTCTGGACGTTTTTCAATGGCAAAAATCAATGAATATTGTAAATGCACAAACAGTAATATCTCCACATTGCAAGGTGCAATTCTGAAATTTTTTGCTTTTTCCTGCTACTCCTAGCATGATAAAGAAGATTCAAAGAGAGTGAGATGCCAGCTCCTTTCATTCAGTCAGTAGCTTCAATCATTTCTGGACGTTTTTCAATGGCAAAAATCAATGAATATTGTAAATGCACAAACAGTAATTTCTCCGCATTGCAAGGTGCAATTCTGAATTTTTTGGCTTTTTCCTGCTCCTCTTAGCATGGTAAAGAAGATTCAAAGAGAGTGAGATGCCAGCTCCTTTCATTCAGTCAGTAGCTTCAGTCATTTCTGGACGTTTTTCAATGGCAAAAATCAATGAATATTGTAAATGCACAAACAGTAATTTCTCCGCATTGCAAGGTGCAATTCTGAAATTTTTTGCTTTTTCCTGCTCCTCTTAGCATGATAAAGAAGATTCAAAGAGAGTGAGATGCCAGCTCCTTTCATTCAGTCAGTAGATTCAAACATTTCTGGTATAAACATTTCTGGACGTTTTTCAATGGCAAAAATCAATGAATATTGTAAATGCACAAACAGTAATATCTCCACATTGCAAGGTGCAATTCTGAAATTTTTTGCTTTTTCCTGCTAATCCTAGCATGATAAAGAAGATTCAAATAGAGTGAGATGCCAGCTCCTTTCATTCAGTCAGTAGCTTCAAACATTTCTGGACGTTTTTCAATGGCAAAATTCAATGAATATTGTAAATGCACAAACAGTAATATCTCCACATTGCAAGGTGCAATTCTGAAATTTTTTGCTTTTTCCTGCTAATCCTAGCATGATAAAGAAGATTCAAAGAGAGTGAGATGCCAGCTCCTTTCATTCAGTCAGTAGCTTCAATCATTTCTGGACGTTTTTCAATGGCAAAAATCAATGAATATTGTAAATGCACAAACAGTAATTTCTCCGCATTGCAAGGTGCAATTCTGAAATTTTTTGCTTTTTCCTGCTCCTCTTAGCATGATAAAGAAGATTCAAAGAGAGTGAGATGCCAGCTCCTTTCATTCAGTCAGTAGCTTCAATCATTTCTGGATGTTTTTCAATGGCAAAAATCAATGAATATTGTAAATGCACAAACAGTAATTTCTCCGCATTGCAAGGTGCAATTCTGAAATTTTTTGCTTTTTCCTGCTCCTCTTAGCATGATAAAGAAGATTCAAAGAGAGTGAGATGCCAGCTCCTTTCATTCAGTCAGTAGCTTCAATCATTTCTGGTATATGAATAACATGATGTTTTTCAATGGCAAAAATCAATGAATATTGTAAATGCACAAACAGTAATTTCTCCGCATTGCAAGGTGCAATTCTGAAATTTTTTGCTTTTTCCTGCTCCTCTTAGCATGATAAAGAAGATTCAAAGAGAGTGAGATGCCAGCTCCTTTCATTTAGTCAGTAGCTTCAATCATTTCTGGACGTTTTTCAATGGCAAAAATCAATGAATATTGTAAATGCACAAACAGTAATTTCTCCGCATTGCAAGATGCAATTCTGAAATTTTTTGCTTTTTCCTGCTCCTCTTAGCATGATAAAGAAGATTCAAAGAGAGTGAGATGCCAGCTCCTTTCATTCAGTCAGTAGCTTCAGTCATTTCTGGACGTTTTTCAATGGCAAAAATCAATGAATATTGTAAATGCACAAACAGTAATTTCTCCGCATTGCAAAGTGCAATTCTGAAATTTTTTGCTTTTTCCTGCTCCTCTTAGCATGATAAAGAAGATTCAAAGAGAGTGAGATGCCAGCTCCTTTCATTCAGTCAGTAGCTTCAAACATTTCTGGTATAAACATTTCTGGATGTTTTTCAATGGCAAAAATCAATGAATATTGTAAATGCACAAAGAGTAATATCTCCACATTGCAAGGTGCAATGCTGAAATTTTTTGCTTTTTCCTGCTAATCCTAGGATGATAAAGAAGATTCAAATAGAGTGAGATGCCAGCTCCTTTCATTCAGTCAGTAGCTTCAAACATTTCTGGACGTTTTTCAATGGCAAAAATCAATGAATATTGTAAATGCACAAACAGTAATATCTCCACATTGCAAGGTGCAATTCTGAAATTTTTTGCTTTTTCCTGCTAATCCTAGCATGATAAAGAAGATTCAAAGAGAGTGAGATGTCAGCTCCTTTCATTCAGTCAGTAGCTTCAAACATTTCTGGTATATGAATAACATGATGTTTTTCAATGGCAAAAATCAATGAATATTGTAAATGCACAAACAGTAATATCTCCACATTGCAAGGTGCAATTCTGAAATCTTTTGCTTTTTCCTGCTAATCCTAGCATGATAAAGAAGATTCAAAGAGAGTGAGATGCCAGCTCCTTTCATTCAGTCAGTAGCTTCAAACATTTCTGGACGTTTTTCAATGGCAAAAATCAATGAATATTGTAAATGCACAAACAGTAATTTCTCCGCATTGCAAGGTGCAATTCTGAAATTTTTTGCTTTTTCCTGCTCCTCTTAGCATGATAAAGAAGATTCAAAGAGCGTGAGATGTCAGCTCCTTTCATTCAGTCAGTAGCTTCAAACATTTCTGGTATATGAATAACATGATGTTTTTCAATGGCAAAAATCAATGAATATTGTAAATGCACAAACAGTAATTTCTCCGCATTGCAAGGTGCAATTCTGAAATGTTTTGCTTTTTCCTGCTCCTCTTAGCATGATAAAGAAGATTCAAAGAGAGTGAGATGCCAGCTCCTTTCATTCAGTCAGTAGCTTCAATCATTTCTGGACGTTTTTCAATGGCAAAAATCAATGAATATTGTAAATGCACAAACAGTAATTTCTCCGCATTGCAAGGTGCAATTCTGAAATTTTTTGCTTTTTCCTGCTCCTCTTAGCATGATAAAGAAGATTCAAAGAGAGTGAGATGCCAGCTCCTTTCATTCAGTCAGTAGCTTCAAACATTTCTGGTATATGAATAACATGATGTTTTTCAATGGCAAAAATCAATGAATATTGTAAATGCACAAACAGTAATTTCTCCGCATTGCAAGGTGCAATTCTGAAATTTTTTGCTTTTTCCTGCTCCTCTTAGCATGATAAAGAAGATTCAAAGAGAGTGAGATGCCAGCTCCTTTCATTCAGTCAGTAGCTTCAAACATTTCTGGTATATGAATAACATGATGTTTTTCAATGGCAAAAATCAATGAATATTGTAAATGCACAAACAGTAATTTCTCCGCATTGCAAGGTGCAATTCTGAAATGTTTTGCTTTTTCCTGCTCCTCTTAGCATGATAAAGAAGATTCAAAGAGAGTGAGATGCCAGCTCCTTTCATTCAGTCAGTAGCTTCAATCATTTCTGGACGTTTTTCAATGGCAAAAATCAATGAATATTGTAAATGCACAAACAGTAATTTCTCCGCATTGCAAGGTGCAATTCTGAAATTTTTTGCTTTTTCCTGCTCCTCTTAGCATGATAAAGAAGATTCAAAGAGAGTGAGATGCCAGCTCCTTTCATTCAGTCAGTAGCTTCAAACATTTCTGGTATATGAATAACATGATGTTTTTCAATGGCAAAAATCAATGAATATTGTAAATGCACAAACAGTAATTTCTCCGCATTGCAAGGTGCAATTCTGAAATTTTTTGCTTTTTCCTGCTCCTCTTAGCATGATAAAGAAGATTCAAAGAGATTGAGATGCCAGCTCCTTTCATTCAGTCAGTAGCTTCAAACATTTCTGGTATATGAATAACATGATGTTTTTCAATGGCAAAAATCAATGAATATTGTAAATGCACAAACAGTAATTTCTCCGCATTGCAAGGTGCAATTCTGAAATTTTTTGCTTTTTCCTGCTCCTCTTAGCATGATAAAGAAGATTCAAAGAGAGTGAGATGCCAGCTCCTTTCATTCAGTCAGTAGCTTCAATCATTTCTGGACGTTTTTCAATGGCAAAAATCAATGAATATTGTAAATGCACAAACAGTAATTTCTCCGCATTGCAAGGTGCAATTCTGAAATTTTTTGCTTTTTCCTGCTCCTCTTAGCATGATAAAGAAGATTCAAAGAGCGTGAGATGTCAGCTCCTTTCATTCAGTCAGTAGCTTCAAACATTTCTGGTATATGAATAACATGATGTTTTTCAATGGCAAAAATCAATGAATATTGTAAATGCACAAACAGTAATTTCTCCGCATTGCAAGGTGCAATTCTGAAATTTTTTGCTTTTTCCTGCTCCTCTTAGCATGATAAAGAAGATTCAAAGAGAGTGAGATGCCAGCTCCTTTCATTCAGTCAGTAGCTTCAATCATTTCTGGACGTTTTTCAATGGCAAAAATCAATGAATATTGTAAATGCACAAACAGTAATTTCTCCGCATTGCAAGGTGCAATTCTGAAATTTTTTGCTTTTTCCTGCTCCTCTTAGCATGATAAAGAAGATTCAAAGAGAGTGAGATGCCAGCTCCTTTCATTCAGTCAGTAGCTTCAAACATTTCTGGTATATGAATAACATGATGTTTTTCAATGGCAAAAATCAATGAATATTGTAAATGCACAAACAGTAATTTCTCCGCATTGCAAGGTGCAATTCTGAAATTTTTTGCTTTTTCCTGCTCCTCTTAGCATGATAAAGAAGATTCAAAGAGAGTGAGATGCCAGCTCCTTTCATTCAGTCAGTAGCTTCAATCATTTCTGGACGTTTTTCAATGGCAAAAATCAATGAATATTGTAAATGCACAAACAGTAATTTCTCCGCATTGCAAGGTGCAATTCTGAAATGTTTTGCTTTTTCCTGCTCCTCTTAGCATGATAAAGAAGATTCAAAGAGCGTGAGATGTCAGCTCCTTTCATTCAGTCAGTAGCTTCAAACATTTCTGGTATATGAATAACATGATGTTTTTCAAAGGCAAAAATCAATGAATATTGTAAATGCACAAACAGTAATTTCTCCGCATTGCAAGGTGCAATTCTGAAATTATTTGCTTTTTCCTGCTCCTCTTAGCATGATAAAGAAGATTCAAAGAGAGTGAGATGCCAGCTCCTTTCATTCAGTCAGTAGCTTCAATCATTTCTGGACGTTTTTCAATGGCAAAAATCAATGAATATTGTAAATGCACAAACAGTAATTTCTCCGCATTGCAAGGTGCAATTCTGAAATTTTTTGCTTTTTCCTGCTCCTCTTAGCATGATAAAGAAGATTCAAAGAGAGTGAGATGCCAGCTCCTTTCGTTCAGTCAGTAGCTTCAATCATTTCTGGACGTTTTTCAATGGCAAAAATCATTGAATATTATAAATGCACAAACAGTAATTTCTCCGCATTGCAAGGTGCAATTCTGAAATTTTTTACTTTTTCCTGCTCCTCTTAGCATGATAAAGAAGATTCAAAGAGAGTGAGATGCCAGCTCCTTTCATTCAGTCAGTAGCTTCAATCATTTCTGGTATATGAATAACATGATGTTTTTCAATGGCAAAAATCAATGAATATTGTAAATGCACAAACAGTAATTTCTCCGCATTGCAAGGTGCAATTCTGAAAATTTTTGCTTTTTCCTGCTCCTCTTAGCATGATAAACAAGATTCAAAGAGAGTGAGATGCCAGCTCCTTTCATTCAGTCAGTAGCTTCAATCATTTCTGGACGTTTTTCAATGGCAAAAATCAATGAATATTGTAAATGCACAAACAGTAATTTCTCCGCATTGCAAGGTGCAATTCTGAAATTTTTTGCTTTTTCCTGCTCCTCTTAGCATGATAAAGAAGATTCAAAGAGAGTGAGATGCCAGCTCCTTTCATTCAGTCAGTAGCTTCAAACATTTCTGGTATATGAATAACATGATGTTTTTCAATGGCAAAAATCAATGAATATTGTAAATGCACAAACAGTAATTTCTCCGCATTGCAAGGTGCAATTCTGAAATTTTTTGCTTTTTCCTGCTCCTCTTAGCATGATAAAGAAGATTCAAAGAGAGTGAGATGCCAGCTCCTTTCATTCAGTCAGTAGCTTCAATCAATTCTGGACGTTTTTCAATGGCAAAAATCAATGAATATTGTAAATGCACAAACAGTAATTTCTCCGCATTGCAAGGTGCAATTCTGAAATTTTTTGCTTTTTCCTGCTCCTCTTAGCATGATAAAGAAGATTCAAAGAGAGTGAGATGCCAGCTCCTTTCATTCAGTCAGTAGCTTCAATCATTTCTGGACGTTTTTCAATGGCAAAAATCAATGAATATTGTAAATGCACAAACAGTAATTTCTCCGCATTGCAAGGTGCAATTCTGAAATTTTTTGCTTTTTCCTGCTCCTCTTAGCATGATAAAGAAGATTCAAAGAGAGTGAGATGCCAGCTCCTTTCATTCAGTCAGTAGCTTCAAACATTTCTGGTATATGAATAACATGATGTTTTTCAATGGCAAAAATCAATGAATATTGTAAATGCACAAACAGTAATTTCTCCGCATTGCAAGGTGCAAGTCTGAAATTTTTTGCTTTTTCCTGCTCCTCTTAGTATGATAAAGAAGATTCAAAGAGAGTGAGATGCCAGCTACTTTCATTCAGTCAGTAGCTTCAATAATTTCTGGACGTTTTTCAATGGTAAAAATCAATGAATATTGTAAATGCACAAACAGTAATTTCTCCACATTGCAAGGTGCAATTCTGAAATTTTTTGCTTTTTCCTGCTCCTCTTAGCATGATAAAGAAGATTCAAAGAGAGTGAGATGCCAGCTCCTTTCATTCAGTCAGTAGCTTCAAACATTTCTGGTATATGAATAACATGATGTTTTTCAATGGCAAAAATCAATGAATATTGTAAATGCACAAACAGTAATTTCTCCGCATTGCAAGGTGCAATTCTGAAATTTTTTGCTTTTTCCTGCTCCTCTTAGCATGATAATGAAGATTCAAAGAGAGTGAGATGCCAGCTCCTTTCATTCAGTCAGTAGCTTCAAACATTTCTGGTATATGAATAACATGATGTTTTTCAATGGCAAAAATCAATGAATATTGTAAATGCACAAACAGTAATTTCTCCGCATTGCAAGGTGCAATTCTGAAATTTTTTGCTTTTTCCTGCTCCTCTTAGCATGATAAAGAAGATTCAAAGAGAGTGAGATGCCAGCTCCTTTCATTCAGTCAGTAGCTTCAATCATTTCTGGATGTTTTTCAATGGCAAAAATCAATGAATATTGTAAATGCACAAACTGTAATTTCTCCGCATTGCAAGGTGCAATTCTGAAATTTTTTACTTTTTCCTGCTCCTCTTAGCATGATAAAGAAGATTCAAAGAGAGTGAGATGCCAGCTCCTTTCATTCAGTCAGTAGCTTCAATCATTTCTGGACGTTTTTCAATAGCAAAAATCAATGAATATTGTAAATGCACAAACAGTAATTTCTCCGCATTGCAAGGTGCAATTCTGAAATTTTTTGCTTTTTCCTGCTCCTCTTAGCATGATAAAGAAGATTCAAAGAGAGTGAGATGCCAGCTCCTTTCATTCAGTCAGTACTTTCAATCATTTCTGGACGTTTTTCAATGGCAAAAATCAATGAATATTGTAAATGCACAAACAGTAATTTCTCCGCATTGCAAGGTGCAATTCTGAATTTTTTTGCTTTTTCCCGCTCCTCTTAGCATGATAAAGAAGATTCAAAGAGAGTGAGGTGCCAGCTCCTTTCATTCAGTCAGTAGCTTCAAACATTTCTGGTATATGAATAACATGTTTTTCAATGGCAAAAATCAATGAATATTGTAAATGCACAAACAGTAATTTCTCCACATTGCAAGGTGCAATTCTGAAATTTTTTGCTTTTTCCTGCTCCTCTTAGCATGATAATGAAGATTCAAAGAGAGTGAGATGCCAGCTCCTTTCATTCAGTCAGTAGCTTCAAACATTTCTGGTATATGAATAACATGATGTTTTTCAATGGCAAAAATCAATGAATATTGTAAATGCACAAACAGTAATTTCTCCGCATTGCAAGGTGCAATTCTGAAATTTTTTGCTTTTTCCTGCTCCTCTTAGCATGATAAAGAAGATTCAAAGAGAGTGAGATGCCAGCTCCTTTCATTCAGTCAGTAGCTTCAATCATTTCTGGATGTTTTTCAATGGCAAAAATCAATGAATATTGTAAATGCACAAACTGTAATTTCTCCGCATTGCAAGGTGCAATTCTGAAATTTTTTACTTTTTCCTGCTCCTCTTAGCATGATAAAGAAGACTCAAAGAGAGTGAGATGCCAGCTCCTTTCATTCAGTCAGTAGCTTCAATCATTTCTGGACGTTTTTCAATGGCAAAAATCAATGAATATTGTAAATGCACATACAGTAATTTCTCCGCATTGCAAGGTGCAATTCTGAAATTTTTTGCTTTTTCCTGCTCCTCTTAGCATGATAAAGAAGATTCAAAGAGAGTGAGATGCCAGCTCCTTTCATTCAGTCAGTACTTTCAATCATTTCTGGACGTTTTTCAATGGCAAAAATCAATGAATATTGTAAATGCACAAACAGTAATTTCTCCGCATTGCAAGGTGCAATTCTGAATTTTTTTGCTTTTTCCCGCTCCTCTTAGCATGATAAAGAAGATTCAAAGAGAGTGAGGTGCCAGCTCCTTTCATTCAGTCAGTAGCTTCAATCATTTCTGGACGTTTTTCAATGGTAAAAATCAATGAATATTGTAAATGCACAAACAGTAATTTCTCCACATTGCAAGGTGCAATTCTGAAATTTTTTGCTTTTCCCTGCTCCTCTTAGCATGATAAACAAGATTCAAAGAGAGTGAGATGCCAGCTCCTTTCATTCAGTCAGTAGCTTCAAACATTTCTGGTATATGAATAACATGATGTTTTTCAATGGCAAAAATCAATGAATATTGTAAATGCACAAACAGTAATTTCTCCGCATTGCAAGGTGCAATTCTGAAATTTTTTGCTTTTTCCTGCTCCTCTTAGCATGATAAAGAAGATTCAAAGAGAGTGAGATGCCAGCTCCTTTCATTCAGTCAGTAGCTTCAAACATTTCTGGTATATGAATAACATGATGTTTTTCAATGGCAAAAATCAATGAATATTGTAAATGCACAAACAGTAATTTCTCCGCATTGCAAGGTGCAATTCTGAAATTTTTTGCTTTTTCCTGCTCCTCTTAGCATGATAAAGAAGATTCAAAGAGAGTGAGATGCCAGCTCCTTTCGTTCAGTCAGTAGCTTCAATCATTTCTGGACGTTTTTCAATGGCAAAAGTGATTGAATATTATAAATGCACAAACAGTAATTTCTCCGCATTGCAAGGTGCAATTCTGAAATTTTTTACTTTTTCCTGCTCCTCTTAGCATGATAAAGAAGATTCAAAGAGAGTGAGATGCCAGCTCCTTTCATTCAGTCAGTAGCTTCAATCATTTCTGGTATATGAATAACATGATGTTTTTCAATGGCAAAAATCAATGAATATTGTAAATGCACAAACAGTAATTTCTCCGCATTGCAAGGTGCAATTCTGAAATTTTTTGCTTTTTCCTGCTCCTCTTAGCATGATAAACAAGATTCAAAGAGAGTGAGATGCCAGCTCCTTTCATTCAGTCAGTAGCTTCAATCATTTCTGGACGTTTTTCAATGGCAAAAATCAATGAATATTGTAAATGCACAAACAGTAATTTCTCCGCATTGCAAGGTGCAATTCTGAAATTTTTTGCTTTTTCCTGCTCCTCTTAGCATGATAAAGAAGATTCAAAGAGAGTGAGATGCCAGCTCCTTTCATTCAGTCAGTAGCTTCAAACATTTCTGGTATATGAATAACATGATGTTTTTCAATGGCAAAAATCAATGAATATTGTAAATGCACAAACAGTAATTTCTCCGCATTGCAAGGTGCAATTCTGAAATTTTTTGCTTTTTCCTGCTCCTCTTAGCATGATAAAGAAGATTCAAAGAGAGTGAGATGCCAGCTCCTTTCATTCAGTCAGTAGCTTCAATCATTTCTGGACGTTTTTCAATGGCAAAAATCAATGAATATTGTAAATGCACAAACAGTAATTTCTCCGCATTGCAAGGTGCAATTCTGAAATTTTTTGCTTTTTCCTGCTCCTCTTAGCATGATAAAGAAGATTCAAAGAGAGTGAGATGCCAGCTCCTTTCATTCAGTCAGTAGCTTCAATCATTTCTGGACGTTTTTCAATGGCAAAAATCAATGAATATTGTAAATGCACAAACAGTAATTTCTCCGCATTGCAAGGTGCAATTCTGAAATGTTTTGCTTTTTCCTGCTCCTCTTAGCATGATAAAGAAGATTCAAAGAGAGTGAGATGCCAGCTCCTTTCATTCAGTCAGTAGCTTCAATCATTTCTGGACGTTTTTCAATGGCAAAAATCAATGAATATTGTAAATGCACAAACAGTAATTTCTCCGCATTGCAAGGTGCAATTCTGAAATTTTTTGCTTTTTCCTGCTCCTCTTAGCATGATAAAGAAGATTCAAAGAGAGTGAGATGCCAGCTCCTTTCATTCAGTCAGTAGCTTCAAACATTTCTGGTATATGAATAACATGATGTTTTTCAATGGCAAAAATCAATGAATATTGTAAATGCACAAACAGTAATTTCTCCGAATTGCAAGGTGCAATTCTGAAATTTTTTGCTTTTTCCTGCTCCTCTTAGCATGATAAAGAAGATTCAAAGAGAGTGAGATGCCAGCTCCTTTCATTCAGTCAGTAGCTTCAAACATTTCTGGTATATGAATAACATGATGTTTTTCAATGGCAAAAATCAATGAATATTGTAAATGCACAAACAGTAATTTCTCCGCATTGCAAGGTGCAATTCTGAAATTTTTTGCTTTTTCCTGCTCCTCTTAGCATGATAAAGAAGATTCAAAGAGAGTGAGATGCCAGCTCCTTTCATTCAGTCAGTAGCTTCAATCATTTCTGGACGTTTTTCAATGGCAAAAATCAATGAATATTGTAAATGCACAAACAGTAATTTCTCCGCATTGCAAGGTGCAATTCTGAAATTTTTTGCTTTTTCCTGCTCCTCTTAGCATGATAAAGAAGATTCAAAGAGCGTGAGATGTCAGCTCCTTTCATTCAGTCAGTAGCTTCAAACATTTCTGGTATATGAATAACATGATGTTTTTCAATGGCAAAAATCAATGAATATTGTAAATGCACAAACAGTAATTTCTCCGCATTGCAAGGTGCAATTCTGAAATTTTTTGCTTTTTCCTGCTCCTCTTAGCATGATAAAGAAGATTCAAAGAGAGTGAGATGCCAGCTCCTTTCATTCAGTCAGTAGCTTCAATCATTTCTGGACGTTTTTCAATGGCAAAAATCAATGAATATTGTAAATGCACAAACAGTAATTTCTCCGCATTGCAAGGTGCAATTCTGAAATTTTTTGCTTTTTCCTGCTCCTCTTAGCATGATAAAGAAGATTCAAAGAGAGTGAGATGCCAGCTCCTTTCATTCAGTCAGTAGCTTCAAACATTTCTGGTATATGAATAACATGATGTTTTTCAATGGCAAAAATCAATGAATATTGTAAATGCACAAACAGTAATTTCTCCGCATTGCAAGGTGCAATTCTGAAATTTTTTGCTTTTTCCTGCTCCTCTTAGCATGATAAAGAAGATTCAAAGAGAGTGAGATGCCAGCTCCTTTCATTCAGTCAGTAGCTTCAATCATTTCTGGACGTTTTTCAATGGCAAAAATCAATGAATATTGTAAATGCACAAACAGTAATTTCTCCGCATTGCAAGGTGCAATTCTGAAATGTTTTGCTTTTTCCTGCTCCTCTTAGCATGATAAAGAAGATTCAAAGAGCGTGAGATGTCAGCTCCTTTCATTCAGTCAGTAGCTTCAAACATTTCTGGTATATGAATAACATGATGTTTTTCAAAGGCAAAAATCAATGAATATTGTAAATGCACAAACAGTAATTTCTCCGCATTGCAAGGTGCAATTCTGAAATTATTTGCTTTTTCCTGCTCCTCTTAGCATGATAAAGAAGATTCAAAGAGAGTGAGATGCCAGCTCCTTTCATTCAGTCAGTAGCTTCAATCATTTCTGGACGTTTTTCAATGGCAAAAATCAATGAATATTGTAAATGCACAAACAGTAATTTCTCCGCATTGCAAGGTGCAATTCTGAAATTTTTTGCTTTTTCCTGCTCCTCTTAGCATGATAAAGAAGATTCAAAGAGAGTGAGATGCCAGCTCCTTTCGTTCAGTCAGTAGCTTCAATCATTTCTGGACGTTTTTCAATGGCAAAAATCATTGAATATTATAAATGCACAAACAGTAATTTCTCCGCATTGCAAGGTGCAATTCTGAAATTTTTTGCTTTTTCCTGCTCCTCCTAGCATGACAAAGAAGATTCAAAGAGAGTAAGATGCCAGCTCCTTTCATTCAGTCAGTAGCTTCAATCATTTCTGGTATATGAATAACATGATGTTTTTCAATGGCAAAAATCAATGAATATTGTAAATGCACAAACAGTAATTTCTCCGCATTGCAAGGTGCAATTCTGAAATTTTTTGCTTTTTCCTGCTCCTCTTAGCATGATAAAGAAGATTCAAAGAGAGTGAGATGCCAGCTCCTTTCATTCAGTCAGTAGCTTCAATCATTTCTGGACGTTTTTCAATGTCAAAAATCAATGAATATTGTAAATGCACAAACAGTAATTTCTCCGCATTGCAAGGTGCAATTCTGAAATTTTTTGCTTTTTCCTGCTCCTCTTAGCATGATAAAGAAGATTCAAAGAGAGTGAGATGCCAGCTCCTTTCATTCAGTCAGTAGCTTCAAACATTTCTGGTATATGAATAACATGATGTTTTTCAATGGCAAAAATCAATGAATATTGTAAATGCACAAACAGTAATTTCTCCGCATTGCAAGGTGCAAGTCTGAAATTTTTTGCTTTTTCCTGCTCCTCTTAGTATGATAAAGAAGATTCAAAGAGAGTGAGATGCCAGCTACTTTCATTCAGTCAGTAGCTTCAATCATTTCTGGACGTTTTTCAATGGTAAAAATCAATGAATATTGTAAATGCACAAACAGTAATTTCTCCACATTGCAAGGTGCAATTCTGAAATTTTTTGCTTTTTCCTGCTCCTCTTAGCATGATAAAGAAGATTCAAAGAGAGTGAGATGCCAGCTCCTTTCATTCAGTCAGTAGCTTCAAACATTTCTGGTATATGAATAACATGATGTTTTTCAATGGCAAAAATCAATGAATATTGTAAATGCACAAACAGTAATTTCTCCGCATTGCAAGGTGCAATTCTGAAATTTTTTGCTTTTTCCTGCTCCTCTTAGCATGATAAAGAAGATTCAAAGAGAGTGAGATGCCAGCTCCTTTCATTCAGTCAGTAGCTTCAAACATTTCTGGTATATGAATAACATGATGTTTTTCAATGGCAAAAATCAATGAATATTGTAAATGCACAAACAGTAATTTCTCCGCATTGCAAGGTGCAATTCTGAAATTTTTTGCTTTTTCCTGCTCCTCTTAGCCTGATAAAGAAGATTCAAAGAGAGTGAGATGCCAGCTCCTTTCATTCAGTCAGTAGCTTCAATCATTTCTGGATGTTTTTCAATGGCAAAAATCAATGAATATTGTAAATGCACAAACTGTAATTTCTCCGCATTGCAAGGTGCAATTCTGAAATTTTTTACTTTTTCCTGCTCCTCTTAGCATGATAAAGAAGATTCAAAGAGAGTGAGATGCCAGCTCCTTTCATTCAGTCAGTAGCTTCAATCATTTCTGGACGTTTTTCAATGGCAAAAATCAATGAATATTGTAAATGCACAAACAGTAATTTCTCCGCATTGCAAGGTGCAATTCTGAAATTTTTTGCTTTTTCCTGCTCCTCTTAGCATGATAAAGAAGATTCAAAGAGAGTGAGATGCCAGCTCCTTTCATTCAGTCAGTACTTCCAATCATTTCTGGACGTTTTTCAATGGCAAAAATCAATGAATATTGTAAATGCACAAACAGTAATTTCTCCGCATTGCAAGGTGCAATTCTGAATTTTTTTGCTTTTTCCCGCTCCTCTTAGCATGATAAAGAAGATTCAAAGAGAGTGAGGTGCCAGCTCCTTTCATTCAGTCAGTAGCTTCAAACATTTCTGGTATATGAATAACATGATGTTTTTCAATGGCAAAAATCAATGAATATTGTAAATGCACAAACAGTAATTTCTCCGCATTGCAAAGTGCAATTCTGAAATGTTTTGCTTTTTCCTGCTCCTCTTAGCATGATAAAGAAGATTCAAAGAGCGTGAGATGTCAGCTCCTTTCATTCAGTCAGTAGCTTCAAACATTTCTGGTATATGAATAACATGATGTTTTTCAAAGGCAAAAATCAATGAATATTGTAAATGCACAAACAGTAATTTCTCCGCATTGCAAGGTGCAATTCTGAAATTATTTGCTTTTTCCTGCTCCTCTTAGCATGATAAAGAAGATTCAAAGAGAGTGAGATGCCAGCTCCTTTCATTCAGTCAGTAGCTTCAATCATTTCTGGACGTTTTTCAATGGCAAAAATCAATGAATATTGTAAATGCACAAACAGTAATTTCTCCGCATTGCAAGGTGCAATTCTGAAATTTTTTGCTTTTTCCTGCTCCTCTTAGCATGATAAAGAAGATTCAAAGAGAGTGAGATGCCAGCTCCTTTCGTTCAGTCAGTAGCTTCAATCATTTCTGGACGTTTTTCAATGGCAAAAATCATTGAATATTATAAATGCACAAACAGTAATTTCTCCGCATTGCAAGGTGCAATTCTGAAATTTTTTACTTTTTCCTGCTCCTCTTAGCATGATAAAGAAGATTCAAAGAGAGTGAGATGCCAGCTCCTTTCATTCAGTCAGTAGCTTCAATCATTTCTGGTATATGAATAACATGATGTTTTTCAATGGCAAAAATCAATGAATATTGTAAATGCACAAACAGTAATT
Source organism: Phyllobates terribilis (assembly GCF_046119375.1). Lineage (NCBI taxonomy): Eukaryota > Metazoa > Chordata > Amphibia > Anura > Dendrobatidae > Phyllobates > Phyllobates terribilis. The sequence goes on along the minus strand of NW_027363823.1, from coordinate 88,374 downwards.
TCTCCGCATTGCAAGGTGCAATTCTGAAATTTTTTGCTTTTTCCTGCTCCTCTTAGCATGATAAACAAGATTCAAAGAGAGTGAGATGCCAGCTACTTTCATTCAGTCAGTAGCTTCAATCATTTCTGGACGTTTTTCAATGGCAAAAATCAATGAATATTGTAAATGCACAAACAGTAATTTCTCCGCATTGCAAGGTGCAATTCTGAAATTTTTTGCTTTTTCCTGCTCCTCTTAGCATGATAAAGAAGATTCAAAGAGAGTGAGATGCCAGCTCCTTTCATTCAGTCAGTAGCTTCAAACATTTCTGGTATATGAATAACATGATGTTTTTCAATGGCAAAAATCAATGAATATTGTAAATGCACAAACAGTAATTTCTCCGCATTGCAAGGTGCAATTCTGAAATTTTTTGCTTTTTCCTGCTCCTCTTAGCATGATAAAGAAGATTCAAAGAGAGTGAGATGCCAGCTCCTTTCATTCAGTCAGTAGCTTCAATCATTTCTGGACGTTTTTCAATGGCAAAAATCAATGAATATTGTAAATGCACAAACAGTAATTTCTCAGCATTGCAAGGTGCAATTCTGAAATTTTTTGCTTTTTCCTGCTCCTCTTAGCATGATAAAGAAGATTCAAAGAGAGTGAGATGCCAGCTCCTTTCATTCAGTCAGTAGCTTCAATCATTTCTGGACGTTTTTCAATGGCAAAAATCAATGAATATTGTAAATGCACAAACAGTAATTTCTCCGCATTGCAAGGTGCAATTCTGAAATTTTTTGCTTTTTCCTGCTCCTCTTAGCATGATAAAGAAGATTCAAAGAGAGTGAGATGCCAGCTCCTTTCATTCAGTCAGTAGCTTCAAACATTTCTGGTATATGAATAACATGATGTTTTTCAATGGCAAAAATCAATGAATATTGTAAATGCACAAACAGGAATTTCTCCGCATTGCAAGGTGCAAGTCTGAAATTTTTTGCTTTTTCCTGCTCCTCTTAGTATGATAAAGAAGATTCAAAGAGAGTGAGATGCCAGCTACTTTCATTCAGTCAGTAGCTTCAATCATTTCTGGACGTTTTTCAATGGTAAAAATCAATGAATATTGTAAATGCACAAACAGTAATTTCTCCACATTGCAAGGTGCAATTCTGAAATTTTTTGCTTTTTCCTGCTCCTCTTAGCATGATAAAGAAGATTCAAAGAGAGTGAGATGCCAGCTCCTTTCATTCAGTCAGTAGCTTCAAACATTTCTGGTATATGAATAACATGATGTTTTTCAATGGCAAAAATCAATGAATATTGTGAATGCACAAACAGTAATTTCTCCGCATTGCAAGGTGCAATTCTGAAATTTTTTGCTTTTTCCTGCTCCTCTTAGCATGATAAAGAAGATTCAAAGAGAGTGAGATGCCAGCTCCTTTCATTCAGTCAGTAGCTTCAAACATTTCTGGTATATGAATAACATGATGTTTTTCAATGGCAAAAATCAATGAATATTGTAAATGCACAAACAGTAATTTCTCCGCATTGCAAGGTGCAATTCTGAATTTTTTTGCTTTTTCCTGCTCCTCTTAGCATGATAAAGAAGATTCAAAGAGAGTGAGATGCCAGCTACTTTCATTCAGTCAGTAGATTCAATCATTTCTGGACGTTTTTCATTGTTAAAAATCAATGAATATTGTAAATGCACAAACAGTAATTTCTCCACATTGCAAGGTGCAATTCTGAAATTTTTTGCTTTTTCCTGCTCCTCTTAGCATGATAAAGAAGATTCAAAGAGCGTGAGATGTCAGCTCCTTTCATTCAGTCAGTAGCTTCAAACATTTCTGGTATATGAATAACATGATGTTTTTCAAAGGCAAAAATCAATGAATATTGTAAATGCACAAACAGTAATTTCTCCGCATTGCAAGGTGCAATTCTGAAATTATTTGCTTTTTCCTGCTCCTCTTAGCATGATAAAGAAGATTCAAAGAGAGTGAGGTGCCAGCTCCTTTCATTCAGTCAGTAGCTTCAATCATTTCTGGACGTTTTTCAATGGCAAAAATCAATGAATATGGTAAATGCACAAACAGTAATTTCTCCGCATTGCAAGGTGCAATTCTGAAATTTTTTGCTTTTTCCTGCTCCTCTTAGCATGATAAAGAAGATTCAAAGAGAGTGAGATGCCAGCTCCTTTCGTTCAGTCAGTAGCTTCAATCATTTCTGGACGTTTTTCAATGGCAAAAATCATTGAATATTATAAATGAACAAACAGTAATTTCTCCGCATTGCAAGGTGCAATTCTGAAATTTTTTACTTTTTCCTGCTCCTCTTAGCATGATAAAGAAGATTCAAAGAGAGTGAGATGCCAGCTCCTTTCATTCAGTCAGTAGCTTCAATCATTTCTGGTATATGAATAACATGATGTTTTTCAATGGCAAAAATCAATGAATATTGTAAATGCACAAACAGTAATTTCTCCGCATTGCAAGGTGCAATTCTGAAATTTTTTGCTTTTTCCTGCTCCTCTTAGCATGATAAACAAGATTCAAAGAGAGTGAGATGCCAGCTCCTTTCATTCAGTCAGTAGCTTCAATCATTTCTGGACGTTTTTCAATGGCAAAAATCAATGAATATTGTAAATGCACAAACAGTAATTTCTCCGCATTGCAAGGTGCAATTCTGAAATTTTTTGCTTTTTCCTGCTCCTCTTAGCATGATAAAGAAGATTCAAAGAGAGTGAGATGCTAGCTCCTTTCATTCAGTCAGTAGCTTCAAACATTTCTGGTATATGAATAACATGATGTTTTTCAATGGCAAAAATCAATGAATATTGTAAATGCACAAACAGTAATTTCTCCGCATTGCAAGGTGCAATTCTGAAATTTTTTGCTTTTTCCTGCTCCTCTTAGCATGATAAAGAAGATTCAAAGAGAGTGAGATGCCAGCTCCTTTCATTCAGTCAGTAGCTTCAATCATTTCTGGACGTTTTTCAATGGCAAAAATCAATGAATATTGTAAATGCACAAACAGTAATTTCTCCGCATTGCAAGGTGCAATTCTGAAATTTTTTGCTTTTTCCTGCTCCTCTTAGCATGATAAAGAAGATTCAAAGAGAGTGAGATGCCAGCTCCTTTCGTTCAGTCAGTAGCTTCAATCATTTCTGGACGTTTTTCAATGGCAAAAATCAATGAATATTGTAAATGCACAAACAGTAATTTCTCCGCATTGCAAGGTGCAATTCTGAAATTTTTTGCTTTTTCCTGCTCCTCTTAGCATGATAAAGAAGATTCAAAGAGAGTGAGATGCCAGCTCCTTTCATTCAGTCAGTAGCTTCAAACATTTCTGGTATATGAATAACATGATGTTTTTCAATGGCAAAAATCAATGAATATTGTAAATGCACAAACAGTAATTTCTCCGCATTGCAAGGTGCAAGTCTGAAATTTTTTGCTTTTTCCTGCTCCTCTTAGTATGATAAAGAAGATTCAAAGAGAGTGAGATGCCAGCTACTTTCATTCAGTCAGTAGCTTCAATCATTTCTGGACGTTTTTCAATGGTAAAAATCAATGAATATTGTAAATGCACAAACAGTAATTTCTCCACATTGCAAGGTGCAATTCTGAAATTTTTTGCTTTTTCCTGCTCCTCTTAGCATGATAAAGAAGATTCAAAGAGAGTGAGATGCCAGCTCCTTTCATTCAGTCAGTAGCTTCAAACATTTCTGGTATATGAATAACATGATGTTTTTCAATGGCAAAAATCAATGAATATTGTAAATGCACAAACAGTAATTTCTCCGCATTGCAAGGTGCAATTCTGAAATTTTTTGCTTTTTCCTGCTCCTCTTAGCATGATAAAGAAGATTCAAAGAGAGTGAGATGCCAGCTCCTTTCATTCAGTCAGTAGCTTCAAACATTTCTGGTATATGAATAACATGATGTTTTTCAATGGCAAAAATCAATGAATATTGTAAATGCACAAACAGTAATTTCTCCGCATTGCAAGGTGCAATTCTGAAATTTTTTGCTTTTTCCTGCTCCTCTTAGCATGATAAAGAAGATTCAAAGAGAGTGAGATGCCAGCTACTTTCATTCAGTCAGTAGATTCAATCATTTCTGGACGTTTTTCATTGTTAAAAATCAATGAATATTGTAAATGCACAAACAGTAATTTCTCCACATTGCAAGGTGCAATTCTGAAATTTTTTGCTTTTTCCTGCTCCTCTTAGCATGATAATGAAGATTCAAAGAGAGTGAGATGCCAGCTCCTTTCATTCAGTCAGTAGCTTCAAACATTTCTGGTATATGAATAACATGATGTTTTTCAATGGCAAAAATCAATGAATATTGTAAATGCACAAACAGTAATTTCTCCGCATTGCAAGGTGCAATTCTGAAATTTTTTGCTTTTTCCTGCTCCTCTTAGCATGATAAAGAAGATTCAAAGAGAGTGAGATGCCAGCTCCTTTCATTCAGTCAGTAGCTTCAATCATTTCTGGATGTTTTTCAATGGCAAAAATCAATGAATATTGTAAATGCACAAACTGTAATTTCTCCGCATTGCAAGGTGCAATTCTGAAATTTTTTACTTTTTCCTGCTCCTCTTAGCATGATAAAGAAGATTCAAAGAGAGTGAGATGCCAGCTCCTTTCATTCAGTCAGTAGCTTCAATCATTTCTGGACGTTTTTCAATGGCAAAAATCAATGAATATTGTAAATGCACAAACAGTAATTTCTCCGCATTGCAAGGTGCAATTCTGAAATTTTTTGCTTTTTCCTGCTCCTCTTAGCATGATAAAGAAGATTCAAAGAGAGTGAGATGCCAGCTCCTTTCATTCAGTCAGTACTTTCAATCATTTCTGGACGTTTTTCAATGGCAAAAATCAATGAATATTGTAAATGCACAAACAGTAATTTCTCCGCATTGCAAGGTGCAATTCTGAATTTTTTTGCTTTTTCCCGCTCCTCTTAGCATGATAAAGAAGATTCAAAGAGAGTGAGGTGCCAGCTCCTTTCATTCAGTCAGTAGCTTCAAACATTTCTGGTATATGAATAACATGTTTTTCAATGGCAAAAATCAATGAATATTGTAAATGCACAAACAGTAATTTCTCCGCATTGCAAGGTGCAATTCTGAAATTTTTTGCTTTTTCCTGCTCCTCTTAGCATGATAATGAAGATTCAAAGAGAGTGAGATGCCAGCTCCTTTCATTCAGTCAGTAGCTTCAAACATTTCTGGTATATGAATAACATGATGTTTTTCAATGGCAAAAATCAATGAATATTGTAAATGCACAAACAGTAATTTCTCCGCATTGCAAGGTGCAATTCTGAAATTTTTTGCTTTTTCCTGCTCCTCTTAGCATGATAAAGAAGATTCAAAGAGAGTGAGATGCCAGCTCCTTTCATTCAGTCAGTAGCTTCAATCATTTCTGGATGTTTTTCAATGGCAAAAATCAATGAATATTGTAAATGCACAAACTGTAATTTCTCCGCATTGCAAGGTGCAATTCTGAAATTTTTTACTTTTTCCTGCTCCTCTTAGCATGATAAAGAAGATTCAAAGAGAGTGAGATGCCAGCTCCTTTCATTCAGTCAGTAGCTTCAATCATTTCTGGACGTTTTTCAATGCCAAAAATCAATGAATATTGTAAATGCATAAACAGTAATTTCTCCGCATTGCAAGGTGCAATTCTGAAATTTTTTGCTTTTTCCTGCTCCTCTTAGCATGATAAAGAAGATTCAAAGAGAGTGAGATGCCAGCTCCTTTCATTCAGTCAGTACTTTCAATCATTTCTGGACGTTTTTCAATGGCAAAAATCAATGAATATTGTAAATGCACAAACAGTAATTTCTCCGCATTGCAAGGTGCAATTCTGAATTTTTTTGCTTTTTCCCGCTCCTCTTAGCATGATAAAGAAGATTCAAAGAGAGTGAGGTGCCAGCTCCTTTCATTCAGTCAGTAGCTTCAATCATTTCTGGACGTTTTTCAATGGTAAAAATCAATGAATATTGTAAATGCACAAACAGTAATTTCTCCACATTGCAAGGTGCAATTCTGAAATTTTTTGCTTTTCCCTGCTCCTCTTAGCATGATAAAGAAGATTCAAAGAGAGTGAGATGCCAGCTCCTTTCATTCAGTCAGTAGCTTCAAACATTTCTGGTATATGAATAACATGATGTTTTTCAATGGCAAAAATCAATGAATATTGTAAATGCACAAACAGTAATTTCTCCGCATTGCAAGGTGCAATTCTGAAATTTTTTGCTTTTTCCTGCTCCTCTTAGCATGATAAAGAAGATTCAAAGAGAGTGAGATGCCAGCTCCTTTCATTCAGTCAGTAGCTTCAAACATTTCTGGTATATGAATAACATGATGTTTTTCAATGGCAAAAATCAATGAATATTGTAAATGCACAAACAGTAATTTCTCCGCATTGCAAGGTGCAATTCTGAAATTTTTTGCTTTTTCCTGCTCCTCTTAGCATGATAAAGAAGATTCAAAGAGAGTGAGATGCCAGCTCCTTTCATTCAGTCAGTAGCTTCAATCAATTCTGGACGTTTTTCAATGGCAAAAATCAATGAATATTGTAAATGCACAAACAGTAATTTCTCCGCATTGCAAGGTGCAATTCTGAAATTTTTTGCTTTTTCCTGCTCCTCTTAGCATGATAAAGAAGATTCAAAGAGCGTGAGATGTCAGCTCCTTTCATTCAGTCAGTAGCTTCAAACATTTCTGGTATATGAATAACATGATGTTTTTCAATGGCAAAAATCAATGAATATTGTAAATGCACAAACAGTAATTTCTCCGCATTGCAAGGTGCAATTCTGAAATTTTTTGCTTTTTCCTGCTCCTCTTAGCATGATAAAGAAGATTCAAAGAGAGTGAGATGCCAGCTCCTTTCATTCAGTCAGTAGCTTCAATCATTTCTGGACGTTTTTCAATGGCAAAAATCAATGAATATTGTAAATGCACAAACAGTAATTTCTCCGCATTGCAAGGTGCAATTCTGAAATTTTTTGCTTTTTCCTGCTCCTCTTAGCATGATAAAGAAGATTCAAAGAGAGTGAGATGCCAGCTCCTTTCGTTCAGTCAGTAGCTTCAATCATTTCTGGACGTTTTTCAATGGCAAAAATCATTGAATATTATAAATGCACAAACAGTAATTTCTCCGCATTGCAAGGTGCAATTCTGAAATTTTTTACTTTTTCCTGCTCCTCTTAGCATGATAAAGAAGATTCAAAGAGAGTGAGATGCCAGCTCCTTTCATTCAGTCAGTAGCTTCAATCATTTCTGGTATATGAATAACATGATGTTTTTCAATGGCAAAAATCAATGAATATTGTAAATGCACAAACAGTAATTTCTCCGCATTGCAAGGTGCAATTCTGAAATTTTTTGCTTTTTCCTGCTCCTCTTAGCATGATAACCAAGATTCAAAGAGAGTGAGATGCCAGCTCCTTTCATTCAGTCAGTAGCTTCAATCATTTCTGGACGTTTTTCAATGGCAAAAATCAATGAATATTGTAAATGCACAAACAGTAATTTCTCCGCATTGCAAGGTGCAATTCTGAAATTTTTTGCTTTTTCCTGCTCCTCTTAGCATGATAAAGAAGATTCAAAGAGAGTGAGATGCCAGCTCCTTTCATTCAGTCAGTAGCTTCAAACATTTCTGGTATATGAATAACATGATGTTTTTCAATGGCAAAAATCAATGAATATTGTAAATGCACAAACAGTAATTTCTCCGCATTGCAAGGTGCAATTCTGAAATTTTTTGCTTTTTCCTGCTCCTCTTAGCATGATAAAGAAGATTCAAAGAGAGTGAGATGCCAGCTCCTTTCATTCAGTCAGTAGCTTCAATCATTTCTGGACGTTTTTCAATGGCAAAAATCAATGAATATTGTAAATGCACAAACAGTAATTTCTCCGCATTGCAAGGTGCAATTCTGAATTTTTTTGCTTTTTCCTGCTCCTCTTAGCATGATAAAGAAGATTCAAAGAGAGTGAGATGCCAGCTCCTTTCATTCAGTCAGTAGCTTCAATCATTTCTGGACGTTTTTCAATGGCAAAAATCAATGAATATTGTAAATGCACAAACAGTAATTTCTCCGCATTGCAAGGTGCAATTCTGAAATGTTTTGCTTTTTCCTGCTCCTCTTAGCATGATAAAGAAGATTCAAAGAGAGTGAGATGCCAGCTCCTTTCATTCAGTCAGTAGCTTCAATCATTTCTGGACGTTTTTCAATGGCAAAAATCAATGAATATTGTAAATGCACAAACAGTAATTTCTCCGCATTGCAAGGTGCAATTCTGAAATTTTTTGCTTTTTCCTGCTCCTCTTAGCATGATAAAGAAGATTCAAAGAGAGTGAGATGCCAGCTCCTTTCATTCAGTCAGTAGCTTCAAACATTTCTGGTATATGAATAACATGATGTTTTTCAATGGCAAAAATCAATGAATATTGTAAATGCACAAACAGTAATTTCTCCGCATTGCAAGGTGCAATTCTGAAATTTTTTGCTTTTTCCTGCTCCTCTTAGCATGATAAAGAAGATTCAAAGAGAGTGAGATGCCAGCTCCTTTCATTCAGTCAGTAGCTTCAAACATTTCTGGTATATGAATAACATGATGTTTTTCAATGGCAAAAATCAATGAATATTGTAAATGCACAAACAGTAATTTCTCCGCATTGCAAGGTGCAATTCTGAAATTTTTTGCTTTTTCCTGCTCCTCTTAGCATGATAAAGAAGATTCAAAGAGAGTGAGATGCCAGCTCCTTTCATTCAGTCAGTAGCTTCAATCATTTCTGGACGTTTTTCAATGGCAAAAATCAATGAATATTGTAAATGCACAAACAGTAATTTCTCCGCATTGCAAGGTGCAATTCTGAAATTTTTTGCTTTTTCCTGCTCCTCTTAGCATGATAAAGAAGATTCAAAGAGCGTGAGATGTCAGCTCCTTTCATTCAGTCAGTAGCTTCAAACATTTCTGGTATATGAATAACATGATGTTTTTCAATGGCAAAAATCAATGAATATTGTAAATGCACAAACAGTAATTTCTCCGCATTGCAAGGTGCAATTCTGAAATTTTTTGCTTTTTCCTGCTCCTCTTAGCATGATAAAGAAGATTCAAAGAGAGTGAGATGCCAGCTCCTTTCATTCAGTCAGTAGCTTCAATCATTTCTGGACGTTTTTCAATGGGAAAAATCAATGAATATTGTAAATGCACAAACAGTAATTTCTCCGCATTGCAAGGTGCAATTCTGAAATTTTTTGCTTTTTCCTGCTCCTCTTAGCATGATAAAGAAGATTCAAAGAGAGTGAGATGCCAGCTCCTTTCATTCAGTCAGTAGCTTCAAACATTTCTGGTATATGAATAACATGATGTTTTTCAATGGCAAAAATCAATGAATATTGTAAATGCACAAACAGTAATTTCTCCGCATTGCAAGGTGCAATTCTGAAATTTTTTGCTTTTTCCTGCTCCTCTTAGCATGATAAAGAAGATTCAAAGAGAGTGAGATGCCAGCTCCTTTCATTCAGTCAGTAGCTTCAATCATTTCTGGACGTTTTTCAATGGCAAAAATCAATGAATATTGTAAATGCACAAACAGTAATTTCTCCGCATTGCAAGGTGCAATTCAGAAATGTTTTGCTTTTTCCTGCTCCTCTTAGCATGATAAAGAAGATTCAAAGAGCGTGAGATGTCAGCTCCTTTCATTCAGTCAGTAGCTTCAAACATTTCTGGTATATGAATAACATGATGTTTTTCAAAGGCAAAAATCAATGAATATTGTAAATGCACAAACAGTAATTTCTCCGCATTGCAAGGTGCAATTCTGAAATTATTTGCTTTTTCCTGCTCCTCTTAGCATGATAAAGAAGATTCAAAGAGAGTGAGATGCCAGCTCCTTTCATTCAGTCAGTAGCTTCAATCATTTCTGGACGTTTTTCAATGGCAAAAATCAATGAATATTGTAAATGCACAAACAGTAATTTCTCCGCATTGCAAGGTGCAATTCTGAAATTTTTTGCTTTTTCCTGCTCCTCTTAGCATGATAAAGAAGATTCAAAGAGAGTGAGATGCCAGCTCCTTTCGTTCAGTCAGTAGCTTCAATCATTTCTGGACGTTTTTCAATGGCAAAAATCATTGAATATTATAAATGCACAAACAGTAATTTCTCCGCATTGCAAGGTGCAATTCTGAAATTTTTTACTTTTTCCTGCTCCTCTTAGCATGATAAAGAAGATTCAAAGAGAGTGAGATGCCAGCTCCTTTCATTCAGTCAGTAGCTTCAATCATTTCTGGTATATGAATAACATGATGTTTTTCAATGGCAAAAATCAATGAATATTGTAAATGCACAAACAGTAATTTCTCCGCATTGCAAGGTGCAATTCTGAAATTTTTTGCTTTTTCCTGCTCCTCTTAGCATGATAAACAAGATTCAAAGAGAGTGAGATGCCAGCTCCTTTCATTCAGTCAGTAGCTTCAATCATTTCTGGACGTTTTTCAATGGCAAAAATCAATGAATATTGTAAATGCACAAACAGTAATTTCTCCGCATTGCAAGGTGCAATTCTGAAATTTTTTGCTTTTTCCTGCTCCTCTTAGCATGATAAAGAAGATTCAAAGAGAGTGAGATGCCAGCTCCTTTCATTCAGTCAGTAGCTTCAAACATTTCTGGTATATGAATAACATGATGTTTTTCAATGGCAAAAATCAATGAATATTGTAAATGCACAAACAGTTATTTCTCCGCCTTGCAAGGTGCAATTCTGAAATTTTTTGCTTTTTCCTGCTCCTCTTAGCATGATAAAGAAGATTCAAAGAGAGTGAGATGCCAGCTCCTTTCATTCAGTCAGTAGCTTCAAACATTTCTGGTATATGAATAACATGATGTTTTTCAATGGCAAAAATCAATGAATATTGTAAATGCACAAACAGTAATTTCTCCGCATTGCAAGGTGCAATTCTGAAATTTTTTGCTTTTTCCTGCTCCTCTTAGCATGATAAAGAAGATTCAAAGAGAGTGAGATGCCAGCTCCTTTCATTCAGTCAGTAGCTTCAAACATTTCTGGTATATGAATAACATGATGTTTTTCAATGGCAAAAATCAATGAATATTGTAAATGCACAAACAGTAATTTCTCCGCATTGCAAGGTGCAATTCTGAAATTTTTTGCTTTTTCCTGCTCCTCTTAGCATGATAAAGAAGATTCAAAGAGAGTGAGATGCCAGCTCCTTTCATTCAGTCAGTAGCTTCAATCATTTCTGGACGTTTTTCAATGGCAAAAATCAATGAATATTGTAAATGCACAAACAGTAATTTCTCCGCATTGCAAGGTGCAATTCTGAAATTTTTTGCTTTTTCCTGCTCCTCTTAGCATGATAAAGAAGATTCAAAGAGCGTGAGATGTCAGCTCCTTTCATTCAGTCAGTAGCTTCAAACATTTCTGGTATATGAATAACATGATGTTTTTCAATGGCAAAAATCAATGAATATTGTAAATGCACAAACAGTAATTTCTCCGCATTGCAAGGTGCAATTCTGAAATTTTTTGCTTTTTCCTGCTCCTCTTAGCATGATAAAGAAGATTCAAAGAGAGTGAGATGCCAGCTCCTTTCATTCAGTCAGTAGCTTCAATCATTTCTGGACGTTTTTCAATGGGAAAAATCAATGAATATTGTAAATGCACAAACAGTAATTTCTCCGCATTGCAAGGTGCAATTCTGAAATTTTTTGCTTTTTCCTGCTCCTCTTAGCATGATAAAGAAGATTCAAAGAGAGTGAGATGCCAGCTCCTTTCATTCAGTCAGTAGCTTCAAACATTTCTGGTATATGAATAACATGATGTTTTTCAATGGCAAAAATCAATGAATATTGTAAATGCACAAACAGTAATTTCTCCGCATTGCAAGGTGCAATTCTGAAATTTTTTGCTTTTTCCTGCTCCTCTTAGCATGATAAAGAAGATTCAAAGAGAGTGAGATGCCAGCTCCTTTCATTCAGTCAGTAGCTTCAATCATTTCTGGACGTTTTTCAATGGCAAAAATCAATGAATATTGTAAATGCACAAACAGTAATTTCTCCGCATTGCAAGGTGCAATTCTGAAATGTTTTGCTTTTTCCTGCTCCTCTTAGCATGATAAAGAAGATTCAAAGAGCGTGAGATGTCAGCTCCTTTCATTCAGTCAGTAGCTTCAAACATTTCTGGTATATGAATAACATGATGTTTTTCAAAGGCAAAAATCAATGAATATTGTAAATGCACAAACAGTAATTTCTCCGCATTGCAAGGTGCAATTCTGAAATTATTTGCTTTTTCCTGCTCCTCTTAGCATGATAAAGAAGATTCAAAGAGAGTGAGATGCCAGCTCCTTTCGTTCAGTCAGTAGCTTCAATCATTTCTGGACGTTTTTCAATGGCAAAAATCAATGAATATTGTAAATGCACAAACAGTAATTTCTCCGCATTGCAAGGTGCAATTCTGAAATTTTTTGCTTTTTCCTGCTCCTCTTAGCATGATAAAGAAGATTCAAAGAGAGTGAGATGCCAGCTCCTTTCGTTCAGTCAGTAGCTTCAATCATTTCTGGACGTTTTTCAATGGCAAAAATCATTGAATATTATAAATGCACAAACAGTAATTTCTCCGCATTGCAAGGTGCAATTCTGAAATTTTTTACTTTTTCCTGCTCCTCTTAGCATGATAAAGAAGATTCAAAGAGAGTGAGATGCCAGCTCCTTTCATTCAGTCAGTAGCTTCAATCATTTCTGGTATATGAATAACATGATGTTTTTCAATGGCAAAAATCAATGAATATTGTAAATGCACAAACAGTAATTTCTCCGCATTGCAAGGTGCAATTCTGAAATTTTTTGCTTTTTCCTGCTCCTCTTAGCATGATAAACAAGATTCAAAGAGAGTGAGATGCCAGCTCCTTTCATTCAGTCAGTAGCTTCAATCATTTCTGGACGTTTTTCAATGGCAAAAATCAATGAATATTGTAAATGCACAAACAGTAATTTCTCCGCATTGCAAGGTGCAATTCTGAAATTTTTTGCTTTTTCCTGCTCCTCTTAGCATGATAAAGAAGATTCAAAGAGAGTGAGATGCCAGCTCCTTTCATTCAGTCAGTAGCTTCAAACATTTCTGGTATATGAATAACATGATGTTTTTCAATGGCAAAAATCAATGAATATTGTAAATGCACAAACAGTAATTTCTCCGCCTTGCAAGGTGCAATTCTGAAATTTTTTGCTTTTTCCTGCTCCTCTTAGCATGATAAAGAAGATTCAAAGAGAGTGAGATGCCAGCTCCTTTCATTCAGTCAGTAGCTTCAATCATTTCTGGACGTTTTTCAATAGCAAAAATCAATGAATATTGTAAATGCACAAACAGTAATTTCTCCGCATTGCAAGGTGCAATTCTGAAATTTTTTGCTTTTTCCTGCTCCTCTTAGCATGATAAAGAAGATTCAAAGAGAGTGAGATGCCAGCTCCTTTCATTCAGTCAGTAGCTTCAATCATTTCTGGACGTTTTTCAATGGCAAAAATCAATGAATATTGTAAATGCACAAACAGTAATTTCTCCGCATTGCAAGGTGCAATTCTGAAATTTTTTGCTTTTTCCTGCTCCTCTTAGTATGATAAAGAAGATTCAAAGAGAGTGAGATGCCAGCTACTTTCATTCAGTCAGTAGCTTCAATCATTTCTGGACGTTTTTCAATGGTAAAAATCAATGAATATTGTAAATGCACAAACAGTAATTTCTCCACATTGCAAGGTGCAATTCTGAAATTTTTTGCTTTTTCCTGCTCCTCTTAGCATGATAAAGAAGATTCAAAGAGAGTGAGATGCCAGCTCCTTTCATTCAGTCAGTAGCTTCAAACATTTCTGGTATATGAATAACATGATGTTTTTCAATGGCAAAAATCAATGAATATTGTAAATGCACAAACAGTAATTTCTCCGCATTGCAAGGTGCAATTCTGAAATTTTTTGCTTTTTCCTGCTCCTCTTAGCATGATAAAGAAGATTCAAAGAGAGTGAGATGCCAGCTCCTTTCATTCAGTCAGTAGCTTCAAACATTTCTGGTATATGAATAACATGATGTTTTTCAATGGCAAAAATCAATGAATATTGTAAATGCACAAACAGTAATTTCTCCGCATTGCAAGGTGCAATTCTGAAATTTTTTTGCTTTTTCCTGCTCCTCTTAGCATGATAAAGAAGATTCAAAGAGAGTGAGATGCCAGCTACTTTCATTCAGTCAGTAGATTCAATCATTTCTGGACGTTTTTCATTGTTAAAAATCAATGAATATTGTAAATGCCCAAACAGTAATTTCTCCACATTGCAAGGTGCAATTCTGAAATTTTTTGCTTTTTCCTGCTCCTCTTAGCATGATAATGAAGATTCAAAGAGAGTGAGATGCCAGCTCCTTTCATTCAGTCAGTAGCTTCAAACATTTCTGGTATATGAATAACATGATGTTTTTCAATGGCAAAAATCAATGAATATTGTAAATGCACAAACAGTAATTTCTCCGCATTGCAAGGTGCAATTCTGAAATTTTTTGCTTTTTCCTGCTCCTCTTAGCCTGATAAAGAAGATTCAAAGAGAGTGAGATGCCAGCTCCTTTCATTCAGTCAGTAGCTTCAATCATTTCTGGATGTTTTTCAATGGCAAAAATCAATGAATATTGTAAATGCACAAACTGTAATTTCTCCGCATTGCAAGGTGCAATTCTGAAATTTCTTACTTTTTCCTGCTCCTCTTAGCATGATAAAGAAGATTCAAAGAGAGTGAGATGCCAGCTCCTTTCATTCAGTCAGTAGCTTCAATCATTTCTGGACGTTTTTCAATGGCAAAAATCAATGAATATTGTAAATGCACAAACAGTAATTTCTCCGCATTGCAAGGTGCAATTCTGAAATTTTTTGCTTTTTCCTGCTCCTCTTAGCATGATAAAGAAGATTCAAAGAGAGTGAGATGCCAGCTCCTTTCATTCAGTCAGTACTTTCAATCATTTCTGGACGTTTTTCAATGGCAAAAATCAATGAATATTGTAAATGCACAAACAGTAATTTCTCCGCATTGCAAGGTGCAATTCTGAATTTTTTTGCTTTTTCCCGCTCCTCTTAGCATGATAAAGAAGATTCAAAGAGAGTGAGGTGCCAGCTCCTTTCATTCAGTCAGTAGCTTCAAACATTTCTGGTATATGAATAACATGTTTTTCAATGGCAAAAATCAATGAATATTGTAAATGCACAAACAGTAATTTCTCCGCATTGCAAGGTGCAATTCTGATATTTTTTGCTTTTTCCTGCTCCTCTTAGCATGATAATGAAGATTCAAAGAGAGTGAGATGCCAGCTCCTTTCATTCAGTCAGTAGCTTCAAACATTTCTGGTATATGAATAACATGATGTTTTTCAATGGCAAAAATCAATGAATATTGTAAATGCGCAAACAGTAATTTCTCCGCATTGCAAGGTGCAATTCTGAAATTTTTTGCTTTTTCCTGCTCCTCTTAGCATGATAAAGAAGATTCAAAGAGAGTGAGATGCCAGCTCCTTTCATTCAGTCAGTAGCTTCAATCATTTCTGGATGTTTTTCAATGGCAAAAATCAATGAATATTGTAAATGCACAAACTGTAATTTCTCCGCATTGCAAGGTGCAATTCTGAAATTTTTTACTTTTTCCTGCTCCTCTTAGCATGATAAAGAAGATTCAAAGAGAGTGAGATGCCAGCTCCTTTCATTCAGTCAGTAGCTTCAATCATTTCTGGACGTTTTTCAATGGCAAAAATCAATGAATATTGTAAATGCACAAACAGTAATTTCTCCGCATTGCAAGGTGCAATTCTGAAATTTTTTGCTTTTTCCTGCTCCTCTTAGCATGATAAAGAAGATTCAAAGAGAGTGAGATGCCAGCTCCTTTCATTCAGTCAGTACTTTCAATCATTTCTGGACGTTTTTCAATGGCAAAAATCAATGAATATTGTAAATGCACAAACAGTAATTTCTCCGCATTGCAAGGTGCAATTCTGAATTTTTTTGCTTTTTCCCGCTCCTCTTAGCATGATAAAGAAGATTCAAAGAGAGTGAGGTGCCAGCTCCTTTCATTCAGTCAGTAGCTTCAAACATTTCTGGTATATGAATAACATGTTTTTCAATGGCAAAAATCAATGAATATTGTAAATGCACAAACAGTAATTTCTCCGCATTGCAAGGTGCAATTCTGAAATTTTTTGCTTTTTCCTGCTCCGCTTAGCATGATAAAGAAGATTCAAAGAGAGTGAGATGCCAGCTCCTTTCATTCAGTCAGTAGCTTCAAACATTTCTGGTATATGAATAACATGATGTTTTTCAATGTCAAAAATCAATGAATATTGTAAATGCACAAACAGTAATTTCTCCGCATTGCAAGGTGCAAGTCTGAAATTTTTTGCTTTTTCCTGCTCCTCTTAGCATGATAAAGAAGATTCAAAGAGAGTGAGATGCCAGCTACTTTCATTCAGTCAGTAGCTTCAATCATTTCTGGACGTTTTTCAATGGTAAAAATCAATGAATATTGTAAATGCACAGTAATTTCTCCACATTGCAAGGTGCAATTCTGAAATTTTTTGCTTTTTCCTGCTCCTCTTAGCATGATAAAGAAGATTCAAAGAGAGTGAGATGCCAGCTCCTTTCATTCAGTCAGTAGCTTCAAACATTTCTGGTATATGAATAACATGATGTTTTTCAATGGCAAAAATCAATGAATATTGTAAATGCACAAACAGTAATTTCTCCGCATTGCAAGGTGCAATTCTGAAATTTTTTGCTTTTTCCTGCTCCTCTTAGCATGATAAAGAAGATTCAAAGAGAGTGAGATGCCAGCTCCTTTCATTCAGTCAGTAGCTTCAAACATTTCTGGTATATGAATAACATGATGTTTTTCAATGGCAAAAATCAATGAATATTGTAAATGCACAAACAGTAATTTCTCCGCATTGCAAGGTGCAATTCTGAAATTTTTTGCTTTTTCCTGCTCCTCTTAGCATGATAAAGAAGATTCAAAGAGAGTGAGATGCCAGCTCCTTTCGTTCAGTCAGTAGCTTCAATCATTTCTGGACGTTTTTCAATGGCAAAAATCATTGAATATTATAAATGCACAAACAGTAATTTCTCCGCATTGCAAGGTGCAATTCTGAAATTTTTTACTTTTTCCTGCTCCTCTTAGCATGATAAAGAAGATTCAAAGAGAGTGAGATGCCAGCTCCTTTCATTCAGTCAGTAGCTTCAATCATTTCTGGTATATGAATAACATGATGTTTTTCAATGGCAAAAATCAATGAATATTGTAAATGCACAAACAGTAATTTCTCCGCATTGCAAGGTGCAATTCTGAAATTTTTTGCTTTTTCCTGCTCCTCTTAGCATGATAAAGAAGATTCAAAGAGAGTGAGATGCCAGCTCCTTTCATTCAGTCAGTAGCTTCAATCATTTCTGGACGTTTTTCAATGGCAAAAATCAATGAATATTGTAAATGCACAAACAGTAATTTCTCCGCATTGCAAGGTGCAATTCTGAAATTTTTTGATTTTTCCTGCTCCTCTTAGCATGATAAAGAAGATTCAAAGAGAGTGAGATGCCAGCTACTTTCATTCAGTCAGTAGCTTCAAACATTTCTGGTATATGAATAACATAATGTTTTTCAATGGCAAAAATCAATGAATATTGTAAATGCACAAACAGTAATTTCTCCGCATTGCAAGGTGCAAGTCTGAAATTTTTTGCTTTTTCCTGCTCCTCTTAGCATGATAAAGAAGATTCAAAGAGAGTGAGATGCCAGCTACTTTCATTCAGTCAGTAGCTTCAATCATTTCTGGACGTTTTTCAATGGTAAAAATCAATGAATATTGTAAATGCACAAACAGTAATTTCTCCACATTGCAATATGCAATTCTGAAATTTTTTGCTTTTTCCTGCTCCTCTTAGCATGATAAAGAAGATTCAAAGAGAGTGAGATGCCAGCTCCTTTCATTCAGTCAGTAGCTTCAAACATTTCTGGTATATGAATAACATGATGTTTTTCAATGGCAAAAATCAATGAATATTGTAAATGCACAAACAGTAATTTCTCCGCATTGCAAGGTGCAATTCTGAAATTTTTTGCTTTTTCCTGCTCCTCTTAGCATGATAAAGAAGATTCAAAGAGAGTGAGATGCCAGCTCCTTTCATTCAGTCAGTAGCTTCAATCATTTCTGGATGTTTTTCAATGGCAAAAATCAATGAATATTGTAAATGCACAAACTGTAATTTCTCCGCATTGCAAGGTGCAATTCTGAAATTTTTTGCTTTTTCCTGCTCCTCTTAGCATGATAAAGAAGATTCAAAGAGAGTGAGATGCCAGCTCCTTTCATTCAGTCAGTAGCTTCAATCATTTCTGGACGTTTTTCAATGGCAAAAATCAATGAATATTGTAAATGCACAAACAGTAATTTCTCCGCATTGCAAGGTGCAATTCTGAAATTTTTTGCTTTTTCCTGCTCCTCTTAGCATGATAAAGAAGATTCAAAGAGAGTGAGATGCCAGCTCCTTTCATTCAGTCAGTACCTTCAATCATTTCTGGACGTTTTTCAATGGCAAAAATCAATGAATATTGTAAATGCACAAACAGTAATTTCTCCGCATTGCAAGGTGCAATTCTGAAATTTTTTGCTTTTTCCCGCTCCTCTTAGCATGATAAAGAAGATTCAAAGAGAGTGAGGTGCCAGCTCCTTTCATTCAGTCAGTAGCTTCAAACATTTCTGGTATATGAATAACATGTTTTTCAATGGCAAAAATCAATGAATATTGTAAATGCACAAACAGTAATTTCTCCGCATTGCAAGGTGCAATTCTGAAATTTTTTGATTTTTCCTGCTCCTCTTAGCATGATAAAGAAGATTCAAAGAGAGTGAGATGCCAGCTCCTTTCATTCAGTCAGTAGCTTCAATCATTTCTGGACGTTTTTCAATGGCAAAAATCAATGAATATTGTAAATGCACAAACAGTAATTTCTCCGCATTGCAAGGTGCAATTCTGAAATTTTTTGCTTTTTCCTGCTCCTCTTAGCATGATAAAGAAGATTCAAAGAGAGTGAGATGCCAGCTCCTTTCATTCAGTTAGTAGCTTCAAACATTTCTGGTATATGAATAACATGATGTTTTTCAATGGCAAAAATCAATGAATATTGTAAATGCACAAACAGTAATTTCTCCGCATTGCAAGGTGCAATTCTGAAATTTTTTGCTTTTTCCTGCTCCTCTTAGCATGATAAAGAAGATTCAAAGAGAGTGAGATGCCAGCTCCTTTCATTCAGTCAGTAGCTTCAAACATTTCTGGTATATGAATAACATGATGTTTTTCAATGGCAAAAATCAATGAATATTGTAAATGCACAAACAGTAATTTCTCCGCATTGCAAGGTGCAAGTCTGAAATTTTTTGCTTTTTCCTGCTCCTCTTAGCATGATAAAGAAGATTCAAAGAGAGTGAGATGCCAGCTACTTTCATTCAGTCAGTAGCTTCAATCATTTCTGGACGTTTTTCAATGGTAAAAATCAATGAATATTGTAAATGCACAAACAGTAATTTCTCCACATTGCAAGGTGCAATTCTGAAATTTTTTGCTTTTTCCTGCTCCTCTTAGCATGATAAAGAAGATTCAAAGAGAGTGAGATGCCAGCTCCTTTCATTCAGTCAGTAGCTTCAAACATTTCTGGTATATGAATAACATGATGTTTTTCAATGGCAAAAATCAATGAATATTGTAAATGCACAAACAGTAATTTCTCCGCATTGCAAGGTGCAATTCTGAAATATTTTGCTTTTTCCTGCTCCTCTTAGCATGATAAAGAAGATTCAAAGAGAGTGAGATGCCAGCTCCTTTCATTCAGTCAGTACCTTCAATCATTTCTGGACGTTTTTCAATGGCAAAAATCAATGAATATTGTAAATGCACAAACAGTAATTTCTCCGCATTGCAAGGTGCAATTCTGAAATTTTTTGCTTTTTCCCGCTCCTCTTAGCATGATAAAGAAGATTCAAAGAGAGTGAGGTGCCAGCTCCTTTCATTCAGTCAGTAGCTTCAAACATTTCTGGTATATGAATAACATGTTTTTCAATGGCAAAAATCAATGAATATTGTAAATGCACAAACAGTAATTTCTCCGCATTGCAAGGTGCACTTCTGAAATTTTTTGATTTTTCCTGCTCCTCTTAGCATGATAAAGAAGATTCAAAGAGAGTGAGATGCCAGCTCCTTTCATTCAGTCAGTAGCTTCAATCATTTCTGGACGTTTTTCAATGGCAAAAATCAATGAATATTGTAAATGCACAAACAGTAATTTCTCCGCATTGCAAGGTGCAATTCTGAAATTTTTTGCTTTTTCCTGCTCCTCTTAGCATGATAAAGAAGATTCAAAGAGAGTGAGATGCCAGCTCCTTTCATTCAGTCAGTAGCTTCAAACATTTCTGGTATATGAATAACATGATGTTTTTCAATGGCAAAAATCAATGAATATTGTAAATGCACAAACAGTAATTTCTCCGCATTGCAAGGTGCAATTCTGAAATTTTTTGCTTTTTCCTGCTCCTCTTAGCATGATAAAGAAGATTCAAAGAGAGTGAGATGCCAGCTCCTTTCATTCAGTCAGTAGCTTCAAACATTTCTGGTATATGAATAACATGATGTTTTTCAATGGCAAAAATCAATGAATATTGTAAATGCACAAACAGTAATTTCTCCGCATTGCAAGGTGCAAGTCTGAAATTTTTTGCTTTTTCCTGCTCCTCTTAGCATGATAAAGAAGATTCAAAGAGAGTGAGATGCCAGCTACTTTCATTCAGTCAGTAGCTTCAATCATTTCTGGACGTTTTTCAATGGTAAAAATCAATGAATATTGTAAATGCACAAACAGTAATTTCTCCACATTGCAAGGTGCAATTCTGAAATTTTTTGCTTTTTCCTGCTCCTCTTAGCATGATAAAGAAGATTCAAAGAGAGTGAGATGCCAGCTCCTTTCATTCAGTCAGTAGCTTCAAACATTTCTGGTATATGAATAACATGATGTTTTTCAATGGCAAAAATCAATGAATATTGTAAATGCACAAACAGTAATTTCTCCGCATTGCAAGGTGCAATTCTGAAATTTTTTGCTTTTTCCTGCTCCTCTTAGCATGATAAAGAAGATTCAAAGAGAGTGAGATGCCAGCTCCTTTCATTCAGTCAGTAGCTTCAAACATTTCTGGTATATGAATAACATGATGTTTTTCAATGGCAAAAATCAATGAATATTGTAAATGCACAAACAGTAATTTCTCCGCATTGCAAGGTGCAAGTCTGAAATTTTTTGCTTTTTCCTGCTCCTCTTAGCATGATAAAGAAGATTCAAAGAGAGTGAGATGCCAGCTACTTTCATTCAGTCAGTAGCTTCAATCATTTCTGGACGTTTTTCAATGGTAAAAATCAATGAATATTGTAAATGCACAAACAGTAATTTCTCCACATTGCAAGGTGCAATTCTGAAATTTTTTGCTTTTTCCTGCTCCTCTTAGCATGATAAAGAAGATTCAAAGAGAGTGAGATGCCAGCTCCTTTCATTCAGTCAGTAGCTTCAAACATTTCTGGTATATGAATAACATGATGTTTTTCAATGGCAAAAATCAATGAATATTGTAAATGCACAAACAGTAATTTCTCCGCATTGCAAGGTGCAATTCTGAAATTTTTTGCTTTTTCCTGCTCCTCTTAGCATGATAAAGAAGATTCAAAGAGAGTGAGATGCCAGCTCCTTTCATTCAGTCAGTAGCTTCAATCATTTCTGGACGTTTTTCAATGGCAAAAATCAATGAATATTGTAAATGCACAAACTGTAATTTCTCCGCATTGCAAGGTGCAATTCTGAAATTTTTTGCTTTTTCCTGCTCCTCTTAGCATGATAAAGAAGATTCAAAGAGAGTGAGATGCCAGCTCCTTTCATTCAGTCAGTAGCTTCAAACATTTCTGGTATATGAATAACATGTTTTTCAATGGCAAAAATCAATGAATATTGTAAATGCACAAACAGTAATTTCTCCGCATTGCAAGGTGCAATTCTGAAATTTTTTGCTTTTTCCCGCTCCTCTTAGCATGATAAAGAAGATTCAAAGAGAGTGAGGTGCCAGCTCCTTTCATTCAGTCAGTAGCTTCAAACATTTCTGGTATATGAATAACATGTTTTTCAATGGCAAAAATCAATGAATATTGTAAATGCACAAACAGTAATTTCTCCGCATTGCAAGGTGCAATTCTGAAATTTTTTGATTTTTCCTGCTCCTCTTAGCATGATAAAGAAGATTCAAAGAGAGTGAGATGCCGGCTCCTTTCATTCAGTCAGTAGCTTCAATCATTTCTGGACGTTTTTCAATGGCAAAAATCAATGAATATTGTAAATGCACAAACAGTAATTTCTCCGCATTGCAAGGTGCAATTCTGAAATTTTTTGCTTTTTCCTGCTCCTCTTAGCATGATAAAGAAGATTCAAAGAGAGTGAGATGCCAGCTCCTTTCATTCAGTCAGTAGCTTTAAACATTTCTGGTATATGAATAACATGATGTTTTTCAATGGCAAAAATCAATGAATATTGTAAATGCACAAACAGTAATTTCTCCGCATTGCAAGGTGCAATTCTGAAATTTTTTGCTTTTTCCTGCTCCTCTTAGCATGATAAAGAAGATTCAAAGAGAGTGAGATGCCAGCTCCTTTCATTCAGTCAGTAGCTTCAAACATTTCTGGTATATGAATAACATGATGTTTTTCAATGGCAAAAATCAATGAATATTGTAAATGCACAAACAGTAATTTCTCCGCATTGCAAGGTGCAAGTCTGAAATTTTTTGCTTTTTCCTGCTCCTCTTAGCATGATAAAGAAGATTCAAAGAGAGTGAGATGCCAGCTACTTTCATTCAGTCAGTAGCTTCAATCATTTCTGGACGTTTTTCAATGGTAAAAATCAATGAATATTGTAAATGCACAAACAGTAATTTCTCCACATTGCAAGGTGCAATTCTGAAATTTTTTGCTTTTTCCTGCTCCTCTTAGCATGAAAAAGAAGATTCAAAGAGAGTGAGATGCCAGCTCCTTTCATTCAGTCAGTAGCTTCAAACATTTCTGGTATATGAATAACATGATGTTTTTCAATGGCAAAAATCAATGAATATTGTAAATGCACAAACAGTAATTTCTCCGCATTGCAAGGTGCAATTCTGAAATTTTTTGCTTTTTCCTGCTCCTCTTAGCATGATAAAGAAGATTCAAAGAGAGTGAGATGCCAGCTCCTTTCATTCAGTCAGTACCTTCAATCATTTCTGGACGTTTTTCAATGGCAAAAATCAATGAATATTGTAAATGCACAAACAGTAATTTCTCCGCATTGCAAGGTGCAATTCTGAAATTTTTTGCTTTTTCCCGCTCCTCTTAGCATGATAAAGAAGATTCAAAGAGAGTGAGGTGCCAGCTCCTTTCATTCAGTCAGTAGCTTCAAACATTTCTGGTATATGAATAACATGTTTTTCAATGGCAAAAATCAATGAATATTGTAAATGCACAAACAGTAATTTCTCCGCATTGCAAGGTGCACTTCTGAAATTTTTTGATTTTTCCTGCTCCTCTTAGCATGATAAAGAAGATTCAAAGAGAGTGAGATGCCAGCTCCTTTCATTCAGTCAGTAGCTTCAATCATTTCTGGACGTTTTTCAATGGCAAAAATCAATGAATATTGTAAATGCACAAACAGTAATTTCTCCGCATTGCAAGGTGCAATTCTGAAATTTTTTGCTTTTTCCTGCTCCTCTTAGCATGATAAAGAAGATTCAAAGAGAGTGAGATGCCAGCTCCTTTCATTCAGTCAGTAGCTTCAAACATTTCTGGTATATGAATAACATGATGTTTTTCAATGGCAAAAATCAATGAATATTGTAAATGCACAAACAGTAATTTCTCCGCATTGCAAGGTGCAATTCTGAAATTTTTTGCTTTTTCCTGCTCCTCTTAGCATGATAAAGAAGATTCAAAGAGAGTGAGATGCCAGCTCCTTTCATTCAGTCAGTAGCTTCAAACATTTCTGGTATATGAATAACATGATGTTTTTCAATGGCAAAAATCAATGAATATTGTAAATGCACAAACAGTAATTTCTCCGCATTGCAAGGTGCAAGTCTGAAATTTTTTGCTTTTTCCTGCTCCTCTTAGCATGATAAAGAAGATTCAAAGAGAGTGAGATGCCAGCTACATTCATTCAGTCAGTAGCTTCAATCATTTCTGGACGTTTTTCAATGGTAAAAATCAATGAATATTGTAAATGCACAAACAGTAATTTCTCCACATTGCAAGGTGCAATTCTGAAATTTTTTGCTTTTTCCTGCTCCTCTTAGCATGATAAAGAAGATTCAAAGAGAGTGAGATGCCAGCTCCTTTCATTCAGTCAGTAGCTTCAAACATTTCTGGTATATGAATAACATGATGTTTTTCAATGGCAAAAATCAATGAATATTGTAAATGCACAAACAGTAATTTCTCCGCATTGCAAGGTGCAATTCTGAAATTTTTTGCTTTTTCCTGCTCCTCTTAGCATGATAAAGAAGATTCAAAGAGAGTGAGATGCCAGCTCCTTTCATTCAGTCAGTAGCTTCAAACATTTCTGGTATATGAATAACATGATGTTTTTCAATGGCAAAAATCAATGAATATTGTAAATGCACAAACAGTAATTTCTCCGCATTGCAAGGTGCAAGTCTGAAATTTTTTGCTTTTTCCTGCTCCTCTTAGCATGATAAAGAAGATTCAAAGAGAGTGAGATGCCAGCTACTTTCATTCAGTCAGTAGCTTCAATCATTTCTGGACGTTTTTCAATGGTAAAAATCAATGAATATTGTAAATGCACAAACAGTAATTTCTCCACATTGCAAGGTGCAATTCTGAAATTTTTTGCTTTTTCCTGCTCCTCTTAGCATGATAAAGAAGATTCAAAGAGAGTGAGATGCCAGCTCCTTTCATTCAGTCAGTAGCTTCAAACATTTCTGGTATATGAATAACATGATGTTTTTCAATGGCAAAAATCAATGAATATTGTAAATGCACAAACAGTAATTTCTCCGCATTGCAAGGTGCAATTCTGAAATTTTTTGCTTTTTCCTGCTCCTCTTAGCATGATAAAGAAGATTCAAAGAGAGTGAGATGCCAGCTCCTTTCATTCAGTCAGTAGCTTCAATCATTTCTGGACGTTTTTCAATGGCAAAAATCAATGAATATTGTAAATGCACAAACTGTAATTTCTCCGCATTGCAAGGTGCAATTCTGAAATTTTTTCTTTTTCCTGCTCCTCTTAGCATGATAAAGAAGATTCAAAGAGAGTGAGATGCCAGCTCCTTTCATTCAGTCAGTAGCTTCAAACATTTCTGGTATATGAATAACATGTTTTTCAATGGCAAAAATCAATGAATATTGTAAATGCACAAACAGTAATTTCTCCGCATTGCAAGGTGCAATTCTGAAATTTTTTGCTTTTTCCCGCTCCTCTTAGCATGATAAAGAAGATTCAAAGAGAGTGAGGTGCCAGCTCCTTTCATTCAGTCAGTAGCTTCAAACATTTCTGGTATATGAATAACATGTTTTTCAATGGCAAAAATCAATGAATATTGTAAATGCACAAACAGTAATTTCTCCGCATTGCAAGGTGCAATTCTGAAATTTTTTGATTTTTCCTGCTCCTCTTAGCATGATAAAGAAGATTCAAAGAGAGTGAGATGCCGGCTCCTTTCATTCAGTCAGTAGCTTCAATCATTTCTGGACGTTTTTCAATGGCAAAAATCAATGAATATTGTAAATGCACAAACAGTAATTTCTCCGCATTGCAAGGTGCAATTCTGAAATTTTTTGCTTTTTCCTGCTCCTCTTAGCATGATAAAGAAGATTCAAAGAGAGTGAGATGCCAGCTCCTTTCATTCAGTCAGTAGCTTTAAACATTTCTGGTATATGAATAACATGATGTTTTTCAATGGCAAAAATCAATGAATATTGTAAATGCACAAACAGTAATTTCTCCGCATTGCAAGGTGCAATTCTGAAATTTTTTGCTTTTTCCTGCTCCTCTTAGCATGATAAAGAAGATTCAAAGAGAGTGAGATGCCAGCTCCTTTCATTCAGTCAGTAGCTTCAAACATTTCTGGTATATGAATAACATGATGTTTTTCAATGGCAAAAATCAATGAATATTGTAAATGCACAAACAGTAATTTCTCCGCATTGCAAGGTGCAAGTCTGAAATTTTTTGCTTTTTCCTGCTCCTCTTAGCATGATAAAGAAGATTCAAAGAGAGTGAGATGCCAGCTACTTTCATTCAGTCAGTAGCTTCAATCATTTCTGGACGTTTTTCAATGGTAAAAATCAATGAATATTGTAAATGCACAAACAGTAATTTCTCCACATTGCAAGGTGCAATTCTGAAATTTTTTGCTTTTTCCTGCTCCTCTTAGCATGAAAAAGAAGATTCAAAGAGAGTGAGATGCCAGCTCCTTTCATTCAGTCAGTAGCTTCAAACATTTCTGGTATATGAATAACATGATGTTTTTCAATGGCAAAAATCAATGAATATTGTAAATGCACAAACAGTAATTTCTCCGCATTGCAAGGTGCAATTCTGAAATTTTTTGCTTTTTCCTGCTCCTCTTAGCATGATAAAGAAGATTCAAAGAGAGTGAGATGCCAGCTCCTTTCATTCAGTCAGTAGCTTCAATCATTTCTGGATGTTTTTCAATGGCAAAAATCAATGAATATTGTAAATGCACAAACTGTAATTTCTCCGCATTGCAAGGTGCAATTCTGAAATTTTTTGCTTTTTCCTGCTCCTCTTAGCATGATAAAGAAGATTCAAAGAGAGTGAGATGCCAGCTCCTTTCATTCAGTTAGTAGCTTCAATCATTTCTGGACGTTTTTCAGTGGCAAAAATCAATGAATATTGTAAATGCACAAACAGTAATTTCTCCGCATTGCAAGGTGCAATTCTGAAATTTTTTGCTTTTTCCTGCTCCTCTTAGCATGATAAAGAAGATTCAAAGAGAGTGAGATGCCAGCTCCTTTCATTCAGTCAGTACCTTCAATCATTTCTGGACGTTTTTCAATGGCAAAAATCAATGATTATTGTAAATGCACAAACAGTAATTTCTCCGCATTGCAAGGTGCAATTCTGAAATTTTTTGCTTTTTCCCGCTCCTCTTAGCATGATAAAGAAGATTCAAAGAGAGTGAGGTGCCAGCTCCTTTCATTCAGTCAGTAGCTTCAAACATTTCTGGTATATGAATAACATGTTTTTCAATGGCAAAAATCAATGAATATTGTAAATGCACAAACAGTAATTTCTCCGCATTGCAAGGTGCAATTCTGAAATTTTTTGATTTTTCCTGCTCCTCTTAGCATGATAAAGAAGATTCAAAGAGAGTGAGATGCCAGCTCCTTTCATTCAGTCAGTAGCTTCAATCATTTCTGGACGTTTTTCAATGGCAAAAATCAATGAATATTGTAAATGCACAAACAGTAATTTCTCCGCATTGCAAGGTGCAATTCTGAAATTTTTTGCTTTTTCCTGCTCCTCTTAGCATGATAAAGAAGATTCAAAGAGAGTGAGATGCCAGCTCCTTTCATTCAGTCAGTAGCTTCAAACATTTCTGGTATATGAATAACATGATGTTTTTCAATGGCAAAAATCAATGAATATTGTAAATGCACAAACAGTAATTTCTCCGCATTGCAAGATGCAAGTCTGAAATTTTTTGCTTTTTCCTGCTCCTCTTAGCATGATAAAGAAGATTCAAAGAGAGTGAGATGCCAGTTACTTTCATTCAGTCAGTAGCTTCAATCATTTCTGGATGTTTTTCAATGGTAAAAATCAATGAATATTGTAAATGCACAAACAGTAATTTCTCCACATTGCAAGGTGCAATTCTGAAATTTTTTGCTTTTTCCTGCTCCTCTTAGCATGATAAAGAAGATTCAAAGAGAGTGAGATGCCAGCTCCTTTCATTCAGTCAGTAGCTTCAAACATTTCTGGTATATGAATAACATGATGTTTTTCAATGGCAAAAATCAATGAATATTGTAAATGCACAAACAGTAATTTCTCCGCATTGCAAGGTGCAATTCTGAAATTTTTTGCTTTTTCCTGCTCCTCTTAGCATGATAAAGAAGATTCAAAGAGAGTGAGATGCCAGCTCCTTTCATTCAGTCAGTAGCTTCAAACATTTCTGGTATATGAATAACATGATGTTTTTCAATGGCAAAAATCAATGAATATTGTAAATGCACAAAAAGTAATTTCTCCGCATTGCAAGGTGCAATTCTGAAATGTTTTGCTTTTTCCTGCTCCTCTTAGCATGATAAAGAAGATTCAAAGAGTGTGAGATGCCAGCTCCTTTCATTCAGTCAGTAGCTTCAATCATTTCTGGATGTTTTTCAATGGCAAAAATCAATGAATATTGTAAATGCACAAACAGTAATTTCTCCGCATTGCAAGGTGCAATTCTGAAATTTTTTGCTTTTTCCTGCTCCTCTTAGCATGATAAAGAAGATTCAAAGAGAGTGAGATGTCAGCTCCTTTCATTCAGTCAGTAGCTTCAAACATTTCTGGTATATGAATAACATGATGTTTTTCAATGGCAAAAATCAATGAATATTGTAAATGCACAAACAGTAATTTCTCCGCATTGCAAGGTGCAATTCTGAAATTTTTTGCTTTTTCCTGCTCCTCTTAGCATGATAAAGAAGATTCAAAGAGAGTGAGATGCCAGCTCCTTTCATTCAGTCAGTAGCTTCAATCATTTCTGGATGTTTTTCAATGGCAAAAATCAATGAATATTGTAAATGCACAAACAGTAATTTCTCCGCATTGCAAGGTGCAATTCTGAAATTTTTTGCTTTTTCCTGCTCCTCTTAGCATGATAAAGAAGATTCAAAGAGAGTGAGATGCCAGCTCCTTTCGTTCAGTCAGTAGCTTCAATCATTTCTGGACGTTTTTCAATGGCAAAAATCATTGAATATTATAAATGCACAAACAGTAATTTCTCCGCATTGCAAGGTGCAATTCTGAAATTTTTTACTTTTTCCTGCTCCTCTTAGCATGATAAAGAAGATTCAAAGAGAGTGAGATGCCAGCTCCTTTCATTCAGTCAGTAGCTTCAATCATTTCTGGTATATGAATAACATGATGTTTTTCAATGGCAAAAATCAATGAATATTGTAAATGCACAAACAGTAATTTCTCCGCATTGCAAGGTGCAATTCTGAAATTTTTTGCTTTTTCCTGCTCCTCTTAGCATGATAAAGAAGATTCAAAGAGAGTGAGATGCCAGCTCCTTTCATTCAGTCAGTAGCTTCAATCATTTCTGGACGTTTTTCAATGGCAAAAATCAATGAATATTGTAAATGCACAAACTGTAATTTCTCCGCATTGCAAGGTGCAATTCTGAAATTTTTTGCTTTTTCCTGCTCCTCTTAGCATGATAAACAAGATTCAAAGAGAGTGAGATGCCAGTTCCTTTCATTCAGTCAGTAGCTTCAATCATTTCTGGATGTTTTTCAATGGCAAAAATCAATGAATATTGTAAATGCACAAACAGTAATTTCTCCGCATTGCAAGGTGCAATTCTGAAATTTTTTGCTTTTTCCTGCTCCTCTTAGCATGATAAAGAAGATTCAAAGAGAGTGAGATGCCAGCTCCTTTCATTCAGTCAGTAGCTTCAATCATTTCTGGACGTTTTTCAATGGCAAAAATCAATGAATATTGTAAATTCACAAACAGTAATTTCTCCGCATTGCAAGGTGCAATTCTGAAATTTTTTGCTTTTTCCTGCTCCTCTTAGCATGATAAAGAAGATTCAAAGAGAGTGAGATGCCAGCTCCTTTCATTCAGTCAGTAGCTTCAAACATTTCTGGTATATGAATAACATGATGTTTTTCAATGGCAAAAATCAATGAATATTGTAAATGCACAAACAGTAATTTCTCCGCATTGCAAGGTGCAATTCTGAAATTTTTTGCTTTTTCCTGCTCCTCTTAGCATGATAAAGAAGATTCAAAGAGAGTGAGATGCCAGCTCCTTTCGTTCAGTCAGTAGCTTCAATCATTTCTGGACGTTTTTCAATGGCAAAAATCATTGAATATTATAAATGCACAAACAGGAATTTCTCCGCATTGCAAGGTGCAATTCTGAAATTTTTTACTTTTTCCTGCTCCTCTTAGCATGATAAAGAAGATTCAAAGAGAGTGAGATGCCAGCTCCTTTCATTCAGTCAGTAGCTTCAATCATTTCTGGTATATGAATAACATGATGTTTTTCAATGGCAAAAATCAATGAATATTGTAAATGCACAAACAGTAATTTCTCCGCATTGCAAGGTGCAATTCTGAAATTTTTTGCTTTTTCCTGCTCCTCTTAGCATGATAAAGAAGATTCAAAGAGAGTGAGATGCCAGCTCCTTTCATTCAGTCAGTAGCTTCAATCATTTCTGGACGTTTTTCAATGGCAAAAATCAATGAATATTTTAAATGCACAAACAGTAATTTCTTCGCATTGCAAGGTGCAATTCTGAAATTTTTTGCTTTTTCCTGCTCCTCTTAGCATGATAAACAAGATTCAAAGAGAGTGAGATGCCAGCTCCTTTCATTCAGTCAGTAGCTTCAATCATTTCTGGACGTTTTTCAATGGCAAAAATCAATGAATATTGTAAATGCACAAACAGTAATTTCTCCGCATTGCAAGGTGCAATTCTGAAATTTTTTGCTTTTTCCTGCTCCTCTTAGCATGATAAAGAAGATTCAAAGAGAGTGAGATGCCAGCTCCTTTCATTCAGTCAGTAGCTTCAAACATTTCTGGTATATGAATAACATGATGTTTTTCAATGGCAAAAATCAATGAATATTGTAAATGCACAAACAGTAATTTGTCCGCATTGCAAGGTGCAATTCTGAAATTTTTTGCTTTTTCCTGCTCCTCTTAGCATGATAAAGAAGATTCAAAGAGAGTGAGATGCCAGCTCCTTTCGTTCAGTCAGTAGCTTCAATCATTTCTGGACGTTTTTCAATGGCAAAAATCATTTAATATTATAAATGCACAAACAGTAATTTCTCCGCATTGCAAGGTGCAATTCTGAAATTTTTTACTTTTTCCTGCTCCTCTTAGCATGATAAAGAAGATTCAAAGAGAGTGAGATGCCAGCTCCTTTCATTCAGTCAGTAGCTTCAAACATTTCTGGTATATGAAAAACATGTTTTTCAATGGCAAAAATCAATGAATATTGTAAATGCACAAACAGTAATATCTCCACATTGCAAGGTGCAATTCTGAAATTTTTTGCTTTTTCCTGATAATCCTAGCATGATAAAGAAGATTCAAAGAGAGTGAGATGCCAGCTCCTTTCATTCAGTCAGTAGCTTCAAACATTTCTGAACGTTTTTCAATGGCAAAAATCAATGAATATTGTAAATGCACAAACAGTAATATCTCCACATTGCAAGGTGCAATTCTGAAATTTTTTGCTTTTTCCTGTTAATCCTAGCATGATAAAGAAGATTCAAAGAGAGTGAGATGCCAGCTTCTTTCATTCAGTCAGTAGCTTCAAACATTTCTGGTATATGAAAAACATGTTTTTCAATGGCAAAAATCAATGAATATTGTAAATGCACAAACAGTAATATCTCCACATTGCAAGGTGCAATTCTGAAATTTTTTGCTTTTTCCTGCTAATCCTAGCATGATAAAGAAGATTCAAAGAGAGTGAGATGCCAGCTCCTTTCATTCAGTCAGTAGCTTCAAACATTTCTGGTATATGAAAAACATGTTTTTCAATGGTAAAAATCAATGAATATTGTAAATGCACAAACAGTAATATCTCCACATTGCAAGGTGCAATTCTGAAATTTTTTGCTTTTTCCTGCTAATCCTAGCATGATAAAGAAGATTCAAAGAGAGTGAGATGCCAGCTCCTTTCATTCAGTCAGTAGCTTCAAACATTTCTGGTATATGAAAAACATGTTTTTCAATGGCAAAAATCAATGAATATTGTAAATGCACAAACAGTAATATCTCCACATTGCAAGGTGCAATTCTGAAATTTTTAGCTTTTTCCAGTTAATCCTAGCATGATAAAGAAGATTCAAAGAGAGTGAGATGCCAGCTCCTTTCAGTCAGTAGCTTCAAACATTTCTGGACGTTTTTCAATGGCAAAAATCAATGAATATTGTAAATGCACAAACAGTAATATCTCCACATTGCAAGGTGCAATTCTGAAATTTTTTGCTTTTTCCTGTTAATCCTAGCATGATAAAGAAGATTCAAAGAGAGTGAGATGCCAGCTCCTTTCATTCAGTCAGTAGCTTCAAACATTTCTGGTATATGAAAAACATGTTTTTCAATGGCAAAAATCAATGAATATTGTAAATGCACAAACAGTAATATCTCCACATTGCAAGGTGCAATTCTGAAATTTTTTGCTTTTTCCTGCTAATCCTAGCATGATAAAGAAGATTCAAAGAGAGTGAGATGCCAGCTCCTTTCATTCAGTCAGTAGCTTCAAACATTTCTGGTATATGAAAAACATGTTTTTCAATGGCAAAAATCAATGAATATTGTAATTGCACAAACAGTAATATCTCCACATTGCAAGGTGCAATTCTGAAATTTTTTGCTTTTTCCTGCTAATCCTAGCATGATAAAGAAGATTCAAAGAGAGTGAGATGCCAGCTCCTTTCATTCAGTCAGTAGCTTCAAACATTTCTGGCATATGAAAAACATGTTTTTCAATGGCAAAAATCAATGAATATTGTAAATGCACAAACAGTAATATCTCCACATTGCAAGGTGCAATTCTGAAATTTTTAGCTTTTTCCTGTTAATCCTAGCATGATAAAGAAGATTCAAAGAGAGTGAGATGCCTGCTCCTTTCATTCAGTCAGTAGCTTCAAACATTTCTGGACGTTTTTCAATGGCAAAAATCAATGAATATTGTAAATGCACAAACAGTAATATCTCCACATTGCAAGGTGCAATTCTGAAATTTTTTGCTTTTTCCTGTTAATCCTAGCATGATAAAGAAGATTCAAAGAGAGTGAGATGCCAGCTCCTTTCATTCAGTCAGTAGCTTCAAACATTTCTGGTATATGAAAAACGTTTTTCAATGGCAAAAATCAATGAATATTGTAAATGCACAAACAGTAATATCTCCACATTGCAAGGTGCAATTCTGAAATTTTTTGCTTTTTCCTGCTAATCCTAGCATGATAAAGAAGATTCAAAGAGAGTGAGATGCCAGCTCCTTTCATTCAGTCAGTAGCTTCAAACATTTCTGGACGTTTTTCAATGGCAAAAATCAATGAATATTGTAAATGCACAAACAGTAATATCTCCACATTGCAAGGTGCAATTCTGAAATTTTTTGCTTTTTCCTGCTAATCCTAGCATGATAAAGAAGATTCAAAGAGAGTGAGATGCCAGCTCCTTTCATTCAGTCAGTAGCTTCAAACATTTCTGGTATATGAAAAACATGTTTTTCAATGGCAAAAATCAATGAATATTGTAAATGCACAAACAGTAATATCTCCACATTGCAAGGTGCAATTCTGAAATTTTTTGCTTTTTCCTGCTAATCCTAGCATGATAAAGAAGATTCAAAGAGAGTGAGATGCCAGCTCCTTTCATTCAGTCAGTAGCTTCAAACATTTCTGGACGTTTTTCAATGGCAAAAATCAATGAATATTGTAAATGCACAAACAGTAATATCTCCACATTGTAAGGTGCAATTCTGAAATTTTTTGCTTTTTCCTGCTAATTATAGCATGATAAAGAAGATTCAAAGAGAGTGAGATGCCAGCTCCTTTCATTCAGTCAGTAGCTTCAAACATTTCTGGTATATGAAAAACATGTTTTTCAATGGCAAAAATCAATGAATATTGTAAATGCACAAACAGTAATATCTCCACATTGCAAGGTGCAATTCTGAAATTTTTTGCTTTTTCCTGCTAATTCTAGCATGATAAAGAAGATTCAAAGAGAGTGAGATGCCAGCTCCTTTCATTCAGTCAGTAGCTTCAAACATTTCTGGACGTTTTTCAGTGGGAAAAATCAATGAATATTGTAAATGCACAAACAGTAATATCTCCACATTGCAAGGTGCAATTCTGAAATTTTTTGCTTTTTCCTGTTAATCCTAGCATGATAAAGAAGATTCAAAGAGAGTGAGATGCCAGCTCCTTTCATTCAGTCAGTAGCTTCAAACATTTCTGGTATATGAAAAACATGTTTTTCAATGGCAAAAATCAATGAATATTGTAAATGCACAAACAGTAATATCTCCACATTGCAAGGTGCAATTCTGAAATTTTTTGCTTTTTCCTGCTAATCCTAGCATGATAAAGAAGATTCAAAGAGAGTGAGATGCCAGCTCCTTTCATTCAGTCAGTAGCTTCAAACATTTCTGGTATATGAAAAACATGTTTTTCAATGGCAAAAATCAATGAATATTGTAAATGCACAAACAGTAATATCTCCACATTGCAAGGTGCAATTCAGAAATTTTTTGCTTTTTCCTGCTAATCCTAGCATGATAAAGAAGATTCAAAGAGAGTGAGATGCCAGCTCCTTTCATTCAGTCAGTAGCTTCAAACATTTCTGGACGTTTTTCAATGGCAAAAATCAATGAATATTGTAAATGCACAAACAGTAATATCTCCACATTGCAAGGTGCAATTCTGAAATTTTTTGCTTTTTCCTGTTAATCCTAGCATGATAAAGAAGATTCAAAGAGAGTGAGATGCCAGCTCCTTTCATTCAGTCAGTAGCTTCAAACATTTCTGGTATATGAAAAACATGTTTTTCAATGGCAAAAATCAATGAATATTGTAAATGCACAAACAGTAATATCTCCACATTGCAAGGTGCAATTCTGAAATTTTTGCCATTGAAAAACATCATGTTATTCATATACCAGAAATGTTTGAAGCTACTGACTGAATGAAAGCAGCTGGCATCTCACTCTCTTTGAATCTTCTTTATCATGCTAAGAGGAGCAGGAAAAAGCAAAAAATTTCAGAATTGCACCTTGCAATGCGGAGAAATTACTGTTTGTGCATTTACAATATTCATTGATTTTTGCCATTGAAAAACGTCCAGAAATGATTGAAGCTACTGACTGAATGAAAGGAGCTGGCATCTCACTCTCTTTGAATCTTCTTTATCATGCTAAGAGGAGCAGGAAAAAGCAAAAAATTTCAGAATTGCACCTTGCAATGCGGAGAAATTACTGTTTGTGCATTTACAATATTCATTGATTTTTGCCATTGAAAAACATCATGTTATTCATATACCAGAAATGTTTGAAGCTACTGACTGAATGAAAGGAGCTGGCATCTCACTCTCTTTGAATCTTCTTTATCATGCTAAGAGGAGCAGGAAAAAGCAAAAAATTTCAGAATTGCACCTTGCAATGCGGAGAAATTACTGTTTGTGCATTTACAATATTCATTGATTTTTGCCATTGAAAAACATCATGTTATTCATATACCAGAAATTTTGAAGCTACTGACTGAATGAAAGGAGCTGGCATCTCACTCTCTTTGAATCTTCTTTATCATGCTAAGAGGAGCAGGAAAAAGCAAAAAATTTCAGAATTGCACCTTGCAATGCGGAGAAATTACTGTTTGTGCATTTACAATATTCATTGATTTTTGCCATTGAAAAACATCATGTTATTCATATACCAGAAATGTTTGAAGCTACTGACTGAATGAAAGGAGCTGGCATCTCACTCTCTTTGAATCTTCTTTATCATGCTAAGAGGAGCAGGAAAAAGCAAAAAATTTCAGAATTGCACCTTGCAATGCGGAGAAATTACTGTTTGTGCATTTACAATATTCATTGATTTTTGCCATTGAAAAACGTCCAGAAATGATTGAAGCTACTGACTGAATGAAAGGAGCTGGCATCTCACTCTCTTTGAATCTTCTTTATCATGCTAAGAGGAGCAGGAAAAAGCAAAAAATTTCAGAATTGCACCTTGCAATGCGGAGAAATTACTGTTTGTGCATTTACAATATTCATTGATTTTTGCCATTGAAAAACATCATGTTATTCATATACCAGAAATGTTTGAAGCTACTGACTGAATGAAAGGAGCTGGCATCTCACTCTCTTTGAATCTTCTTTATCATGCTAAGAGGAGCAGGAAAAAGCAAAAAATTTCAGAATTGCACCTTGCAATGCGGAGAAATTAGTGTTTGTGCATTTACAATATTCATTGATTTTTGCCATTGAAAAACGTCCAGAAATGATTGAATCTACTGACTGAATGAAAGGAGCTGGCATCTCACTCTCTTTGAATCTTCTTTATCATGCTAAGAGGAGCAGGAAAAAGCAAAAAATTTCAGAATTGCACCTTGCAATGCGGAGAAATTACTGTTTGTGCATTTACAAAATTCATTGATTTTTGCCATTGAAAAACATCATGTTATTCATATACCAGAAATGATTGAAGCTACTGACTGAATGAAAGGAGCTGGCATCTCACTCTCTTTGAATCTTCTTTATCATGCTAAGAGGAGCAGGAAAAAGCAAAAAATTTCAGAATTGCACCTTGCAATGCGGAGAAATTACTGTTTGTGCATTTACAATATTCATTGATTTTTGCCATTGAAAAACTTCCAGAAATGATTGAAGCTAATGACTGAATGAAAGGAGCTGGCATCTCACTCTCTTTGAATCTTCTTTATCATGCTAAGAGGAGCAGGATAAAGCAAAAAATTTCAGAATTGCACCTTGCAATGCGGAGAAATTACTGTTTGTGCATTTACAATATTCATTGATTTTTGCCATTGAAAAACATCATGTTATTCATATACCAGAAATGATTGAAGCTACTGACTGATTGAAAGTAGCTGACATCTCACTCTCTTTGAATCTTCTTTATCATGCTAAGAGGAGCAGGAAAAAGCAAAAAATTTCAGAATTGCACCTTGCAATGCGGAGAAATTAGTGTTTGTGCATTTACAATATTCATTGATTTTTGCCATTGAAAAACGTCCAGAAATGATTGAATCTACTGACTGAATGAAAGGAGCTGGCATCTCACTCTCTTTGAATCTTCTTTATCATGCTAAGAGGAGCAGGAAAAAGCAAAAAATTTCAGAATTGCACCTTGCAATGCGGAGAAATTACTGTTTGTGCATTTACAAAATTCATTGATTTTTGCCATTGAAAAACATCATGTTATTCATATACCAGAAATGATTGAAGCTACTGACTGAATGAAAGGAGCTGGCATCTCACTCTCTTTGAATCTTCTTTATCATGCTAAGAGGAGCAGGAAAAAGCAAAAAATTTCAGAATTGCACCTTGCAATGCGGAGAAATTACTGTTTGTGCATTTACAATATTCATTGATTTTTGCCATTGAAAAACTTCCAGAAATGATTGAAGCTAATGACTGAATGAAAGGAGCTGGCATCTCACTCTCTTTGAATCTTCTTTATCATGCTAAGAGGAGCAGGATAAAGCAAAAAATTTCAGAATTGCACCTTGCAATGCGGAGAAATTACTGTTTGTGCATTTACAATATTCATTGATTTTTGCCATTGAAAAACATCATGTTATTCATATACCAGAAATGATTGAAGCTACTGACTGATTGAAAGTAGCTGACATCTCACTCTCTTTGAATCTTCTTTATCATGCTAAGAGGAGCAGGAAAAAGTAAAAAATTTCAGAATTGCACCTTGCAATGCGGAGAAATTACTGTTTGTGCATTTACAATATTCAATGATTTTTGCCATTGAAAAACGTCCAGAAATGATTGAAGCTACTGACTGAACGAAAGGAGCTGGCATCTCACTCTCTTTGAATCTTCTTTATCATGCTAAGAGGAGCAGGAAAAAGCAAAAAATTTCAGAATTGCACCTTGCAATGCGGAGAAATTACTGTTTGTGCATTTACAATATTCATTGATTTTTGCCATTGAAAAACATCATGTTATTCATATACCAGAAATGTTTGAAGCTACTGACTGAATGAAAGCAGCTGGCATCTCACTCTCTTTGAATCTTCTTTATCATGCTAAGAGGAGCAGGAAAAAGCAAAAAATTTCAGAATTGCACCTTGCAATGCGGAGAAATTACTGTTTGTGCATTTACAATATTCATTGATTTTTGCCATTGAAAAACGTCCAGAAATGATTGAAGCTACTGACTGAATGAAAGGAGCTGGCATCTCACTCTCTTTGAATCTTCTTTATCATGCTAAGAGGAGCAGGAAAAAGCAAAAAATTTCAGAATTGCACCTTGCAATGCGGAGAAATTACTGTTTGTGCATTTACAATATTCATTGATTTTTGCCATTGAAAAACATCATGTTATTCATATACCAGAAATGTTTGAAGCTACTGACTGAATGAAAGGAGCTGGCATCTCACTCTCTTTGAATCTTCTTTATCAGGCTAAGAGGAGCAGGAAAAAGCAAAAAATTTCAGAATTGCACCTTGCAATGCGGAGAAATTACTGTTTGTGCATTTACAATATTCATTGATTTTTGTAATTGAAAAACGTCCAGAAATGATTGAAGCTACTGACTGAATGAAAGGAGCTGGCATCTCACTCTCTTTGAATCTTCTTTATCATGCTAAGAGGAGCAGGAAAAAGCAAAAAATTTCAGAATTGCACCTTGCAATGCGGAGAAATTACTGTTTGTGCATTTACAATATTCATTGATTTTTGCCATTGAAAAACGTCCAGAAATGATTGAAGCTACTGACTGAATGAAAGGAGCTGGCATCTCACTCTCTTTGAATCTTCTTTATCATGCTAAGAGGAGCAGGAAAAAGCAAAAAATTTCAGAATTGCACCTTGCAATGCGGAGAAATTATTGTTTGTGCATTTACAATATTCATTGATTTTTGCCATTGAAAAACATCATGTTATTCATATACCAGAAATGTTTGAAGCTACTGACTGAATGAAAGGAGCTGGCATCTCACTCTCTTTGAATCTTCTTTATCATGCTAAGAGGAGCAGGAAAAAGCAAAAAATTTCAGAATTGCACCTTGCAATGCGGAGAAATTACTGTTTGTGCATTTACAATATTCATTGATTTTTGCCATTGAAAAACGTCCAGAAATGATTGAAGCTACTGACTGAATGAAAGGAGCTGGCATCTCACTCTCTTTGAATCTTCTTTATCATGCTAAGAGGAGCAGGAAAAAGCAAAAAATTTCAGAATTGCACCTTGCAATGCGGAGAAATTACTGTTTGTGCATTTACAATATTCATTGATTTTTGCCATTGAAAAACATCATGTTATTCATATACCAGAAATGTTTGAAGCTACTGACTGAATGAAAGCAGCTGGCATCTCACTCTCTTTGAATCTTCTTTATCATGCTAAGAGGAGCAGGAAAAAGCAAAAAATTTCAGAATTGCACCTTGCAATGCGGAGAAATTACTGTTTGTGCATTTACAATATTCATTGATTTTTGCCATTGAAAAACGTCCAGAAATGATTGAAGCTACTGACTGAATGAAAGGAGCTGGCATCTCACTCTCTTTGAATCTTCTTTATCATGCTAAGAGGAGCAGGAAAAAGCAAAAAATTTCAGAATTGCACCTTGCAATGCGGAGAAATTACTGTTTGTGCATTTACAATATTCATTGATTTTTGCCATTGAAAAACGTCCAGAAATGATTGAAGCTACTGACTGAATGAAAGGAGCTGGCATCTCACTCTCTTTGAATCTTCTTTATCATGCTAAGAGGAGCAGGAAAAAGCAAAAAATTTCAGAATTGCACCTTGCAATGCGGAGAAATTACTGTTTGTGCATTTACAATATTCATTGATTTTTGCCATTGAAAAACGTCCAGAAATGATTGAAGCTACTGACTGAATGAAAGGAGCTGGCATCTCACTCTCTTTGAATCTTCTTTATCATGCTAAGAGGAGCAGGAAAAAGCAAAAAATTTCAGAATTGCACCTTGCAATGCGGAGAAATTATTGTTTGTGCATTTACAATATTCATTGATTTTTGCCATTGAAAAACATCATGTTATTCATATACCAGAAATGTTTGAAGCTACTGACTGAATGAAAGGAGCTGGCATCTCACTCTCTTTGAATCTTCTTTATCATGCTAAGAGGAGCAGGAAAAAGCAAAAAATTTCAGAATTGCACCTTGCAATGCGGAGAAATTACTGTTTGTGCATTTACAATATTCATTGATTTTTGCCATTGAAAAACGTCCAGAAATGATTGAAGCTACTGACTGAATGAAAGGAGCTGGCATCTCACTCTCTTTGAATCTTCTTTATCATGCTAAGAGGAGCAGGAAAAAGCAAAAAATTTCAGAATTGCACCTTGCAATGCGGAGAAATTACTGTTTGTGCATTTACAATATTCATTGATTTTTGCCATTGAAAAACTTCCAGAAATGATTGAAGCTACTGACTGAATGAAAGGAGCTGGCATCTCACTCTCTTTGAATCTTCTTTATCATGCTAAGAGGAGCAGGAAAAAGCAAAAAATTTCAGAATTGCACCTTGCAATGCGGAGAAATTACTGTTTGTGCATTTACAATATTCATTGATTTTTGCCATTGAAAAACGTCCAGAAATGATTGAAGCTACTGACTGAATGAAAGGAGCTGGCATCTCACTCTCTTTGAATCTTCTTTATCATGCTAAGAGGAGCAGGAAAAAGCAAAAAATTTCAGAATTGCACCTTGCAATGCGGAGAAATTACTGTTTGTGCATTTACAATATTCATTGATTTTTGCCATTGAAAAACATCATGTTATTCATATACCAGAAATGTTTGAAGCTACTGACTGAATGAAAGGAGCTGGCATCTCACTCTCTTTGAATCTTCTTTATCATGCTAAGAGGAGCAGGAAAAAGCAAAAAATTTCAGAATTGCACCTTGCAATGCGGAGAAATTACTGTTTTGTGCATTTACAATATTCATTGATTTTTGCCATTGAAAAATGTCCAGAAATGATTGAAGCTACTGACTGAATGAAAGGAGCTGGCATCTCACTCTCTTTGAATCTTCTTTATCATGCTAAGAGGAGCAGGAAAAAGCAAAAAATTTCAGAATTGCACCTTGCAATGCGGAGAA
The DNA here is from genome assembly GCF_046119375.1 of Phyllobates terribilis. Lineage (NCBI taxonomy): Eukaryota > Metazoa > Chordata > Amphibia > Anura > Dendrobatidae > Phyllobates > Phyllobates terribilis. Next base: position 47,178 of record NW_027363823.1, on the reverse strand, counting down.
ATTACTGTTTGTGCATTTACAATATTCATTGATTTTTGCCATTGAAAAACATCATGTTATTCATATACCAGAAATGTTTGAAGCTACTGACTGAATGAAAGGAGCTGGCATCTCACTCTCTTTGAATCTTCTTTATCATGCTAAGAGGAGCAGGAAAAAGCAAAAAATTTCAGAATTGCACCTTGCAATGCGGAGAAATTACTGTTTGTGCATTTACAATATTCATTGATTTTTGCCATTGAAAAACATCATGTTATTCATATACCAGAAATGTTTGAAGCTACTGACTGAATGAAAGGAGCTGGCATCTCACTCTCTTTGAATCTTCTTTATCATGCTAAGAGGAGCAGGAAAAAGCAAAAAATTTCAGAATTGCACCTTGCAATGCGGAGAAATTACTGTTTGTGCATTTACAATATTCATTGATTTTTGCCATTGAAAAACATCATGTTATTCATATACCAGAAATGTTTGAAGCTACTGACTGAATGAAAGGAGCTGGCATCTCACTCTCTTTGAATCTTCTTTATCATGCTAAGAGGAGCAGGAAAAAGCAAAAAATTTCAGAATTGCACCTTGCAATGCGGAGAAATTACTGTTTGCGCATTTACAATATTCATTGATTTTTGCCATTGAAAAACGTCCAGAAATGATTGAAGCTACTGACTGAATGAAAGGAGCTGGCATCTCACTCTCTTTGAATCTTCTTTATCATGCTAAGAGGAGCAGGAAAAAGCAAAAAATTTCAGAATTGCACCTTGCAATGCGGAGAAATTACTGTTTGTGCATTTACAATATTCATTGATTTTTGCCATTGAAAAACATCATGTTATTCATATACCAGAAATGTTTGAAGCTACTGACTGAATGAAAGGAGCTGGCATCTCACTCTCTTTGAATCTTCTTTATCATGCTAAGAGGAGCAGGAAAAAGCAAAAAATTTCAGAATTGCACCTTGCAATGCGGAGAAATTAGTGTTTGTGCATTTACAATATTCATTGATTTTTGCCATTGAAAAACGTCCAGAAATGATTGAATCTACTGACTGAATGAAAGGAGCTGGCATCTCACTCTCTTTGAATCTTCTTTATCATGCTAAGAGGAGCAGGAAAAAGCAAAAAATTTCAGAATTGCACCTTGCAATGCGGAGAAATTACTGTTTGTGCATTTACAAAATTCATTGATTTTTGCCATTGAAAAACATCATGTTATTCATATACCAGAAATGATTGAAGCTACTGACTGAATGAAAGGAGCTGGCATCTCACTCTCTTTGAATCTTCTTTATCATGCTAAGAGGAGCAGGAAAAAGCAAAAAATTTCAGAATTGCACCTTGCAATGCGGAGAAATTACTGTTTGTGCATTTACAATATTCATTGATTTTTGCCATTGAAAAACTTCCAGAAATGATTGAAGCTAATGACTGAATGAAAGGAGCTGGCATCTCACTCTCTTTGAATCTTCTTTATCATGCTAAGAGGAGCAGGATAAAGCAAAAAATTTCAGAATTGCACCTTGCAATGCGGAGAAATTACTGTTTGTGCATTTACAATATTCATTGATTTTTGCCATTGAAAAACATCATGTTATTCACATACCAGAAATGATTGAAGCTACTGACTGATTGAAAGTAGCTGACATCTCACTCTCTTTGAATCTTCTTTATCATGCTAAGAGGAGCAGGAAAAAGTAAAAAATTTCAGAATTGCACCTTGCAATGCGGAGAAATTACTGTTTGTGCATTTACAATATTCAATGATTTTTGCCATTGAAAAACGTCCAGAAATGATTGAAGCTACTGACTGAACGAAAGGAGCTGGCATCTCACTCTCTTTGAATCTTCTTTATCATGCTAAGAGGAGCAGGAAAAAGCAAAAAATTTCAGAATTGCACCTTGCAATGCGGAGAAATTACTGTTTGTGCATTTACAATATTCATTGATTTTTGCCATTGAAAAACATCATGTTATTCATATACCAGAAATGTTTGAAGCTACTGACTGAATGAAAGCAGCTGGCATCTCACTCTCTTTGAATCTTCTTTATCATGCTAAGAGGAGCAGGAAAAAGCAAAAAATTTCAGAATTGCACCTTGCAATGCGGAGAAATTACTGTTTGTGCATTTACAATATTCATTGATTTTTGCCATTGAAAAACGTCCAGAAATGATTGAAGCTACTGACTGAATGAAAGGAGCTGGCATCTCACTCTCTTTGAATCTTCTTTATCATGCTAAGAGGAGCAGGAAAAAGCAAAAAATTTCAGAATTGCACCTTGCAATGCGGAGAAATTACTGTTTGTGCATTTACAATATTCATTGATTTTTGCCATTGAAAAACATCATGTTATTCATATACCAGAAATGTTTGAAGCTACTGACTGAATGAAAGGAGCTGGCATCTCACTCTCTTTGAATCTTCTTTATCAGGCTAAGAGGAGCAGGAAAAAGCAAAAAATTTCAGAATTGCACCTTGCAATGCGGAGAAATTACTGTTTGTGCATTTACAATATTCATTGATTTTTGCCATTGAAAAACGTCCAGAAATGATTGAAGCTACTGACTGAATGAAAGGAGCTGGCATCTCACTCTCTTTGAATCTTCTTTATCATGCTAAGAGGAGCAGGAAAAAGCAAAAAATTTCAGAATTGCACCTTGCAATGCGGAGAAATTACTGTTTGTGCATTTACAATATTCATTGATTTTTGCCATTGAAAAACGTCCAGAAATGATTGAAGCTACTGACTGAATGAAAGGAGCTGGCATCTCACTCTCTTTGAATCTTCTTTATCATGCTAAGAGGAGCAGGAAAAAGCAAAAAATTTCAGAATTGCACCTTGCAATGCGGAGAAATTATTGTTTGTGCATTTACAATATTCATTGATTTTTGCCATTGAAAAACATCATGTTATTCATATACCAGAAATGTTTGAAGCTACTGACTGAATGAAAGGAGCTGGCATCTCACTCTCTTTGAATCTTCTTTATCATGCTAAGAGGAGCAGGAAAAAGCAAAAAATTTCAGAATTGCACCTTGCAATGCGGAGAAATTACTGTTTGTGCATTTACAATATTCATTGATTTTTGCCATTGAAAAACGTCCAGAAATGATTGAAGCTACTGACTGAATGAAAGGAGCTGGCATCTCACTCTCTTTGAATCTTCTTTATCATGCTAAGAGGAGCAGGAAAAAGCAAAAAATTTCAGAATTGCACCTTGCAATGCGGAGAAATTACTGTTTGTGCATTTACAATATTCATTGATTTTTGCCATTGAAAAACATCATGTTATTCATATACCAGAAATGTTTGAAGCTACTGACTGAATGAAAGCAGCTGGCATCTCACTCTCTTTGAATCTTCTTTATCATGCTAAGAGGAGCAGGAAAAAGCAAAAAATTTCAGAATTGCACCTTGCAATGCGGAGAAATTACTGTTTGTGCATTTACAATATTCATTGATTTTTGCCATTGAAAAACGTCCAGAAATGATTGAAGCTACTGACTGAATGAAAGGAGCTGGCATCTCACTCTCTTTGAATCTTCTTTATCATGCTAAGAGGAGCAGGAAAAAGCAAAAAATTTCAGAATTGCACCTTGCAATGCGGAGAAATTACTGTTTGTGCATTTACAATATTCATTGATTTTTGCCATTGAAAAACGTCCAGAAATGATTGAAGCTACTGACTGAATGAAAGGAGCTGGCATCTCACTCTCTTTGAATCTTCTTTATCATGCTAAGAGGAGCAGGAAAAAGCAAAAAATTTCAGAATTGCACCTTGCAATGCGGAGAAATTACTGTTTGTGCATTTACAATATTCATTGATTTTTGCCATTGAAAAACGTCCAGAAATGATTGAAGCTACTGACTGAATGAAAGGAGCTGGCATCTCACTCTCTTTGAATCTTCTTTATCATGCTAAGAGGAGCAGGAAAAAGCAAAAAATTTCAGAATTGCACCTTGCAATGCGGAGAAATTATTGTTTGTGCATTTACAATATTCATTGATTTTTGCCATTGAAAAACATCATGTTATTCATATACCAGAAATGTTTGAAGCTACTGACTGAATGAAAGGAGCTGGCATCTCACTCTCTTTGAATCTTCTTTATCATGCTAAGAGGAGCAGGAAAAAGCAAAAAATTTCAGAATTGCACCTTGCAATGCGGAGAAATTACTGTTTGTGCATTTACAATATTCATTGATTTTTGCCATTGAAAAACGTCCAGAAATGATTGAAGCTACTGACTGAATGAAAGGAGCTGGCATCTCACTCTCTTTGAATCTTCTTTATCATGCTAAGAGGAGCAGGAAAAAGCAAAAAATTTCAGAATTGCACCTTGCAATGCGGAGAAATTACTGTTTGTGCATTTACAATATTCATTGATTTTTGCCATTGAAAAACTTCCAGAAATGATTGAAGCTACTGACTGAATGAAAGGAGCTGGCATCTCACTCTCTTTGAATCTTCTTTATCATGCTAAGAGGAGCAGGAAAAAGCAAAAAATTTCAGAATTGCACCTTGCAATGCGGAGAAATTACTGTTTGTGCATTTACAATATTCATTGATTTTTGCCATTGAAAAACGTCCAGAAATGATTGAAGCTACTGACTGAATGAAAGGAGCTGGCATCTCACTCTCTTTGAATCTTCTTTATCATGCTAAGAGGAGCAGGAAAAAGCAAAAAATTTCAGAATTGCACCTTGCAATGCGGAGAAATTACTGTTTGTGCATTTACAATATTCATTGATTTTTGCCATTGAAAAACATCATGTTATTCATATACCAGAAATGTTTGAAGCTACTGACTGAATGAAAGGAGCTGGCATCTCACTCTCTTTGAATCTTCTTTATCATGCTAAGAGGAGCAGGAAAAAGCAAAAAATTTCAGAATTGCACCTTGCAATGCGGAGAAATTACTGTTTTGTGCATTTACAATATTCATTGATTTTTGCCATTGAAAAATGTCCAGAAATGATTGAAGCTACTGACTGAATGAAAGGAGCTGGCATCTCAATCTCTTTGAATCTTCTTTATCATGCTAAGAGGAGCAGGAAAAAGCAAAAAATTTCAGAATTGCACCTTGCAATGCGGAGAAATTACTGTTTGTGCATTTACAATATTCATTGATTTTTGCCATTGAAAAACATCATGTTATTCATATACCAGAAATGTTTGAAGCTACTGACTGAATGAAAGGAGCTGGCATCTCACTCTCTTTGAATCTTCTTTATCATGCTAAGAGGAGCAGGAAAAAGCAAAAAATTTCAGAATTGCACCTTGCAATGCGGAGAAATTACTGTTTGTGCATTTACAATATTCATTGATTTTTGCCATTGAAAAACATCATGTTATTCATATACCAGAAATGTTTGAAGCTACTGACTGAATGAAAGGAGCTGGCATCTCACTCTCTTTGAATCTTCTTTATCATGCTAAGAGGAGCAGGAAAAAGCAAAAAATTTCAGAATTGCACCTTGCAATGCGGAGAAATTACTGTTTGTGCATTTACAATATTCATTGATTTTTGCCATTGAAAAACATCATGTTATTCATATACCAGAAATGTTTGAAGCTACTGACTGAATGAAAGGAGCTGGCATCTCACTCTCTTTGAATCTTCTTTATCATGCTAAGAGGAGCAGGAAAAAGCAAAAAATTTCAGAATTGCACCTTGCAATGCGGAGAAATTACTGTTTGCGCATTTACAATATTCATTGATTTTTGCCATTGAAAAACGTCCAGAAATGATTGAAGCTACTGACTGAATGAAAGGAGCTGGCATCTCACTCTCTTTGAATCTTCTTTATCATGCTAAGAGGAGCAGGAAAAAGCAAAAAATTTCAGAATTGCACCTTGCAATGCGGAGAAATTACTGTTTGTGCATTTACAATATTCATTGATTTTTGCCATTGAAAAACATCATGTTATTCATATACCAGAAATGTTTGAAGCTACTGACTGAATGAAAGGAGCTGGCATCTCACTCTCTTTGAATCTTCTTTATCATGCTAAGAGGAGCAGGAAAAAGCAAAAAATTTCAGAATTGCACCTTGCAATGCGGAGAAATTACTGTTTGTGCATTTACAATATTCATTGATTTTTACCATTGAAAAACGTCCAGAAATGATTGAAGCTACTGACTGACCGAAAGGAGCTGGCATCTCACTCTCTTTGAATCTTCTTTAACATGCAAAGAGGAGCAGGAAAAGGCAAAAAATTTCAGAATTGCACCTTGCAATGCTGAGAAATTACTGTTTGTGCATTTACAATATTCATTGATTTTTGCCATTGAAAAACATCATGTTATTCATATACCAGAAATGTTTGAAGCTACTGACTGAATGAAAGGAGCTGGCATCTCACTCTCTTTGAATCTTCTTTATCATGCTAAGAGGAGCAGGAAAAAGCAAAAAATTTCAGAATTGCACCTTGCAATGCGGAGAAATTAGTGTTTGTGCATTTACAATATTCATTGATTTTTGCCATTGAAAAACGTCCAGAAATGATTGAATCTACTGACTGAATGAAAGGAGCTGGCATCTCACTCTCTTTGAATCTTCTTTATCATGCTAAGAGGAGCAGGAAAAAGCAAAAAATTTCAGAATTGCACCTTGCAATGCGGAGAAATTACTGTTTGTGCATTTACAAAATTCATTGATTTTTGCCATTGAAAAACATCATGTTATTCATATACCAGAAATGATTGAAGCTACTGACTGAATGAAAGGAGCTGGCATCTCACTCTCTTTGAATCTTCTTTATCATGCTAAGAGGAGCAGGAAAAAGCAAAAAATTTCAGAATTGCACCTTGCAATGCGGAGAAATTACTGTTTGTGCATTTACAATATTCATTGATTTTTGCCATTGAAAAACTTCCAGAAATGATTGAAGCTAATGACTGAATGAAAGGAGCTGGCATCTCACTCTCTTTGAATCTTCTTTATCATGCTAAGAGGAGCAGGATAAAGCAAAAAATTTCAGAATTGCACCTTGCAATGCGGAGAAATTACTGTTTGTGCATTTACAATATTCATTGATTTTTGCCATTGAAAAACATCATGTTATTCATATACCAGAAATGATTGAAGCTACTGACTGATTGAAAGTAGCTGGCATCTCACTCTCTTTGAATCTTCTTTATCATGCTAAGAGGAGCAGGAAAAAGCAAAAAATTTCAGAATTGCACCTTGCAATGTGGAGAAATTACTGTTTGTGCATTTACAATATTCATTGATTTTTGCAATTGAAAAACGTCCAGAAATGATTGAAGCTACTGACTGAATGAAAGGAGCTGGCATCTCACTCTCTTTGAATATTCTTTATCATGCTAAGAGGAGCAGGAAAAAGCAAAAAATTTCAGAATTGCACCTTGCAATGCGGAGAAATTACTGTTTGTGCATTTACAATATTCATTGATTTTTGCCATTGAAAAACGTCCAGAAATGATTGAAGCTACTGACTGAATGAAAGGAGCTGTTATCTCACTGTCTTTGAATCTTGTTTATCATGCTAAGAGGAGCAGGAAAAAGCAAAAAATTTCAGAATTTCACCTTGCAATGCGGAGAAATTACTGTTTGTGCATTTACAATATTCATTGATTTTTGCCATTGAAAAACATCATGTTATTCATATACCAGAAATGATTGAAGCTACTGACTGAATGAAAGGAGCTGACATCTCACTCTCTTTGAATCTTCTTTATCATGCTAAGAGGAGCAGGAAAAAGTAAAAAATTTCAGAATTGCACCTTGCAATGCGGAGAAATTACTGTTTGTGCATTTACAATATTCAATGATTTTTGCCATTGAAAAACGTCCAGAAATGATTGAAGCTACTGACTGAACGAAAGGAGATGGCATCTCACTCTCTTTGAATCTTCTTTATCATGCTAAGAGGAGCAGGAAAAAGCAAAAAATTTCAGAATTGCACCTTGCAATGCGGAGAAATTACTGTTTGTGCATTTACAATATTCATTGATTTTTGCCATTGAAAAACATCATGTTATTCATATACCAGAAATGTTTGAAGCTACTGACTGAATGAAAGCAGCTGGCATCTCACTCTCTTTGAATCTTCTTTATCATGCTAAGAGGAGCAGGAAAAAGCAAAAAATTTCAGAATTGCACCTTGCAATGCGGAGAAATTACTGTTTGTGCATTTACAATATTCATTGATTTTTGCCATTGAAAAACGTCCAGAAATGATTGAAGCTACTGACTGAATGAAAGGAGCTGGCATCTCACTCTCTTTGAATCTTCTTTATCATGCTAAGAGGAGCAGGAAAAAGCAAAAAATTTCAGAATTGCACCTTGCAATGCGGAGAAATTACTGTTTGTGCATTTACAATATTCATTGATTTTTGCCATTGAAAAACATCATGTTATTCATATACCAGAAATGTTTGAAGCTACTGACTGAATGAAAGGAGCTGGCATCTCACTCTCTTTGAATCTTCTTTATCAGGCTAAGAGGAGCAGGAAAAAGCAAAAAATTTCAGAATTGCACCTTGCAATGCGGAGAAATTACTGTTTGTGCATTTACAATATTCATTGATTTTTGCCATTGAAAAACGTCCAGAAATGATTGAAGCTACTGACTGAATGAAAGGAGCTGGCATCTCACTCTCTTTGAATCTTCTTTATCATGCTAAGAGGAGCAGGAAAAAGCAAAAAATTTCAGAATTGCACCTTGCAATGCGGAGAAATTACTGTTTGTGCATTTACAATATTCATTGATTTTTGCCATTGAAAAACGTCCAGAAATGATTGAAGCTACTGACTGAATGAAAGGAGCTGGCATCTCACTCTCTTTGAATCTTCTTTATCATGCTAAGAGGAGCAGGAAAAAGCAAAAAATTTCAGAATTGCACCTTGCAATGCGGAGAAATTATTGTTTGTGCATTTACAATATTCATTGATTTTTGCCATTGAAAAACATCATGTTATTCATATACCAGAAATGTTTGAAGCTACTGACTGAATGAAAGGAGCTGGCATCTCACTCTCTTTGAATCTTCTTTATCATGCTAAGAGGAGCAGGAAAAAGCAAAAAATTTCAGAATTGCACCTTGCAATGCGGAGAAATTACTGTTTGTGCATTTACAATATTCATTGATTTTTGCCATTGAAAAACGTCCAGAAATGATTGAAGCTACTGACTGAATGAAAGGAGCTGGCATCTCACTCTCTTTGAATCTTCTTTATCATGCTAAGAGGAGCAGGAAAAAGCAAAAAATTTCAGAATTGCACCTTGCAATGCGGAGAAATTACTGTTTGTGCATTTACAATATTCATTGATTTTTGCCATTGAAAAACTTCCAGAAATGATTGAAGCTAATGACTGAATGAAAGGAGCTGGCATCTCACTCTCTTTGAATCTTCTTTATCATGCTAAGAGGAGCAGGATAAAGCAAAAAATTTCAGAATTGCACCTTGCAATGCGGAGAAATTACTGTTTGTGCATTTACAATATTCATTGATTTTTGCCATTGAAAAACATCATGTTATTCATATACCAGAAATGATTGAAGCTACTGACTGATTGAAAGTAGCTGGCATCTCACTCTCTTTGAATCTTCTTTATCATGCTAAGAGGAGCAGGAAAAAGCAAAAAATTTCAGAATTGCACCTTGCAATGCGGAGAAATTACTGTTTGTGCATTTACAATATTCATTGATTTTTGCAATTGAAAAACGTCCAGAAATGATTGAAGCTACTGACTGAATGAAAGGAGCTGGCATCTCACTCTCTTTGAATATTCTTTATCATGCTAAGAGGAGCAGGAAAAAGCAAAAAATTTCAGAATTGCACCTTGCAATGCGGAGAAATTACTGTTTGTGCATTTACAATATTCATTGATTTTTGCCATTGAAAAACGTCCAGAAATGATTGAAGCTACTGACTGAATGAAAGGAGCTGTTATCTCACTGTCTTTGAATCTTGTTTATCATGCTAAGAGGAGCAGGAAAAAGCAAAAAATTTCAGAATTGCACCTTGCAATGCGGAGAAATTACTGTTTGTGCATTTACAATATTCAATGATTTTTGCCATTGAAAAACGTCCAGAAATGATTGAAGCTACTGACTGAACGAAAGGAGCTGGCATCTCACTCTCTTTGAATCTTCTTTATCATGCTAAGAGGAGCAGGAAAAAGCAAAAAATTTCAGAATTGCACCTTGCAATGCGGAGAAATTACTGTTTGTGCATTTACAATATTCATTGATTTTTGCCATTGAAAAACATCATGTTATTCATATACCAGAAATGTTTGAAGCTACTGACTGAATGAAAGCAGCTGGCATCTCACTCTCTTTGAATCTTCTTTATCATGCTAAGAGGAGCAGGAAAAAGCAAAAAATTTCAGAATTGCACCTTGCAATGCGGAGAAATTACTGTTTGTGCATTTACAATATTCATTGATTTTTGCCATTGAAAAACGTCCAGAAATGATTGAAGCTACTGACTGAATGAAAGGAGCTGGCATCTCACTCTCTTTGAATCTTCTTTATCATGCTAAGAGGAGCAGGAAAAAGCAAAAAATTTCAGAATTGCACCTTGCAATGCGGAGAAATTACTGTTTGTGCATTTACAATATTCATTGATTTTTGCCATTGAAAAACATCATGTTATTCATATACCAGAAATGTTTGAAGCTACTGACTGAATGAAAGGAGCTGGCATCTCACTCTCTTTGAATCTTCTTTATCAGGCTAAGAGGAGCAGGAAAAAGCAAAAAATTTCAGAATTGCACCTTGCAATGCGGAGAAATTACTGTTTGTGCATTTACAATATTCATTGATTTTTGCCATTGAAAAACGTCCAGAAATGATTGAAGCTACTGACTGAATGAAAGGAGCTGGCATCTCACTTTCTTTGAATCTTCTTTATCATGCTAAGAGGAGCAGGAAAAAGCAAAAAATTTCAGAATTGCACCTTGCAATGCGGAGAAATTACTGTTTGTGCATTTACAATATTCATTGATTTTTGCCATTGAAAAACGTCCAGAAATGATTGAAGCTACTGACTGAATGAAAGGAGCTGGCATCTCACTCTCTTTGAATCTTCTTTATCATGCTAAGAGGAGCAGGAAAAAGCAAAAAATTTCAGAATTGCACCTTGCAATGCGGAGAAATTATTGTTTGTGCATTTACAATATTCATTGATTTTTGCCATTGAAAAACATCATGTTATTCATATACCAGAAATGTTTGAAGCTACTGACTGAATGAAAGGAGCTGGCATCTCACTCTCTTTGAATCTTCTTTATCATGCTAAGAGGAGCAGGAAAAAGCAAAAAATTTCAGAATTGCACCTTGCAATGCGGAGAAATTACTGTTTGTGCATTTACAATATTCATTGATTTTTGCCATTGAAAAACGTCCAGAAATGATTGAAGCTACTGACTGAATGAAAGGAGCTGGCATCTCACTCTCTTTGAATCTTCTTTATCATGCTAAGAGGAGCAGGAAAAAGCAAAAAATTTCAGAATTGCACCTTGCAATGCGGAGAAATTACTGTTTGTGCATTTACAATATTCATTGATTTTTGCCATTGAAAAACATCATGTTATTCATATACCAGAAATGTTTGAAGCTACTGACTGAATGAAAGGAGCTGGCATCTCACTCTCTTTGAATCTTCTTTATCATGCTAAGAGGAGCAGGAAAAAGCAAAAAATTTCAGAATTGCACCTTGCAATGCGGAGAAATTACTGTTTGTGCATTTACAATATTCATTGATTTTTACCATTGAAAAACGTCCAGAAATGATTGAAGCTACTGACTGACCGAAAGGAGCTGGCATCTCACTCTCTTTGAATCTTCTTTAACATGCTAAGAGGAGCAGGAAAAAGCAAAAAATTTCAGAATTGCACCTTGCAATGCGGAGAAATTACTGTTTGTGCATTTACAATATTCATTGATTTTTGCCATTGAAAAACATCATGTTATTCATATACCAGAAATGTTTGAAGCTACTGACTGAATGAAAGGAGCTGGCATCTCACTCTCTTTGAATCTTCTTTATCATGCTAAGAGGAGCAGGAAAAAGCAAAAAATTTCAGAATTGCACCTTGCAATGCGGAGAAATTAGTGTTTGTGCATTTACAATATTCATTGATTTTTGCCATTGAAAAACGTCCAGAAATGATTGAATCTACTGACTGAATGAAAGGAGCTGGCATCTCACTCTCTTTGAATCTTCTTTATCATGCTAAGAGGAGCAGGAAAAAGCAAAAAATTTCAGAATTGCACCTTGCAATGCGGAGAAATTACTGTTTGTGCATTTACAAAATTCATTGATTTTTGCCATTGAAAAACATCATGTTATTCATATACCAGAAATGATTGAAGCTACTGACTGAATGAAAGGAGCTGGCATCTCACTCTCTTTGAATCTTCTTTATCATGCTAAGAGGAGCAGGAAAAAGCAAAAAATTTCAGAATTGCACGTTGCAATGCGGAGAAATTACTGTTTGTGCATTTACAATATTCATTGATTTTTGCCATTGAAAAACTTCCAGAAATGATTGAAGCTACTGACTGAATGAAAGGAGCTGGCATCTCACTCTCTTTGAATCTTCTTTATCATGCTAAGAGGAGCAGGATAAAGCAAAAAATTTCAGAATTGCACCTTGCAATGCGGAGAAATTACTGTTTGTGCATTTACAATATTCATTGATTTTTGCCATTGAAAAACATCATGTTATTCATATACCAGAAATGATTGAAGCTACTGACTGAATGAAAGTAGCTGGCATCTCACTCTCTTTGAATCTTCTTTATCATGCTAAGAGGAGCAGGAAAAAGCAAAAAATTTCAGAATTGCACCTTGCAATGCGGAGAAATTACTGTTTGTGCATTTACAATATTCATTGATTTTTGCAATTGAAAAACGTCCAGAAATGATTGAAGCTACTGACTGAATGAAAGGAGCTGGCATCTCACTCTCTTTGAATCTTCTTTATCATGCTAAGAGGAGCAGGAAAAAGCAAAAAATTTCAGAATTGCACCTTGCAATGCGGAGAAATTACTGTTTGTGCATTTACAATATTCATTGATTTTTGCCATTGAAAAACGTCCAGAAATGATTGAAGCTACTGACTGAATGAAAGGAGCTGTTATCTCACTCTCTTTGAATCTTGTTTATCATGCTAAGAGGAGCAGGAAAAAGCAAAAAATTTCAGAATTTCACCTTGCAATGCGGAGAAATTACTGTTTGTGCATTTACAATATTCATTGATTTTTGCCATTGAAAAACATCATGTTATTCATATACCAGAAATGATTGAAGCTACTGACTGAATGAAAGGAGCTGACATCTCACTCTCTTTGAATCTTCTTTATCATGCTAAGAGGAGCAGGAAAAAGTAAAAAATTTCAGAATTGCACCTTGCAATGCGGAGAAATTACTGTTTGTGCATTTACAATATTCATTGATTTTTGCCATTGAAAAACGTCCAGAAATGATTGAAGCTACTGACTGAATGAAAGGAGCTGGCATCTCACTCTCTTTGAATCTTCTTTATCATGCTAAGAGGAGCAGGAAAAAGCAAAAAATTTCAGAATTGCACCTTGCAATGCGGAGAAATTATTGTTTGTGCATTTACAATATTCATTGATTTTTGCCATTGAAAAACATCATGTTATTCATATACCAGAAATGTTTGAAGCTACTGACTGAATGAAAGGAGCTGGCATCTCACTCTCTTTGAATCTTCTTTATCATGCTAAGAGGAGCAGGAAAAAGCAAAAAATTTCAGAATTGCACCTTGCAATGCGGAGAAATTACTGTTTGTGCATTTACAATATTCATTGATTTTTGCCATTGAAAAACGTCCAGAAATGATTGAAGCTACTGACTGAATGAAAGGAGCTGGCATCTCACTCTCTTTGAATCTTCTTTATCATGCTAAGAGGAGCAGGAAAAAGCAAAAAATTTCAGAATTGCACCTTGCAATGCGGAGAAATTACTGTTTGTGCATTTACAATATTCATTGATTTTTGCCATTGAAAAACATCATGTTATTCATATACCAGAAATGTTTGAAGCTACTGACTGAATGAAAGGAGCTGGCATCTCACTCTCTTTGAATCTTCTTTATCATGCTAAGAGGAGCAGGAAAAAGCAAAAAATTTCAGAATTGCACCTTGCAATGCGGAGAAATTACTGTTTGTGCATTTACAATATTCATTGATTTTTACCATTGAAAAACGTCCAGAAATGATTGAAGCTACTGACTGACCGAAAGGAGCTGGCATCTCACTCTCTTTGAATCTTCTTTAACATGCTAAGAGGAGCAGGAAAAAGCAAAAAATTTCAGAATTGCACCTTGCAATGCGGAGAAATTACTGTTTGTGCATTTACAATATTCATTGATTTTTGCCATTGAAAAACATCATGTTATTCATATACCAGAAATGTTTGAAGCTACTGACTGAATGAAAGGAGCTGGCATCTCACTCTCTTTGAATCTTCTTTATCATGCTAAGAGGAGCAGGAAAAAGCAAAAAATTTCAGAATTGCACCTTGCAATGCGGAGAAATTAGTGTTTGTGCATTTACAATATTCATTGATTTTTGCCATTGAAAAACGTCCAGAAATGATTGAATCTACTGACTGAATGAAAGGAGCTGGCATCTCACTCTCTTTGAATCTTCTTTATCATGCTAAGAGGAGCAGGAAAAAGCAAAAAATTTCAGAATTGCACCTTGCAATGCGGAGAAATTACTGTTTGTGCATTTACAAAATTCATTGATTTTTGCCATTGAAAAACATCATGTTATTCATATACCAGAAATGATTGAAGCTACTGACTGAATGAAAGGAGCTGGCATCTCACTCTCTTTGAATCTTCTTTATCATGCTAAGAGGAGCAGGAAAAAGCAAAAAATTTCAGAATTGCACGTTGCAATGCGGAGAAATTACTGTTTGTGCATTTACAATATTCATTGATTTTTGCCATTGAAAAACTTCCAGAAATGATTGAAGCTACTGACTGAATGAAAGGAGCTGGCATCTCACTCTCTTTGAATCTTCTTTATCATGCTAAGAGGAGCAGGATAAAGCAAAAAATTTCAGAATTGCACCTTGCAATGCGGAGAAATTACTGTTTGTGCATTTACAATATTCATTGATTTTTGCCATTGAAAAACATCATGTTATTCATATACCAGAAATGATTGAAGCTACTGACTGAATGAAAGTAGATGGCATCTCACTCTCTTTGAATCTTCTTTATCATGCTAAGAGGAGCAGGAAAAAGCAAAAAATTTCAGAATTGCACCTTGCAATGCGGAGAAATTACTGTTTGTGCATTTACAATATTCATTGATTTTTGCAATTGAAAAACGTCCAGAAATGATTGAAGCTACTGACTGAATGAAAGGAGCTGGCATCTCACTCTCTTTGAATCTTCTTTATCATGCTAAGAGGAGCAGGAAAAAGCAAAAAATTTCAGAATTGCACCTTGCAATGCGGAGAAATTACTGTTTGTGCATTTACAATATTCATTGATTTTTGCCATTGAAAAACGTCCAGAAATGATTGAAGCTACTGACTGAATGAAAGGAGCTGTTATCTCACTCTCTTTGAATCTTGTTTATCATGCTAAGAGGAGCAGGAAAAAGCAAAAAATTTCAGAATTTCACCTTGCAATGCGGAGAAATTACTGTTTGTGCATTTACAATATTCATTGATTTTTGCCATTGAAAAACATCATGTTATTCATATACCAGAAATGATTGAAGCTACTGACTGAATGAAAGGAGCTGACATCTCACTCTCTTTGAATCTTCTTTATCATGCTAAGAGGAGCAGGAAAAAGTAAAAAATTTCAGAATTGCACCTTGCAATGCGGAGAAATTACTGTTTGTGCATTTACAATATTCAATGATTTTTGCCATTGAAAAACGTCCAGAAATGATTGAAGCTACTGACTGAACGAAAGGAGCTGGCATCTCACTCTCTTTGAATCTTCTTTATCATGCTAAGAGGAGCAGGAAAAAGCAAAAAATTTCAGAATTGCACCTTGCAATGCGGAGAAATTACTGTTTGTGCATTTACAATATTCATTGATTTTTGCCATTGAAAAACATCATGTTATTCATATACCAGAAATGTTTGAAGCTACTGACTGAATGAAAGCAGCTGGCATCTCACTCTCTTTGAATCTTCTTTATCATGCTAAGAGGAGCAGGAAAAAGCAAAAAATTTCAGAATTGCACCTTGCAATGCGGAGAAATTACTGTTTGTGCATTTACAATATTCATTGATTTTTGCCATTGAAAAACGTCCAGAAATGATTGAAGCTACTGACTGAATGAAAGGAGCTGGCATCTCACTCTCTTTGAATCTTCTTTATCATGCTAAGAGGAGCAGGAAAAAGCAAAAAATTTCAGAATTGCACCTTGCAATGCGGAGAAATTACTGTTTGTGCATTTACAATATTCATTGATTTTTGCCATTGAAAAACATCATGTTATTCATATACCAGAAATGTTTGAAGCTACTGACTGAATGAAAGGAGCTGGCATCTCACTCTCTTTGAATCTTCTTTATCATGCTAAGAGGAGCAGGAAAAAGCAAAAAATTTCAGAATTGCACCTTGCAATGCGGAGAAATTACTGTTTGTGCATTTACAATATTCATTGATTTTTGCCATTGAAAAACGTCCAGAAATGATTGAAGCTACTGACTGAATGAAAGGAGCTGGCATCTCACTCTCTTTGAATCTTCTTTATCATGCTAAGAGGAGCAGGAAAAAGCAAAAAATTTCAGAATTGCACCTTGCAATGCGGAGAAATTACTGTTTGTGCATTTACAATATTCATTGATTTTTGCCATTGAAAAACGTCCAGAAATGATTGAAGCTACTGACTGAATGAAAGGAGCTGGCATCTCACTCTCTTTGAATCTTCTTTATCATGCTAAGAGGAGCAGGAAAAAGCAAAAAATTTCAGAATTGCACCTTGCAATGCGGAGAAATTATTGTTTGTGCATTTACAATATTCATTGATTTTTGCCATTGAAAAACATCATGTTATTCATATACCAGAAATGTTTGAAGCTACTGACTGAATGAAAGGAGCTGGCATCTCACTCTCTTTGAATCTTCTTTATCATGCTAAGAGGAGCAGGAAAAAGCAAAAAATTTCAGAATTGCACCTTGCAATGCGGAGAAATTACTGTTTGTGCATTTACAATATTCATTGATTTTTGCCATTGAAAAACGTCCAGAAATGATTGAAGCTACTGACTGAATGAAAGGAGCTGGCATCTCACTCTCTTTGAATCTTCTTTATCATGCTAAGAGGAGCAGGAAAAAGCAAAAAATTTCAGAATTGCACCTTGCAATGCGGAGAAATTACTGTTTGTGCATTTACAATATTCATTGATTTTTGCCATTGAAAAACTTCCAGAAATGATTGAAGCTACTGACTGAATGAAAGGAGCTGGCATCTCACTCTCTTTGAATCTTCTTTATCATGCTAAGAGGAGCAGGAAAAAGCAAAAAATTTCAGAATTGCACCTTGCAATGCGGAGAAATTACTGTTTGTGCATTTACAATATTCATTGATTTTTGCCATTGAAAAACGTCCAGAAATGATTGAAGCTACTGACTGAATGAAAGGAGCTGGCATCTCACTCTCTTTGAATCTTCTTTATCATGCTAAGAGGAGCAGGAAAAAGCAAAAAATTTCAGAATTGCACCTTGCAATGCGGAGAAATTACTGTTTGTGCATTTACAATATTCATTGATTTTTGCCATTGAAAAACATCATGTTATTCATATACCAGAAATGTTTGAAGCTACTGACTGAATGAAAGGAGCTGGCATCTCACTCTCTTTGAATCTTCTTTATCATGCTAAGAGGAGCAGGAAAAAGCAAAAAATTTCAGAATTGCACCTTGCAATGCGGAGAAATTACTGTTTTGTGCATTTACAATATTCATTGATTTTTGCCATTGAAAAATGTCCAGAAATGATTGAAGCTACTGACTGAATGAAAGGAGCTGGCATCTCACTCTCTTTGAATCTTCTTTATCATGCTAAGAGGAGCAGGAAAAAGCAAAAAATTTCAGAATTGCACCTTGCAATGCGGAGAAATTACTGTTTGTGCATTTACAATATTCATTGATTTTTGCCATTGAAAAACATCATGTTATTCATATACCAGAAATGTTTGAAGCTACTGACTGAATGAAAGGAGCTGGCATCTCACTCTCTTTGAATCTTCTTTATCATGCTAAGAGGAGCAGGAAAAAGCAAAAAATTTCAGAATTGCACCTTGCAATGCGGAGAAATTACTGTTTGTGCATTTACAATATTCACTGATTTTTGCCATTGAAAAACGTCCAGAAATGATTGAAGCTACTGACTGAATGAAAGGAGCTGGCATCTCACTCTCTTTGAATCTTCTTTATCATGCTAAGAGGAGCAGGAAAAAGCAAAAAATTTCAGAATTGCACCTTGCAATGCGGAGAAATTACTGTTTGTGCATTTACAATATTCATTGATTTTTGCCATTGAAAAACGTCCAGAAATGATTGAAGCTACTGACTGAATGAAAGGAGCTGGCATCTCACTCTCTTTGAATCTTCTTTACCATGCTAAGAGGAGCAGGAAAAAGCAAAAAATTTCAGAATTGCACCTTGCAATGCGGAGAAATTACTGTTTGTACATTTACAATATTCATTAATTTTTGCCATTGAAAAACTTCCAGAAATGATTGAAGCTACTGACTGAATGAAAGGAGCTGGCATCTCACTCTCTTTGAATCTTCTTTATCATGCTAACAGGAGCTGGAAAAAGCAAAAAATTTCAGAATTGCACCTTGCAATGCGGAGAAATTACTGTTTGTGCATTTACAATATTCATTGATTTTTGCCATTGAAAAACGTCCAGAAATGATTGAAGCTACTGACTGAATGAAAGGAGCTGGCATCTCACTCTCTTTGAATCTTCTTTATCATGCTAAGAGGAGCAGGAAAAAGCAAAAAATTTCAGAATTGCACCTTGCAATGCGGAGAAATTACTGTTTGTGCATTTACAATATTCATTGATTTTTGCCATTGAAAAACTTCCAGAAATGATTGAAGCTACTGACTGAATGAAAGGAGCTGGCATCTCACTCTCTTTGAATCTTCTTTATCATGCTAAGAGGAGCAGGAAAAAGCAAAAAATTTCAGAATTGCACCTTGCAATGCGGAGAAGTTACTGTTTGTGCATTTACAATATTCATTGATTTTTGCCATTGAAAAACGTCCAGAAATGATTGAAGCTACTGACTGAATGAAAGGAGCTGGCATCTCACTCTCTTTGAATCTTCTTTATCATGCTAAGAGGAGCAGGAAAAAGCAAAAAATTTCAGAATTGCACCTTGCAATGCGGAGAAATTACTGTTTGTGCATTTACAATATTCATTGATTTTTGCCATTGAAAAACATCATGTTATTCATATACCAGAAATGTTTGAAGCTACTGACTGAATGAAAGGAGCTGGCATCTCACTCTCTTTGAATCTTCTTTATCATGCTAAGAGGAGCAGGAAAAAGCAAAAAATTTCAGAATTGCACCTTGCAATGCGGAGAAATTACTGTTTGTGCATTTACAATATTCATTGATTTTTGCCATTGAAAAACTTCCAGAAATGATTGAAGCTACTGACTGAATGAAAGGAGCTGGCATCTCACTCTCATTGAATCTTCTTTATCATGCTAAGAGGAGCAGGAAAAAGCAAAAAATTTCAGAATTGCACCTTGCAATGCGGAGAAATTACTGTTTGTGCATTTACAATATTCATTGATTTTTGCCATTGAAAAACATCATGTTATTCATATACCAGAAATGTTTGAAGCTACTGACTGAATGAAAGGAGCTGGCATCTCACTCTCTTTGAATCTTCTTTATCATGCTAAGAGGAGCAGGAAAAAGCAAAAAATTTCAGAATTGCACCTTGCAATGCGGAGAAATTACTGTTTGTGCATTTACAATATTCATTGATTTTTGCCATTGAAAAACGTCCAGAAATGATTGAAGCTACTGACTGAATGAAAGGAGCTGGCATCTCACTCTCTTTGAATCTTCTTTATCATGCTAAGAGGAGCAGGAAAAAGCAAAAAATTTCAGAATTGCACCTTGCAATGCGGAGAAATTACTGTTTGTGCATTTACAATATTCATTGATTTTTGCCATTGAAAAACGTCCAGAAATGATTGAAGCTACTGACTGAATGAAAGGAGCTGGCATCTCACTCTCTTTGAATCTTCTTTATCATGCTGAGAGGAGCAGGAAAAAGCAAAAAATTTCAGAATTGCACCTTGCAATGCGGAGAAATTATTGTTTGTGCATTTACAATATTCATGGATTTTTGCCATTGAAAAACATCATGTTATTCATATACCAGAAATGTTTGAAGCTATTGACTGAATGAAAGGAGCTGGCATCTCACTCTCTTTGAATCTTCTTTATCATGCTAAGAGGAGCAGGAAAAAGCAAAAAATTTCAGAATTGCACCTTGCAATGCGGAGAAATTACTGTTTGTGCATTTACAATATTCATTGATTTTTGCCATTGAAAAACGTCCAGAAATGATTGAAGCTACTGACTGAATGAAAGGAGCTGGCATCTCACTCTCTTTGAATCTTCTTTATCATGCTAAGAGGAGCAGGAAAAAGCAAAAAATTTCAGAATTGCACCTTGCAATGCGGAGAAATTACTGTTTGTGCATTTACAATATTCATTGATTTTTGCCATTGAAAAACTTCCAGAAATGATTGAAGCTACTGACTGAATGAAAGGAGCTGGCATCTCACTCTCTTTGAATCTTCTTTATCATGCTAAGAGGAGCAGGAAAAAGCAAAAAATTTCAGAATTGCACCTTGCAATGCGGAGAAATTACTGTTTGTGCATTTACAATATTCATTGATTTTTGCCATTGAAAAACGTCCAGAAATGATTGAAGCTACTGACTGAATGAAAGGAGCTGGCATCTCACTCTCTTTGAATCTTCTTTATCATGCTAAGAGGAGCAGGAAAAAGCAAAAAATTTCAGAATTGCACCTTGCAATGCGGAGAAATTACTGTTTGTGCATTTACAATATTCATTGATTTTTGCCATTGAAAAACATCATGTTATTCATATACCAGAAATGTTTGAAGCTACTGACTGAATGAAAGGAGCTGGCATCTCACTCTCTTTGAATCTTCTTTATCATGCTAAGAGGAGCAGGAAAAAGCAAAAAATTTCAGAATTGCACCTTGCAATGCGGAGAAATTACTGTTTTGTGCATTTACAATATTCATTGATTTTTGCCATTGAAAAATGTCCAGAAATGATTGAAGCTACTGACTGAATGAAAGGAGCTGGCATCTCACTCTCTTTGAATCTTCTTTATCATGCTAAGAGGAGCAGGAAAAAGCAAAAAATTTCAGAATTGCACCTTGCAATGCGGAGAAATTACTGTTTGTGCATTTACAATATTCATTGATTTTTGCCATTGAAAAACATCATGTTATTCATATACCAGAAATGTTTGAAGCTACTGACTGAATGAAAGGAGCTGGCATCTCACTCTCTTTGAATCTTCTTTATCATGCTAAGAGGAGCAGGAAAAAGCAAAAAATTTCAGAATTGCACCTTGCAATGCGGAGAAATTACTGTTTGTGCATTTACAATATTCACTGATTTTTGCCATTGAAAAACGTCCAGAAATGATTGAAGCTACTGACTGAATGAAAGGAGCTGGCATCTCACTCTATTTGAATCTTCTTTATCATGCTAAGAGGAGCAGGAAAAAGCAAAAAATTTCAGAATTGCACCTTGCAATGCGGAGAAATTACTGTTTGTGCATTTACAATATTCATTGATTTTTGCCATTGAAAAACGTCCAGAAATGATTGAAGCTACTGACTGAATGAAAGGAGCTGGCATCTCACTCTCTTTGAATCTTCTTTATCATGCTAAGAGGAGCAGGAAAAAGCAAAAAATTTCAGAATTGCACCTTGCAATGCGGAGAAATTACTGTTTGTGCATTTACAATATTCATTGATTTTTGCCATTGAAAAACTTCCAGAAATGATTGAAGCTACTGACTGAATGAAAGGAGCTGGCATCTCACTCTCTTTGAATCTTCTTTATCATGCTAAGAGGAGCAGGAAAAAGCAAAAAATTTCAGAATTGCACCTTGCAATGCGGAGAAATTACTGTTTGTGCATTTACAATATTCATTGATTTTTGCCATTGAAAAACGTCCAGAAATGATTGAAGCTACTGACTGAATGAAAGGAGCTGGCATCTCACTCTCTTTGAATCTTCTTTATCATGCTAAGAGGAGCAGGAAAAAGCAAAAAATTTCAGAATTGCACCTTGCAATGCGGAGAAATTACTGTTTGTGCATTTACAATATTCATTGATTTTTGCCATTGAAAAACATCATGTTATTCATATACCAGAAATGTTTGAAGCTACTGACTGAATGAAAGGAGCTGGCATCTCACTCTCTTTGAATCTTCTTTATCATGCTAAGAGGAGCAGGAAAAAGCAAAAAATTTCAGAATTGCACCTTGCAATGCGGAGAAATTACTGTTTGTGCATTTACAATATTCACTGATTTTTGCCATTGAAAAACGTCCAGAAATGATTGAAGCTACTGACTGAATGAAAGGAGCTGGCATCTCACTCTCTTTGAATCTTCTTTATCATGCTAAGAGGAGCAGGAAAAAGCAAAAAATTTCAGAATTGCACCTTGCAATGCGGAGAAATTACTGTTTGTGCATTTACAATATTCATTGATTTTTGCCATTGAAAAACGTCCAGAAATGATTGAAGCTACTGACTGAATGAAAGGAGCTGGCATCTCACTCTCTTTGAATCTTCTTTATCATGCTAAGAGGAGCAGGAAAAAGCAAAAAATTTCAGAATTGCACCTTGCAATGCGGAGAAATTACTGTTTGTGCATTTACAATATTCATTGATTTTTGCCATTGAAAAACATCATGTTATTCATATACCAGAAATGTTTGAAGCTACTGACTGAATGAAAGGAGCTGGCATCTCACTCTCTTTGAATCTTCTTTATCATGCTAAGAGGAGCAGGAAAAAGCAAAAAATTTCAGAATTGCACCTTGCAATGCGGAGAAATTACTGTTTGTGCATTTACAATATTCACTGATTTTTGCCATTGAAAAACGTCCAGAAATGATTGAAGCTACTGACTGAATGAAAGGAGCTGGCATCTCACTCTCTTTGAATCTTCTTTATCATGCTAAGAGGAGCAGGAAAAAGCAAAAAATTTCAGAATTGCACCTTGCAATGCGGAGAAATTACTGTTTGTGCATTTACAATATTCATTGATTTTTGCCATTGAAAAACGTCCAGAAATGATTGAAGCTACTGACTGAATGAAAGGAGCTGGCATCTCACTCTCTTTGAATCTTCTTTATCATGCTAAGAGGAGCAGGAAAAAGCAAAAAATTTCAGAATTGCACCTTGCAATGCGGAGAAATTACTGTTTGTGCATTTACAATATTCATTAATTTTTGCCATTGAAAAACTTCCAGAAATGATTGAAGCTACTGACTGAATGAAAGGAGCTGGCATCTCACTCTCTTTGAATCTTCTTTATCATGCTAAGAGGAGCAGGAAAAAGCAAAAAATTTCAGAATTGCACCTTGCAATGCGGAGAAATTACTGTTTGTGCATTTACAATATTCATTGATTTTTGCCATTGAAAAACGTCCAGAAATGATTGAAGCTACTGACTGAATGAAAGGAGCTGGCATCTCACTCTCTTTGAATCTTCTTTATCATGCTAAGAGGAGCAGGAAAAAGCAAAAAATTTCAGAATTGCACCTTGCAATGCGGAGAAATTACTGTTTGTGCATTTACAATATTCATTGATTTTTGCCATTGAAAAACTTCCAGAAATGATTGAAGCTACTGACTGAATGAAAGGAGCTGGCATCTCACTCTCTTTGAATCTTCTTTATCATGCTAAGAGGAGCAGGAAAAAGCAAAAAATTTCAGAATTGCACCTTGCAATGCGGAGAAATTACTGTTTGTGCATTTACAATATTCATTGATTTTTGCCATTGAAAAACGTCCAGAAATGATTGAAGCTACTGACTGAATGAAAGGAGCTGGCATCTCACTCTCTTTGAATCTTCTTTATCATGCTAAGAGGAGCAGGAAAAAGCAAAAAATTTCAGAATTGCACCTTGCAATGCGGAGAAATTACTGTTTGTGCATTTACAATATTCATTGATTTTTGCCATTGAAAAACATCATGTTATTCATATACCAGAAATGTTTGAAGCTACTGACTGAATGAAAGGAGCTGGCATCTCACTCTCTTTGAATCTTCTTTATCATGCTAAGAGGAGCAGGAAAAAGCAAAAAATTTCAGAATTGCACCTTGCAATGCGGAGAAATTACTGTTTGTGCATTTACAATATTCACTGATTTTTGCCATTGAAAAACGTCCAGAAATGATTGAAGCTACTGACTGAATGAAAGGAGCTGGCATCTCACTCTCTTTGAATCTTCTTTATCATGCTAAGAGGAGCAGGAAAAAGCAAAAAATTTCAGAATTGCACCTTGCAATGCGGAGAAATTACTGTTTGTGCATTTACAATATTCATTGATTTTTGCCATTGAAAAACGTCCAGAAATGATTGAAGCTACTGACTGAATGAAAGGAGCTGGCATCTCACTCTCTTTGAATCTTCTTTATCATGCTAAGAGGAGCAGGAAAAAGCAAAAAATTTCAGAATTGCACCTTGCAATGCGGAGAAATTACTGTTTGTGCATTTACAATATTCATTAATTTTTGCCATTGAAAAACTTCCAGAAATGATTGAAGCTACTGACTGAATGAAAGGAGCTGGCATCTCACTCTCTTTGAATCTTCTTTATCATGCTAAGAGGAGCAGGAAAAAGCAAAAAATTTCAGAATTGCACCTTGCAATGCGGAGAAATTACTGTTTGTGCATTTACAATATTCATTGATTTTTGCCATTGAAAAACGTCCAGAAATGATTGAAGCTACTGACTGAATGAAAGGAGCTGGCATCTCACTCTCTTTGAATCTTCTTTATCATGCTAAGAGGAGCAGGAAAAAGCAAAAAATTTCAGAATTGCACCTTGCAATGCGGAGAAATTACTGTTTGTGCATTTACAATATTCATTGATTTTTGCCATTGAAAAACTTCCAGAAATGATTGAAGCTACAGACTGAATGAAAGGAGCTGGCATCTCACTCTCTTTGAATCTTCTTTATCATGCTAAGAGGAGCAGGAAAAAGCAAAAAATTTCAGAATTGCACTTTGCAATGCGGAGAAATTACTGTTTGTGCATTTACAATATTCATTGATTTTTGCCATTGAAAAACGTCCAGAAATGATTGAAGCTACTGACTGAAGGAAAGGAGCTGGCATCTCACTCTCTTTGAATCTTCTTTATCATGCTAAGAGGAGCAGGAAAAAGCAAAAAATTTCAGAATTGCACCTTGCAATGCGGAGAAATTACTGTTTGTGCATTTACAATATTCATTGATTTTTGCCATTGAAAAACATCATGTTATTCATATACCAGAAATGTTTGAAGCTACTGACTGAATGAAAGGAGCTGGCATCTCACTCTCTTTGAATCTTCTTTATCATGCTAAGAGGAGCAGGAAAAAGCAAAAAATTTCAGAATTGCACCTTGCAATGCGGAGAAATTACTGTTTGTGCATTTACAATATTCATTGATTTTTGCCATTGAAAAACGTCCAGAAATGATTGAAGCTACTGACTGAATGAAAGGAGCTGGCATCTCACTCTCTTTGAATCTTCTTTATCATGCTAAGAGGAGCAGGAAAAAGCAAAAAATTTCAGAATTGCACCTTGCAATGCGGAGAAATTACTGTTTGTGCATTTACAATATTCATTGATTTTTGCCATTGAAAAACATCATGTTATTCATATACCAGAAATGTTTGAAGCTACTGACTAAATGAAAGGAGCTGGCATCTCACTCTCTTTGAATCTTCTTTATCATGCTAAGAGGAGCAGGAAAAAGCAAAAAATTTCAGAATTGCACCTTGCAATGCGGAGAAATTACTGTTTGTGCATTTACAATATTCACTGATTTTTGCCATTGAAAAACGTCCAGAAATGATTGAAGCTACTGACTGAATGAAAGGAGCTGGCATCTCACTCTCTTTGAATCTTCTTTATCATGCTAAGAGGAGCAGGAGAAAGCAAAAAATTTCAGAATTGCACCTTGCAATGCGGAGAAATTACTGTTTGTGCATTTACAATATTCATTGATTTTTGCCATTGAAAAACGTCCAGAAATGATTGAAGCTACTGACTGAATGAAAGGAGCTGGCATCTCACTCTCTTTGAATCTTCTTTATCATGCTAAGAGGAGCAGGAAAAAGCAAAAAATTTCAGAATTGCACCTTGCAATGCGGAGAAATTACTGTTTGTGCATTTACAATATTCATTAATTTTTGCCATTGAAAAACTTCCAGAAATGATTGAAGCTACTGACTGAATGAAAGGAGCTGGCATCTCACTCTCTTTGAATCTTCTTTATCATGCTAAGAGGAGCAGGAAAAAGCAAAAAATTTCAGAATTGCACCTTGCAATGCGGAGAAATTACTGTTTGTGCATTTACAATATTCATTGATTTTTGCCATTGAAAAACGTCCAGAAATGATTGAAGCTACTGACTGAATGAAAGGAGCTGGCATCTCACTCTCTTTGAATCTTCTTTATCATGCTAAGAGGAGCAGGAAAAAGCAAAAAATTTCAGAATTGCACCTTGCAATGCGGAGAAATTACTGTTTGTGCATTTACAATATTCATTGATTTTTGCCATTGAAAAACTTCCAGAAATGATTGAAGCTACTGACTGAATGAAAGGAGCTGGCATCTCACTCTCTTTGAATCTTCTTTATCATGCTAAGAGGAGCAGGAAAAAGCAAAAAATTTCAGAATTGCACCTTGCAATGCGGATAAATTACTGTTTGTGCATTTACAATATTCATTGATTTTTGCCATTGAAAAACATCATGTTATTCATATACCAGAAATGATTGAAGCTACTGACTGAATGAAAGGAGCTGGCATCTCACTCTCTTTGAATCTTCTTTATCATGCTAAGAGGAGCAGGAAAAAGCAAAAAATTTCAGAATTGCACCTTGCAATGCGGAGAAATTACTGTTTGTGCATTTACAATATTCATTGATTTTTACCATTGAAAAACATCATGTTATTCATATACCAGAAATGTTTGAAGCTACTGACTGAATGAAAGGAGCTGGCATCTCACTCTCTTTGAATCTCTTTATCATGCTAAGAGGAGCAGGAAAAAGCAAAAAATTTCAGAATTGCACCTTGCAATGCGGAGAAATTACTGTTTGTGCATTTACAATATTCATTGATTTTTGCCATTGAAAAACGTCCAGAAATGATTGAAGTTACTGACTGAATGAAAGGAGCTGGCATCTCACTCTCTTTGAATCTTCTTTATCATGCTAAGAGGAGCAGGAAAAAGCAAAAAATTTCAGAATTGCACCTTGCAATGCGGAGAAATTACTGTTTGTGCATTTACAATATTCATTGATTTTTGCCATTGAAAAACATCATGTTATTCATATACCAGAAATGTTTGAAGCTACTGACTGAATGAAAGGAGCTGGCATCTCACTCTCTTTGAATCTTCTTTATCATGCTATGAGGAGCAGGAAAAAGCAAAAAATTTCAGAATTGCACCTTGCAATGCGGAGAAATTACTGTTTGTGCATTTACAATATTCATTGATTTTTGCCATTGAAAAACATCATGTTATTCATATACCAGAAATGTTTGAAGCTACTGACTGAATGAAAGGAGCTGGCATCTCACTCTCTTTGAATCTTCTTTATCATGCTAAGAGGAGCAGGAAAAAGCAAAAAATTATAGAATTGCACCTTGCAATGCGGAGAAATTACTGTTTGTGCATTTACAATATTCATTGATTTTTACCATTGAAAAACGTCCAGAAATGATTGAAGCTACTGACTGAACGAAAGGAGCTGGCATCTCACTCTCTTTGAATCTTCTTTATCATGCTAAGAGGAGCAGGAAAAAGCAAAAAATTTCAGAATTGCACCTTGCAATGCGGAGAAATTACTGTTTGTGCATTTACAATATTCATTGATTTTTGCCATTGAAAAACATCATGTTATTCATATACCAGAAATGTTTGAAGCTACTGACTGAATGAAAGGAGCTGGCATCTCACTCTCTTTGAATCTTCTTTATCATGCTAAGAGGAGCAGGAAAAAGCAAAAAATTTCAGAATTGCACCTTGCAATGCGGAGAAATTACTGTTTTTGCATTTACAATATTCATTGATTTTTGCCATTGAAAAACGTCCAGAAATGATTGAAGCTACTGACTGAATGAAAGGAGCTGGCATCTCACTCTCTTTGAATCTTCTTTATCATGCTAAGAGGAGCAGGAAAAAGCAAAAAATTTCAGAATTGCACCTTGCAATGCGGAGAAATTGCTGTTTGTGCATTTACAAAATTCATTGATTTTTGCCATTGAAAAACATCATGTTATTCATATACCAGAAATGATTGAAGCTACTGACTGAATGAAAGGAGCTGGCATCTCACTCTCTTTGAATCTTCTTTATCATGCTAAGAGGAGCAGGAAAAAGCAAAAAATTTCAGAATTGCACCTTGCAATGCGGAGAAATTACTGTTTGTGCATTTACAATATTCATTGATTTTTGCCATTGAAAAACATCATGTTATTCATATACCAGAAATGTTTGAAGCTACTGACTGAATGAAAGGAGCTGGCATCTCACTCTCTTTGAATCTTCTTTATCATGCTAAGAGGAGCAGGAAAAAGCAAAAAATTTCAGAATTGCACCTTGCAATGCGGATAAATTACTCTTTGCGCATTTACAATATTCATTGATTTTTGCCATTGAAAAACATCATGTTATTCATATACCAGAAATGATTGAAGCTACTGACTGAATGAAAGGAGCTGGCATCTCACTCTCTTTGAATCTTCTTTATCATGCTAAGAGGAGCAGGAAAAAGCAAAAAATTTCAGAATTGCACCTTGCAATGCGGAGAAATTACTGTTTGTGCATTTACAATATTCATTGATTTTTGCCATTGAAAAACATCATGTTATTCATATACCAGAAATGATTGAAGCTACTGACTGAATGAAAGTAGCTGGCATCTCACTCTCTTTGAATCTTCTTTATCATGCTAAGAGGAGCAGGAAAAAGCAAAAAATTTCAGAATTGCACCTTGCAATGCGGAGAAATTACTGTTTGTGCATTTACAATATCCATTGATTTTTGCAATTGAAAAACGTCCAGAAATGTTTGAAGCTACTGACTGAATGAAAGGAGCTGGCATCTCACTCTCTTTGAATCTTCTTTATCATGCTAAGAGGAGCAGGAAAAAGCAAAAAATTTCAGAATTGCACCTTGCAATGCGGAGAAATTACTGTTTGTGCATTTACAATATTCATTGATTTTTGCCATTGAAAAACATCATGTTATTCATATACCAGAAATGTTTGAAGCTACTGACTGAATGAAAGGAGCTGGCATCTCACTCTCTTTGAATCTTCTTTATCATGCTAAGAGGAGCAGGAAAAAGCAAAAAATTTCAGAATTGCACCTTGCAATGCGGAGAAATTACTGTTTGTGCATTTACAATATTCATTGATTTTTGCCATTGAAAAACATCATGTTATTCATATACCAGAAATGATTGAAGCTACTGACTGAATGAAAGTAGCTGGCATCTCACTCTCTTTGAATCTTCTTTATCATGCTAAGAGGAGCAGGAAAAAGCAAAAAATTTCAGAATTGCACCTTGCAATGCGGAGAAATTACTGTTTGTGCATTTACAATATCCATTGATTTTTGCAATTGAAAAACGTCCAGAAATGTTTGAAGCTACTGACTGAATGAAAGGAGCTGGCATCTCACTCTCTTTGAATCTTCTTTATCATGCTAAGAGGAGCAGGAAAAAGCAAAAAATTTCAGAATTGCACCTTGCAATGCGGAGAAATTACTGTTTGTGCAATTTCAATATTCATTGATTTTTGCCATTGAAAAACATCATGTTATTCATATACCAGAAATGTTTGAAGCTACTGACTGAATGAAAGGAGCTGGCATCTCACTCTCTTTGAATCTTCTTTATCATGCTAAGAGGAGCAGGAAAAAGCAAAAAATTTCAGAATTGCACCTTGCAATGCGGAGAAATTACTGTTTGTGCATTTACAATATTCATTGATTTTTGCCATTGAAAAACGTCCAGAAATGATTGAAGCTACTGACTGAATGAAAGGAGCTGGCATCTCACTCTCTTTGAATCTTCTTTATCATGCTAAGAGGAGCAGGAAAAAGCAAAAAATTTCAGAATTGCACCTTGCAATGCGGAGAAATTACTGTTTGTGCATTTACAATATTCATTGATTTTTGCCATTGAAAAACATCATGTTATTCATATACCAGAAATGTTTGAAGCTACTGACTGAATGAAAGGAGCTGGCATCTCACTCTCTTTGAATCTTCTTTATCATGCTAAGAGGAGCAGGAAAAAGCAAAAAATTTCAGAATTGCACCTTGCAATGCGGAGAAATTACTGTTTGTGCATTTACAATATTCATTGATTTTTGCCATTGAAAAACGTCCAGAAATGATTGAAGCTACTGACTGAATGAAAGGAGCTGGCATCTCACTCTCTTTGAATCTTCTTTATCATGCTAAGAGGAGCAGGAAAAAGCAAAAAATTTCAGAATTGCACCTTGCAATGCGGAGAAATTACTGTTTGTGCATTTACAATATTCATTGATTTTTGACATTGAAAAACGTCCAGAAATGATTGAAGCTACTGACTGAATGAAAGGAGCTGGCATCTCACTCTCTTTGAATCTTCTTTATCATGCAAAGAGGAGCAGGAAAAAGCAAAAAATTTCAGAATTGCACCTTGCAATGCGGAGAAATTACTGTTTGTGCATTTACAATATTCATTGATTTTTGCCATTGAAAAACATGTTATTCATATACCAGAAATGTTTGAAGCTACTGACTGAATGAAAGGAGCTGGCACCTCACTCTCTTTGAATCTTCTTTATCATGATAAGAGGAGCAGGAAAAAGCAAAAAATTTCAGAATTGCACCTTGCAATGCGGAGAAATTACTGTTTGTGCATTTACAATATTCATTGATTTTTGCCATTGAAAAACGTCCAGAAATGATTGAACCTAGTGACTGAATGAAAGGAGCTGGCATCTCACTCTCTTTGAATCTTCTTTATCATGCTAAGAGGAGCAGGAAAAAGCAAAAAATTTCAGAATTGCACCTTGCAATGCGGAGAAATTACTGTTTGTGCATTTACAATATTCATTGATTTTTGCCATTGAAAAACGTCCAGAAATGATTGAAGCTACTGACTGAATGAAAGGAGCTGGCATCTCACTCTCTTTGAATCTTCTTTATCATGCTAAGAGGAGCAGGAAAAAGCAAAAAATTTCAGAATTGCGCCTTGCAATGCGGAGAAATTACTGTTTGTGCATTTACAAAATTCATTGATTTTTGCCATTGAAAAACATCATGTTATTCATTTACCAGAAATGATTGAAGCTACTGACTGAATGAAAGGAGCTGGCATCTCACTCTCTTTGAATCTTCTTTATCATGCTAAGAGGAGCAGGAAAAAGCAAAAAATTTCAGAATTGCACCTTGCAATGCGGAGAAATTAGTTTATGCATTTACAATATTCATTGATTTTTGCCATTGAAAAACGTCCAGAAATGATTGAAGCTACTGACTGAATGAAAGGAGCTGGCATCTCACTCTCTTTGAATCTTCTTTATCATGCTAAGAGGAGCAGGAAAAAGCAAAAAATTTCAGAATTGCACCTTGCAATGCGGAGAAATTACTGTTTGTGCATTTACAATATTCATTGATTTTTGCCATTGAAAAACATCATGTTATTCATATACCAGAAATGATTGAAGCTACTGACTGAATGAAAGGAGCTGGCATCTCACTCTCTTTGAATCTTCTTTACCATGCTAAGAGGAGCAGGAAAAAGTAAAAAATTTCAGAATTGCACCTTGCAATGCGGAGAAATTACTGTTTGTGCATTTACAATATTCATTGATTTTTGCCATTGAAAAACGTCCAGAAATGATTGAAGCTACTGACTGAATGAAAGGAGCTGGCATCTCACTCTCTTTGAATCTTCTTTATCATGCTAAGAGGAGCAGGAAAAAGCAAAAAATTTCAGAATTGCACCTTGCAATGCGGAGAAATTACTGTTTGTGCATTTACAATATTCATTGATTTTTGCCATTGAAAAACATCATGTTATTCATATACCAGAAATGTTTGAAGCTACTGACTGAATGAAAGGAGCTGGCATCTCACTCTCTTTGAATCTTCTTTATCATGCTAAGAGGAGCAGGAAAAAGCAAAAAATTTCAGAATTGCACCTTGCAATGCGGAGAAATTACTGTTTGTGCATTTACAATATTTATTGATTTTTGCCATTGAAAACGTCCAGAAATGATTGAAGCTACTGACTGAATGAAAGGAGCTGGCATCTCACTCTCTTTGAATCTTCTTTATCATGCTAAGAGGAGCAGGAAAAAGCAAAAAATTTCAGAATTGCACCTTGCAATGCGGAGAAATTACTGTTTGTGCATTTACAATATTCATTGATTTTTGCCATTGAAAAACATCATGTTATTCATATACCAGAAATGTTTGAAGCTACTGACTGAATGAAAGGAGCTGGCATCTCACTCTCTTTGAATCTTCTTTATCATGCTAAGAGGAGCAGGAAAAAGCAAAAAATTTCAGAATTGCACCTTGCAATGCGGATAAATTACTGTTTGTGCATTTACAATATTCATTGATTTTTGCCATTGAAATATTGTAAATGCACAAACAGTAATATCTCCACATTGCAAGGTGCAATTCTGAAATTTTTTGCTTTTTCCTGCTAATCCTAGCATGATAAAGAAGATTCAAAGAGAGTGAGATGCCAGCTCCTTTCATTCAGTCAGTAGCTTCAAACATTTCTGGACGTTTTTCAATGGCAAAAATCAATGAATATTGTAAATGCACAAACAGTAATATCTCCACATTGCAAGGTGCAATTCTGAATTTTTTTGCTTTTTCCTGTTAATCCTAGCATGATAAAGAAGATTCAAAGAGAGTGAGATGCCAGCTCCTTTCATTCAGTCAGTAGCTTCAAACATTTCTGGTATATGAAAAACATGTTTTTTAATGGCAAAAATCAATGAATATTGTAAATGCACAAACAGTAATATCTCCACATTGCAAGGTGCAATTCTGAAATTTTTTGCTTTTTCCTGTTAATCCTAGCATGATAAAGAAGATTCAAAGAGAGTGAGATGCCAGCTCCTTTCATTCAGTCAGTAGCTTCAAACATTTCTGGTATATGAAAAACATGTTTTTCAATGGCAAAAATCAATGAATATTGTAAATGCACAAACAGTAATATCTCCACATTGCAAGGTGCAATTCTGAAATTTTTAGCTTTTTCCTGTTAATCCTAGCATGATAAAGAAGATTCAAAGAGAGTGAGATGCCAGCTCCTTTCATTCAGTCAGTAGCTTCAAACATTTCTGGACGTTTTTCAATGGCAAAAATCAATGAATATTGTAAATGCACAAACAGTAATATCTCCACATTGCAAGGTGCAATTCTGAAATTTTTTGCTTTTTCCTGTTAATCCTAGCATGATAAAGAAGATTCAAAGAGAGTGAGATGCCAGCTCCTTTCATTCAGTCAGTAGCTTCAAACATTTCTGGTATATGAAAAACATGTTTTTCAATGGCAAAAATCAATGAATATTGTAAATGCACAAACAGTAATATCTCCACATTGCAAGGTGCAATTCTGAAATTTTTTGCTTTTTCCTGCTAATCCTAGCATGATAAAGAAGATTCAAAGAGAGTGAGATGCCAGCTCCTTTCATTCAGTCAGTAGCTTCAAACATTTCTGGTTAAAAACGTTTTTCAATGGCAAAAATCAATGAATATTGTAAATGCACAAACAGTAATATCTCCACATTGCAAGGTGCAATTCTGAAATTTTTTGCTTTTTCCTGTTAATCCTAGCATGATAAAGAAGATTCAAAGAGAGTGAGATGCCAGCTCCTTTCATTCAGTCAGTAGCTTCAAACATTTCTGGTATATGAAAAACATGTTTTTCAATGGCAAAAATCAATGAATATTGTAAATGCACAAACAGTAATATCTCCACATTGCAAGGTGCAATTCTGAAATTTTTTGCTTTTTCCTGTTAATCCTAGCATGATAAAGAAGATTCAAAGAGAGTGAGATGCCAGCTCCTTTCATTCAGTCAGTAGCTTCAAACATTTCTGGTATATGAAAAACATGTTTTTCAATGGCAAAAATCAATGAATATTGTAAATGCACAAACAGTAATATCTCCACATTGCAAGGTGCAATTCTGAAATTTTTTGCTTTTTCCTGCTAATCCTAGCATGATAAAGAAGATTCAAAGAGAGTGAGATGCCAGCTCCTTTCATTCAGTCAGTAGCTTCAAACATTTCTGGTATATGAAAAACGTTTTTCAATGGCAAAAATCAATGAATATTGTAAATGCACAAACAGTAATATCTCCACATTGCAAGGTGCAATTCTGAAATTTTTTGCTTTTTCCTGCTAATCCTAGCATGATAAAGAAGATTCAAAGAGAGTGAGATGCCAGCTCCTTTCATTCAGTCAGTAGCTTCAAACATTTCTGGTATATGAAAAACATGTTTTTCAATGGCAAAAATCAATGAATATTGTAAATGCACAAACAGTAATATCTCCACATTGCAAGGTGCAATTCTGAAATTTTTTAGCTTTTTCCTGTTAATCCTAGCATGATAAAGAAGATTCAAAGAGAGTGAGATGCCAGCTCCTTTCATTCAGTCAGTAGCTTCAAACATTTCTGGACGTTTTTCAATGGCTAAAATCAATGAATATTGTAAATGCACAAACAGTAATATCTCCACATTGCAAGGTGCAATTCTGAAATGTTTTGCTTTTTCCTGTTAAACCTAGCATGATAAAGAAGATTCAAAGAGAGTGAGATGCCAGCTCCTTTCATTCAGTCAGTAGCTTCAAACATTTCTGGTATATGAAAAACATGTTTTTCAATGGCAAAATCAATGAATATTGTAAATGCACAAACAGTAATATCTCCACATTGCAAGGTGCAATTCTGAAATTTTTGCTTTTTCCTGCTAATCCTAGCATGATAAAGAAGATTCAAAGAGAGTGAGATGCCAGCTCCTTTCATTCAGTCAGTAGCTTCAAACATTTCTGGTATATGAAAAACATGTTTTTCAATGGCAAAAATCAATGAATATTGTAAATGCACAAACAGTAATATCTCCACATTGCAAGGTGCAATTCTGAAATTTTTTGCTATTTCCTGCTAATCCTAGCATGATAAAGAAGATTCAAAGAGAGTGAGATGCCAGCTCCTTTCATTCAGTCAGTAGCTTCAAACATTTCTGGTTATGAAAAACATGTTTTTCAATGGCAAAAATCAATGAATATTGTAAATGCACAAACAGTAATATCTCCACATTGCAAGGTGCAATTCTGAAATTTTTTGCTTTTTCCTGTTAATCCTAGCATGATAAAGAAGATTCAAAGAGAGTGAGATGCCAGCTCCTTTCATTCAGTCAGTAGCTTCAAACATTTCTGGAATATGAAAAACATGTTTTTCAATGGCAAAAATCAATGAATATTGTAAATGCACAAACAGTAATATCTCCACATTGCAAGGTGCAATTCTGAAATTTTTTGCTTGTTCCTGTTAATCCTAGCATGATAAAGAAGATTCAAAGAGAGTGAGATGCCAGCTCCTTTCATTCAGTCAGTAGCTTCAAACATTTCTGGTATATGAAAAACATGTTTTTCAATGGCAAAAATCAATGAATATTGTAAATGCACAAACAGTAATATCTCCACATTGCAAGGTGCAATTCTGAAATTTTTTGCTTTTTCCTGCTAATCCTAGCATGATAAAGAAGATTCAAAGAGAGTGAGATGCCAGCTCCTTTCATTCAGTCAGTAGCTTCAAACATTTCTGGTATATGAAAAACATGTTTTTCAATGGCAAAAATCAATGAATATTGTAAATGCACAAACAGTAATATCTCCACATTGCAAGGTGCAATTCTGAAATTTTTTGCTTTTTCCTGCTAATCCTAGCATGATAAAGAAGATTCAAAGAGAGTGAGATGCCAGCTCCTTTCATTCAGTCAGTAGCTTCAAACATTTCTGGTATATGAAAACGTTTTTCAATGGCAAAAATCAATGAATATTGTAAATGCACAAACAGTAATATCTCCACATTGCAAGGTGCAATTCTGAAATTTTTTGCTTTTTCCTGTTAATCCTAGCATGATAAAGAAGATTCAAAGAGAGTGAGATGCCAGCTCCTTTCATTCAGTCAGTAGCTTCAAACATTTCTGGTATATGAAAAACATGTTTTTCAATTGCAAAAATCAATGAATATTGTAAATGCACAAACAGTAATATCTCCACATTGCAAGGTGCAATTCTGAAATTTTTGCTTTTTCCTGTTAATCCTAGCATGATAAAGAAGATTCAAAGAGAGTGAGATGCCAGCTCCTTTCATTCAGTCAGTAGCTTCAAACATTTCTGGTATATGAAAAACATGTTTTTCAATGGCAAAAATCAATGAATATTGTAAATGCACAAACAGTAATATCTCCACATTGCAAGGTGCAATTCTGAAATTTTTTGCTTTTTCCTGCTAATCCTAGCATGATAAAGAAGATTCAAAGAGAGTGAGATGCCAGCTCCTTTCATTCAGTCAGTAGCTTCAAACATTTCTGGACGTTTTTCAATGGCAAAAATCAATGAATATTGTAAATGCACAAACAGTAATATCTCCACATTGCAAGGTGCAATTCTGAAATTGTTTGCTTTTTCCTGTTAATCCTAGCATGATAAAGAAGATTCAAAGAGAGTGAGATGCCAGCTCCTTTCATTCAGTCAGTAGCTTCAAACATTTCTGGTATATGAAAAACATTGTTTTTCAATGGCAAAAATCAATGAATATTGTAAATGCACAAACAGTAATATCTCCACATTGCAAGGTGCAATTCTGAATTTTTGCTTTTTTCCTGCTAATCCTAGCATGATAAAGAAGATTCAAAGAGAGTGAGATGCCAGCTCCTTTCATTCAGTCAGTAGCTTCAAACATTTCTGGACGTTTTTCAATGGCAAAAATCAATGAATATTGTAAATGCACAAACAGTAATATCTCCACATTGCAAGGTGCAATTCTGAAATTTTTTGCTTTTTCCTGTTAATCCTAGCATGATAAAGAAGATTCAAAGAGAGTGAGATGCCAGCTCCTTTCATTCAGTCAGTAGCTTCAAACATTTCTGGTATATGAAAAACATGTTTTTCAATGGCAAAAATCAATGAATATTGTAAATGCACAAACAGTAATATCTCCACATTGCAAGGTGCAATTCTGAAATTTTTTGCTTTTTCCTGCTAATCCTAGCATGATAAAGAAGATTCAAAGAGAGTGAGATGCCAGCTCCTTTCATTCAGTCAGTAGCTTCAAACATTTCTGGTATATGAAAAACATGTTTTTCAATGGCAAAAATCAATGAATATTGTAAATGCACAAACAGTAATATCTCCACATTGCAAGGTGCAATTCTGAAATTTTTTGCTTTTTCCTGCTAATCCTAGCATGATAAAGAAGATTCAAAGAGAGTGAGATGCCAGCTCCTTTCATTCAGTCAGTAGCTTCAAACATTTCTGGTACATTTTTCAATGGCAAAAATCAATGAATATTGTAAATGCACAAACAGTAATATCTCCACATTGCAAAGTGCAATTCTGAAATTTTTTGCTTTTTCCTGTTAATCCTGGCATGATAAAGAAGATTCAAAGAGAGTGAGATGCCAGCTCCTTTCATTCAGTCAGTAGCTTCAAACATTTCTGGTATATGAAAAACATGTTTTTCAATGGCAAAAATCAATGAATATTGTAAATGCACAAACAGTAATATCTCCACATTGCAAGGTGCAATTCTGAAATTTTTTGCTTTTTCCTGTTAATCCTAGCATGATAAAGAAGATTCAAAGAGAGTGAGATGCCAGCTCCTTTCATTCAGTCAGTAGCTTCAAACATTTCTGGTATATGAAAAACATGTTTTTCAATGGCAAAAATCAATGAATATTGTAAATGCACAAACAGTAATATCTCCACATTGCAAGGTGCAATTCTGAAATTTTTTGCTTTTTCCTGCTAATCCTAGCATGATAAAGAAGATTCAAAGAGTGAGATGCCAACTCCCTTTCATTCAGTCAGTAGCTTCAAACATTTCTGGTATATGAAATACATGTTTTTCAATGGCAAAAATCAATGAATATTGTAAATGCACAAACAGTAATATCTCCACATTGCAAGGTGCAATTCTGAAATTTTTTGCTTTTTCCTGTTAATCCTAGCATGATAAAGAAGATTCAAAGAGAGTGAGATGCCAGCTCCTTTCATTCAGTCAGTAGCTTCAAACATTTCTGGTATATGAAAAACATGTTTTTCAATGGCAAAAATCAATGAATATTGTAAATGCACAAACAGTAATATCTCCACATTGCAAGGTGCAATTCTGAAATTTTTTGCTTTTTCCTGCTAATCCTAGCATGATAAAGAAGATTCAAAGAGAGTGAGATGCCAGCTCCTTTCATTCAGTCAGTAGTTTCAAACATTTCTGGTATATGAATAACATGTTTTTCAATGGCAAAAATCAATGAATATTGTAAATGCACAAACAGTAATATCTCCACATTGCAAGGTGCAATTCTGAAATTTTTTGCTTTTTCCTGCTAATCCTAGCATGATAAAGAAGATTCAAAGAGAGTGAGATGCCAGCTCCTTTCATTCAGTCAGTAGCTTCAAACATTTCTGGTATATGAAAACGTTTTTCAATGGCAAAAATCAATGAATATTGTAAATGCACAAACAGTAATATCTCCACATTGCAAGGTGCAATTCTGAAATTTTTTGCTTTTTCCTGTTAATCCTAGCATGATAAAGAAGATTCAAAGAGAGTGAGATGCCAGCTCCTTTCATTCAGTCAGTAGCTTCAAACATTTCTGGTATATGAAAAACATGTTTTTCAATGGCAAAAATCAATGAATATTGTAAATGCACAAACAGTAATATCTCCACATTGCAAGGTGCAATTCGGAAATTTTTTGCTTTTTCCTGCTAATCCTAGCATGATAAAGAAGATTCAAAGAGAGTGAGATGCCAGCTCCTTTCATTCAGTCAGTAGCTTCAAACATTTCTGGACGTTTTTCAATGGCAAAAATCAATGAATATTGTAAATGCACAAACAGTAATATCTCCACATTGCAAGGTGCA
The DNA here is from genome assembly GCF_046119375.1 of Phyllobates terribilis. Lineage (NCBI taxonomy): Eukaryota > Metazoa > Chordata > Amphibia > Anura > Dendrobatidae > Phyllobates > Phyllobates terribilis. The sequence continues at coordinate 7,680 of NW_027363823.1, read as the reverse complement.
ATTCTGAAATTTTTGCTTTTTCCTGTTAATCCTAGCATGATAAAGAAGATTCAAAGAGAGTGAGATGCCAGCTCCTTTCATTCAGTCAGTAGCTTCAAACATTTCTGGTATATGAAAAACATGTTTTTCAATGGCAAAAATCAATGAATATTGTAAATGCACAAACAGTAATATCTCCACATTGCAAGGTGCAATTCTGAAATTTTTTGCTTTTTCCTGCTAATCCTAGCATGATAAAGAAGATTCAAAGAGAGTGAGATGCCAGCTCCTTTCATTCAGTCAGTAGCTTCAAACATTTCTGGTATATGAAAAACATGTTTTTCAATGGCAAAAATCAATGAATATTGTAAATGCACAAACAGTAATATCTCCACATTGCAAGGTGCAATTCTGAAATTTTTAGCTTTTTCCTGTTAATCCTAGCATGATAAAGAAGATTCAAAGAGAGTGAGATGCCAGCTCCTTTCATTCAGTCAGTAGCTTCAAACATTTCTGGTATATGAAAAACATGTTTTTCAATGGCAAAAATCAATGAATATTGTAAATGCACAAACAGTAATATCTCCACATTGCAAGGTGCAATTCTGAAATTTTTTGCTTTTTCCTGCTAATCCTAGCATGATAAAGAAGATTCAAAGAGAGTGAGATGCCAGCTCCTTTCATTCAGTCAGTAGCTTCAAACATTTCTGGTATATGAAAAACATGTTTTTCAATGGCAAAAATCAATGAATATTGTAAATGCACAAACAGTAATATCTCCACATTGCAAGGTGCAATTCTGAAATTTTTTGCTTTTTCCTGCTAATCCTAGCATGATAAAGAAGATTCAAAGAGAGTGAGATGCCAGCTCCTTTCATTCAGTCAGTAGCTTCAAACATTTCTGGTATATGAAAAACATGATGTTTTTCAATGGCAAAAATCAATGAATATTGTAAATGCACAAACAGTAATATCTCCACATTGCAAGGTGCAATTCTGAAATTTTTTGCTTTTTCCTGCTAATCCTAGCATGATAAAGAAGATTCAAAGAGAGTGAGATGCCAGCTCCTTTCATTCAGTCAGTAGCTTCAAACATTTCTGGACGTTTTTCAATGGCAAAAATCAATGAATATTGTAAATGCACAAACAGTAATATCTCCACATTGCAAGGTGCAATTCTGAAATTTTTTGCTTTTTCCTGTTAATCCTAGCATGATAAAGAAGATTCAAAGAGAGTGAGATGCCAGCTCCTTTCATTCAGTCAGTAGCTTCAAACATTTCTGGTATATGAAAAACATGTTTTTCAATGGCAAAAATCAATGAATATTGTAAATGCACAAACAGTAATATCTCCACATTGCAAGGTGCAATTCTGAAATTTTTTGCTTTTTCCTGCTAATCCTAGCATGATAAAGAAGATTCAAAGAGTGAGATGCCAGCTCCTTTCATTCAGTCAGTAGCTTCAAACATTTCTGGTATATGAAAAACATGTTTTTCAATGGCAAAAATCAATGAATATTGTAAATGCACAAACAGTAATATCTCCACATTGCAAGGTGCAATTCTGAAATTTTTTGCTTTTTCCTGCTAATCCTAGCATGATAAAGAAGATTCAAAGAGAGTGAGATGCCAGCTCCTTTCATTCAGTCAGTAGCTTCAAACATTTCTGGTATATGAAAATCATGTTTTTCAATGGCAAAAATCAATGAATATTGTAAATGCACAAACAGTAATATCTCCACATTGCAAGGTGCAATTCTGGAAATTTTTTGCTTTTTCCTGCTAATCCTAGCATGATAAAGAAGATTCAAAGAGAGTGAGATGCCAGCTCCTTTCATTCAGTCAGTAGCTTCAAACATTTCTGGTATAATGGAAAAACATGTTTTTCAATGGCAAAAATCAATGAATATTGTAAATGCACAAACAGTAATATCTCCACATTGCAAGGTGCAATTCTGAAATTTTTTGCTTTTTCCTGTTAATCCTAGCATGATAAAGAAGATTCAAAGAGAGTGAGATGCCAGCTCCTTTCATTCAGTCAGTAGCTTCAAACATTTCTGGTATATGAAAAACATGTTTTTCAATGGCAAAAATCAATGAATATTGTAAATGCACAAACAGTAATATCTCCACATTGCAAGGTGCAATTCTGAAATTTTTTGCTTTTTCCTGCTAATCCTAGCATGATAAAGAAGATTCAAAGAGAGTGAGATGCCAGCTCCTTTCATTCAGTCAGTAGCTTCAAACATTTCTGGTATATGAAAAACATGTTTTTCAATGGCAAAAATCAATGAATATTGTAAATGCACAAACAGTAATATCTCCACATTGCAAGGTGCAATTCTGAAATTTTTTGCTTTTTCCTGCTAATCCTAGCATGATAAAGAAGATTCAAAGAGAGTGAGATGCCAGCTCCTTTCATTCAGTCAGTAGCTTCAAACATTTCTGGTATATGAAAAACATGTTTTTCAATGGCAAAAATCAATGAATATTGTAAATGCACAAACAGTAATATCTCCACATTGCAAGGTGCAATTCTGAAATTTTTTGCTTTTTCCTGCTAATCCTAGCATGATAAAGAAGATTCAAAGAGAGTGAGATGCCAGCTCCTTTCATTCAGTCAGTAGCTTCAAACATTTCTGGTATATGAAAAACATGTTTTTCAATGGCAAAAATCAATGAATATTGTAAATGCACAAACAGTAATATCTCCACATTGCAAGGTGCAATTCTGAAATTTTTAGCTTTTTCCTGTTAATCCTAGCATGATAAAGAAGATTCAAAGAGAGTGAGATGCCAGCTCCTTTCATTCAGTCAGTAGCTTCAAACATTTCTGGACGTTTTTCAATGGCAAAAATCAATGACTATTGTAAATGCACAAACAGTAATATCTCCACATTGCAAGGTGCAATTCTGAAATTTTTTGCTTTTTCCTGTTAATCCTAGCATGATAAAGAAGATTCAAAGAGAGTGAGATGCCAGCTCCTTTCATTCAGTCAGTAGCTTCAAACATTTCTGGTATATGAAAAACATGTTGTTCAATGGCAAAAATCAATGAATATTGTAAATGCACAAACAGTAATATCTCCACATTGCAAGGTGCAATTCTGAAATGTTTTGCTTTTTCCTGCTAATCCTAGCATGATAAAGAAGATTCAAAGAGAGTGAGATGCCAGCTCCTTTCATTCAGTCAGTAGCTTCAAACATTTCTGGTATATGAAAAACATGTTTTTCAATGGCAAAAATCAATGAATATTGTAAATGCACAAACAGTAATATCTCCACATTGCAAGGTGCAATTCTGAAATTTTTAGCTTTTTCCTGCTAATCCTAGCATGATAAAGAAGATTCAAAGAGAGTGAGATGCCAGCTCCTTTCATTCAGTCAGTAGCTTCAAACATTTCTGGACGTTTTTCAATGGCAAAAATCAATGAATATTGTAAATGCACAAACAGTAATATCTCCACATTGCAAGGTGCAATTCTGAAATTTTTTGCTTTTTCCTGTTAATCCTAGCATGATAAAGAAGATTCAAAGAGAGTGAGATGCCAGCTCCTTTCATTCAGTCAGTAGCTTCAAACATTTCTGGTATATGAAAAACATGTTTTTCAATGGCAAAAATCAATGAATATTGTAAATGCACAAACAGTAATATCTCCACATTGCAAGGTGCAATTCTGAAATTTTTTGCTTTTTCCTGCTAATCCTAGCATGATAAAGAAGATTCAAAGAGAGTGAGATGCCAGCTCCTTTCATTCAGTCAGTAGCTTCAAACATTTCTGGTATATGAAAAACATGTTTTTCAATGGCAAAAATCAATGAATATTGTAAATGCACAAACAGTAATATCTCCACATTGCAAGGTGCAATTCTGAAATTTTTTGCTTTTTCCTGCTAATCCTAGCATGATAAAGAAGATTCAAAGAGAGTGAGATGCCAGCTCCTTTCATTCAGTCAGTAGCTTCAAACATTTCTGGATGTTTTTCAATGGCAAAAATCAATGAATATTGTAAATGCACAAACAGTAATATCTCCACATTGCAAGGTGCAATTCTGAAATTTTTTGCTTTTTCCTGTTAATCCTAGCATGATAAAGAAGATTCAAAGAGAGTGAGATGCCAGTTCCTTTCATTCAGTCAGTAGCTTCAAACATTTCTGGTATATGAAAAACATGTTTTTCAATGGCAAAAATCAATGAATATTGTAAATGCACAAACAGTAATATCTCCACATTGCAAGGTGCAATTCTGAAATTTTTTGCTTTTCCTGCTAATCCTAGCATGATAAAGAAGATTCAAAGAGAGTGAGATGCCAGCTCCTTTCATTCAGTCAGTAGCTTCAAACATTTCTGGTATATGAAAAACATGTTTTTCAATGGCAAAAATCAATGAATATTGTAAATGCACAAACAGTAATATCTCCACATTGCAAGGTGCAATTCTGAAATTCTTTGCTTTTTCCTGCTAATCCTAGCATGATAAAGAAGATTCAAAGAGAGTGAGATGCCAGCTCCTTTCATTCAGTCAGTAGCTTCAAACATTTCTGGTATATGAAAAACATGTTTTTCAATGGCAAAAATCAATGAATATTGTAAATGCACAAACAGTAATATCTCCACATTGCAAGGTGCAGTTCTGAAATTTTTAGCTTTTTCCTGTTAATCCTAGCATGATAAAGAAGATTCAAAGAGAGTGAGATGCCAGCTCCTTTCATTCAGTCCAGTAGCTTCAAACATTTCTGGACGTTTTTCAATGGCAAAAATCAATGAATATTGTAAATGCACAAACAGTAATATCTCCACATTGCAAGGTGCAATTCTGAAATTTTTTGCTTTTTCCTGTTAATCCTAGCATGATAAAGAAGATTCAAAGAGAGTGAGATGCCAGCTCCTTTCATTCAGTCAGTAGCTTCAAACATTTCTGGTATATGAAAAACATGTTTTTCAATGGCAAAAATCAATGAATATTGTAAATGCACAAACAGTAATATCTCCACATTGCAAGGTGCAATTCTGAAATTTTTTGCTTTTTCCTGCTAATCCTAGCATGATAAAGAAGATTCAAAGAGAGTGAGATGCCAGCTCCTTCATTCAGTCAGTAGCTTCAAACATTTCTGGTATATGAAAAACATGTTTTTCAATGGCAAAAATCAATGAATATTGTAAATGCACAAACAGTAATATCTCCACATTGCAAGGTGCAATTCTGAATTTTTTGCTTTCTCCTGCTAATCCTAGCATGATAAAGAAGATTCAAAGAGAGTGAGATGCCAGCTCCTTTCATTCAGTCAGTAGCTTCAAACATTTCTGGACGTTTTTCAATGGCAAAAATCAATGAATATTGTAAATGCACAAACAGTAATATCTCCACATTGCAAGGTGCAATTCTGAAATTTTTTGCTTTTTCCTGTTAATCCTAGCATGATAAAGAAGATTCAAAGAGAGTGAGATGCCAGCTCCTTTCATTCAGTCAGTAGCTTTCAAACATTTCTGGTATATGAAAAACAAGTTTTTCAATGGCAAAAATCAATGAATATTGTAAATGCACAAACAGTAATATCTCCACATTGCAAGGTGCAATTCTGAAATTTTTGCTTTTTCCTGCTAATCCTAGCATGATAAAGAAGATTCAAAGAGAGTGAGATGCCAGCTCCTTTCATTCAGTCAGTAGCTTCAAACATTTCTGGTATATGAAAAACGTTTTTCAATGGCAAAAATCAATGAATATTGTAAATGCACAAACAGTAATATCTCCACATTGCAAGGTGCAATTCTGAAATTTTTGCTTTTTCCTGCTAATCCTAGCATGATAAAGAAGATTCAAAGAGAGTGATATGCCAGCTCCTTTCATTCAGTCAGTAGCTTCAAACATTTCTGGTATATGAAAAACATGTTTTTCAATGGCAAAAATCAATGAATATTGTAAATGCACAAACAGTAATATCTCCACATTGCAAGGTGCAATTCTGAAATTTTTTGCTTTTTCCTGCTAATCCTAGCATGATAAAGAAGATTCAAAGAGAGTGAGATGCCAGCTCCTTTCATTCAGTCAGTAGCTTCAAACATTTCTGGATGTTTTTCAATGGCAAAAATCAATGAATATTGTAAATGCACAAACAGTAATATCTCCACATTGCAAGGTGCAATTCTGAAATTTTTTGCTTTTTCCTGTTAATCCTAGCATGATAAAGAAGATTCAAAGAGAGTGAGATGCCAGCTCCTTTCATTCAGTCAGTAGCTTCAAACATTTCTGGGTATATGAAAAACATGTTTTTCAATGGCAAAAATCAATGAATATTGTAAATGCACAAACAGTAATATCTCCACATTGCAAGGTGCAATTCTGAAATTTTGCTTTTTCCTGCTAATCCTAGCATGATAAAGAAGATTCAAAGAGAGTGAGATGCCAGCTCCTTTCATTCAGTCAGTAGCTTCAAACATTTCTGGTATATGAAAAACATGTTTTTCAATGGCAAAAATCAATGAATATTGTAAATGCACAAACAGTAATATCTCCACATTGCAAGGTGCAATTCTGAAATTTTTTGCTTTTTCCTGCTAATCCTAGCATGATAAAGAAGATTCAAAGAGAGTGAGATGCCAGCTCCTTTCATTCAGTCAGTAGCTTCAAACATTTCTGGACGTTTTTCAATGGCAAAAATCAATGAATATTGTAAATGCACAAACAGTAATATCTCCACATTGCAAGGTGCAATTCTGAAATTTTTTGCTTTTTCCTGTTAATCCTAGCATGATAAAGAAGATTCAAAGAGAGTGAGATGCCAGCTCCTTTCATTCAGTCAGTAGCTTCAAACAATTCTGGACTGTTTTTCAATGGCAAAAATCAATGAATATTGTAAATGCACAAACAGTAATATCTCCACATTGCAAGGTGCAATTCTGAAATTTTTTGCTTTTTCCTGTTAATCCTAGCATGATAAAGAAGATTCAAAGAGAGTGAGATGCCAGCTCCTTTCATTCAGTCAGTAGCTTCAAACATTTCTGGTATATGAAAAACATGTTTTTCAATGGCAAAAATCAATGAATATTGTAAATGCACAAACAGTAATAATCTCCACATTGCAAGGTGCAATTCTGAAATTTTTTGCTTTTTCCTGCTAATCCTAGCATGATAAAGAAGATTCAAAGAGAGTGAGATGCCAGCTCCTTTCATTCAGTCAGTAGCTTCAAACATTTCTGGTATATGAAAAAACATGTTTTTCAAGGCAAAAATCAATGAATATTGTAAATGCACAAACAGTAATATCTCCACATTGCAAGGTGCAATTCTGAAATTTTTTGCTTTTTCCTGCTAATCCTAGCATGATAAAGAAGATTCAAAGAGAGTGAGGATGCCAGCTCCTTTCATTCAGTCAGTAGCTTCAAACATTTCTGGTATATGAAAAACACATGTTTTTCAATGGCAAAAATCAATGAATATTGTAAATGCACAAACAGTAATATCTCCACATTGCAAGGTGCAATTCTGAAATTTTTTGCTTTTCCTGCTATCCTAGCATGATAAAGAAGATTCAAAGAGAGTGAGATGCCAGCTCCTTTCATTCAGTCAGTAGCTTCAAACATTTCTGGTATATGAAAAACATGTTGTTCAATGGCAAAAAACAATGAATATTGTAAATGCTCAAACAGTAATATCTCCACATTGCAAGGTGCAATTCTGAAATTTTTAGCTTTTTCCTGTT